>NW_023416335.1:165878036-166440536 GCF_014108235.1 Myotis myotis | reverse complement strand
CAAGTCTTCTAAGTTGCAATGACATTTTTAAAATGTTAAGATTAGTAAACACCAACCTAGAATTCTAAAGCCCTACAAAATTCTCCTTCAAAAATAAAGGAGAAATGAAGACTTTCTAAGACAAACAAAAATTGTTGCCAGTAAGCCTACAAGAAATTATTTTGAAAGTCTTTCAGAGGGAAAGAAAATTATATAGGTCAGAAACTCAGGTTTGCATAAAGAAAGGAAGAGCAATCCAAACGGCATGGCTCAGTGGTTCAGTGTCAACCCATGTGCGAAGAGGTCACTGGTTGGATTCCCAGTCAGAGCACATGCCTGGCCTATGGACTCGCTCCCCAGTAGGGGGCACGCAGGAGACAGCCAATTTATGTCTCATTGATGTTTCTATCTCTCTTCTCCTCTCCCTTCCTCTCTCTCTAAAAATCAATAAAAACATTAAAAAAAAAGAAGAAGGAAAAAGCATTGGTCGAAAAGGAATAAGTGAAAATAAAATAAAAACTTTTACTTTTCTTATTTTTTATAACATTCTTAGTCTTCATTGACCTGATAAAAATTTGTTCAAAATAATATCAATGATATATTTAAATATGTATACTTCTATTTAAGTGAAATTAATAACAGCCATTTTATAAGAGAGGGGAGGGTGGAATTAGGATTATTCGTTATTATAAGGTACTGAACTACCCATGAAGAGGTGCAGCATACTGTTATTTGAAAATGGATTTGAATTAATTGTAAGTGCACATTGCAAACTCCAGGGCAGCCACTTAAAAACAACAACAACAAATAGAATTGATATGCTAAGAAAGGAGACAAAATGGAATCATGTAAAATGCTCACTTAAAACCACAATGGGCAGCCCAACCAGCATGACTCAGTGGTTGAGCGTCAACCTATGAACCAGAAGGTCACGGTTTGATTCCTAGTCAGGCTCATGCCTGGGTCGGCTCAGTTTAGGAAGCAGTCAAACAATGATTCTCTCTCATCATTGATGTTTCTATCTCTCTCTCCCTCTCCCTTCTCTGAAACTAATAAAAACATTTTTTAAAAACACATACACAATGGACAGAAAAAATAGGAATAAAGAACAAAGAAAATGAATAGAAAACAATAACAAATATGGTAGAAATTAATCCAACTATGTCAATAGTCACTTTAAACATCAATTATCCAAGTACACTTATTAAAAGACAGAGGTTGTCAAAATAGTTAAGAAAAATAAGACTTACCTATATGTTGTCTACAAGAAACTCATTTTAAGTATATAGATACATATAGAGTAAAAATAAAGGTATGGAGAAGCTATACTATGCTAACATTAATCAAAAGAAAGGGAGTAGCTGTATTTGTTTTAGACAGCAGATTTCAGAGAAGGAATGTTATGAGGGATAAAAAGGGGAATTACATAATAATAGAGGGAGCAATTCTCCAAGAAGACATAAAATCCTTAATGTATATGTACCAAACAACAGAGTGAAAATACATAGGACAAAAACTACTAGAACTGTAAGGAGAAATAAATTATAGCCACAGACTGGGAGAAAATATTTATTAAAGACATATCTGATAAAGAACTGTTATCCACAACTTACAAAGAACTCTAAAAACTCAACAGTAAGAAAACAAACAACTCAACTTTAGAAATGAACTAACTGGGAATAGAGAACTTCCTCAACTTAATAAAGAATATCTACTAAAAAAATCTACAGTTAATATAATACCTATTGTTGAAAAATTAGAACGTTTCCCACTAAGATTAGGAACAAGCCAAGGATATCCCTTCTCACCATTCCTTTTCAAATCATACTGGAAGTCCTAGCTAATGCAAAAAGATAAGAAAAGAAAAGAAAAGTACACTGATTGGGAAGGGAGAAATACAACTATCTTTGCAGATGACATGTTCATCTACGTAAAAAATTTAACAATTGACAAAAAGAAAACTGGAATTAGCAAGCAATGATAGCAAGGTTGCAGTATAGTCAATTGCTTTCCTATATATCAACAATGACCAAGTGAAATTTGAAATTAAAAACACAATACTATTTACATTAGCACTTCCCAAAAATGAAATTCTTAGGCATAAATCTATATATGTACATGATAGATATGAAAAAAACTATAAAATTCTGATTAAATAAACCAAAGACTAAATAAATGGAGAGATACTTTTTATTCATTGATAAGAAGACTTAATATTGTCAATATTTTATTCCTTCCCAACTTGACTATAGAGTCAACACAGTCCCAAACTCTCTGCAAGTTATTTTGTAAATTTTGATAAACTAATTCTAAAGTTTATGTGGAGAGGCAAAAGACCACAATAATCAATACAATATTGAAGAAGAAGAACAAAGTCGGAGAACTAATGCTTCCTGACTTCAAGACTTACCATAAATCTAAGTAATCAAGACAGTGTGGTAATAGACAAATAAATCAATGGAACAGAATAGAGAGCCCAGAAATAGACCTACATAAATATAGTCAATTGATCTTTGACAAAGGAGCAAGGACAATACATTGGACCAAATATAGTCTTTTCAACAAATGGACATCCACATGCAAAAAACAAACCTAGACACAGACCTACATCCTTCACAACAATTAACTCAAATGGATCACAGGCCTAAGTATAAAACACAAGCTATTAAACTCAGAAGATAGCATAGGAGAAAATCTAAATGAAGTAGGTATGGCAGTGACTTTTTCATATAGTGCCAATGATTCATAAGAGAGAGAATTTATAAGCTGAACTTCATTAAAATTAAAAATTTCTGCTTTGAAAAAGACATTCTAAAGAGAATGAGAAGATTAGCCACAGACTGGGAGAAAATATTTATTAAAGACATGGCTGATAAAAAACTGTTATTCACAATTTACAAAGAACTCTTAAAACTCAACAGTAAGAAAACAAACAACTCAATTTTAGAAATGAGCAAAAAACCTGAACAGACATTTCACCAAAAAAGACGTGCAGATGTCTTTCAAATAAGCATTGCATCTGAAAAGATGCTCAACATCATATGCCATTAGGGAACTGCAAATTTATAATAATAAAAGGGTAATATGCTAATTAGACCAGACATCTTCCAGACGTCATTCTGGACATCCTTCCTGACGAAGCTGGGGCTGGAGGGAAGCAGCCCAGGTCCCTGGTGCCAGAGGGAAGCTGGTGCCGGCAGTTGGGGGAAGGAAGGCCTACTCTTGCACGAATTTTTGTGCATTGGGCCTCTAGTTAAACAATAATGAGATACCACTACACACCTATTAGAATGGCCAAAATCCAAAACACTGACAACAGCAAATGCTGGTGAGGATGTGGATCAACAGGAACTAGCATTCATTACTGGTAGAAATGAAAACGTGTGCAACCACTTTGGGAGATACTTTGGAAAACTAACTTTTGAAAGTTTAGTTTTCTTACAAAACTAAAGATATTCTTACCATGTGACCCATCAGTTGTACTCCTTGCTGTTAACCCAAATGAACTGAAAATGTATATTCACTCAGAAATCTGCACTTTAATGTTAATTGCAGCTTTGTTAATAATTGCCAAAATTTAGAAGCAATCAAGATGTGCTTCAGTAAGTGAATAGGGAAATAAACTGTGGTACATTCAGAAATGTAATATTTTTCAGGGCTTTTTTAAAAAAAATGAGTAGTCAAGTCATGAAAATATATATGAAGGAAACTTAAATGCATATTACCAAGTGAAAGAATCCAATCTGAAAAGGCTGTATTCTGTACAATTTCCAACTATATGACAATCTGGATAAAGCAAAAGTATAAAGACAGTAAAAAGGATTAGTGGTTCCAAAGTTTAGGGGAAAAGAGGCTTGAATAGTAGAGCTCAAGGTATTTTTAGAGCAGTGAGTGTGGGAGATACATGTCATTATATACTTAACCCATATAACTTTATGGGTTATATACAAAACCCATAAAATATACAACACCAAGAGTAAACCCTATGATTTTCGGGTGACAATGATGGGTCGATATAAGTTTACCAATTATATAACAAATGTTCCTCTCTGACAAAGGATGCTGTACCTTCAACTCAATTTTTCTGTGAACCTAAAACTGCTCTTTAAAAGAAGTCTGTTTCAAAGAGCTAATTAAAGCTAACTGCAAGACTTTGAGATATAAATTTTAAATAATAAAAAAAGAATTTTTCTCTCTTTTTTTTTTGAATTTTTCTCTTTTTGACTCCAAGCATTGTCTGCTATTTTCTTTAGAATGTCATAACAAACAGATTAGTCTAGGAGTTTGATGAGCAAGAAAAGCAATCTGAAAGTAGGCAAGTTTTTCACTTGCATTTCACATGCCTCAGTGAGTGTGGGCAAATTCTCCAACCTGTTTCTTCTTAAAAGGACATTTAGACTTTTTTTAAAGGTAAGCATCTAGTTGCCTGTTTTCTTTAAATAGAACAATTTCAGTATTTCTTGTCCTTAAGATGTTACCACTGAACAAATAACAGCATGATTTCTGTGTGTTGAAATATATGTGAAACTAAATGAGCAAGGTCAGTGCTGACATCTACTGTTAAAACTCGAGTGTGAATTACTTCACCACAAGCCCCCTTTGTAAGGAGCTGGGCGTTGGCAGCAATAGTTGTGGATGTAGGAGTGACTGTAGGACAACAATGCCCAAAGCCCCATTATTCTGAAAAAGGGAGCAAGGGAATCACTTAACACTCCGTCAGCTAAGCATGTTACAGATTCTGGAGGCAGAAGATAAATTAATGTCAAGAGGTGTTTCTTAATCCTCATCCAAGAGTCTTTTTAAGGCTCTGGCATCTTCAACAAACTTCCCACTCTGGTTCTCTTGTAGTGTTTCTCTCCCTGGACTTTTAAAGAAAAAGTAGACTTGGCCCCTGGGTTTCAGAGCAATCTTTAAGGGAGAAGAGAAAACTTCCCTGACCTTGGTCTTTCTCCTGCCCTCGGGCTTTGTTCCTCTGGATTAAAATTGGCTATCTACCTTTTGTTTTAGTTATCTTTATTTTCCTCTGGGAAATAGCTATTGAATTAGGTCACTATGCCTATTTTAAAAGGTGTGCATCCTGTGAGGTCTCACACTCTCATCACCTCACAGTTACTTATGTGTCTCATGAATAGCTGTTACCTAGACTGGTGAGAAAAGACCCAGGATGAATATGCTCCCAGTCAGAGAGAAATACACTTATCCTCACTGTGTGCAAAAGAAACTAGCTGTGTACTGCAATTATTGGTAGGCAAGGAATTCTGTAAAAACAGAGAAGCAATGTCAGTGCCCAGTGTCTGTTCATCATTGTTGTCTTCCCAGGGGAAGGTTGGACAGGCATGAGAGGGTGGGCAGGAGGACTCCAGAGCTCCTTAAGGAAGATTATCAACCCCCTCCCAACCTACATCTGATGTTTCTGAGGGGTCTTATGGTCTTGCTCTCACATTCTTGTCCCTTACTATTACTTATCTGATAGATACACCCTCACTAAGAACAAAAGGCTTGTTCCTAAGTACCGTGAAGAACTAACTGTGCCCCCACGTGGTGAACATAAATAAATCAGCCATATTTTTGCCCTCTTATTCACTCATTTTCTAGACAATGCAAATAGGCTAATTTAACTGCCACTTTTCCCCCTATATTTACTGTTATGTTATTTGAATATTTAAAATGAGATTCATTTTTTTAAAAAATTGCCAACATTCTTCATGGAAGATCTAAAGAAGCTAAAGGATTTGTGTTCTTTTGGGTAAAATTATAAAAATACTTATTTTACCCATACAGATATACTCAAAGTACTCTGTACAACTGCTCTTACTTGGTTGGTGTTTTGGAACCCACAATCTATAGTAATAAAAGCATAATATGCTAATTAGACTAGACGTCCTTCTGGACGTCCTAATCTAGATGAAACCAGGCTGCAGCCGTGGGATCCAGGCAGCCGCCCCGGCTGCAAGGGAGGGATCCAGGCAGCCACTGCAGCTGCGAATGCTTACTCTTTGCACAAATTTCATGCAACAGGCCTCTAGTATGCTATAACACCCCTGCCTAGGTGATAAAAGAAGTGTGAATGTGGCGAAATGGGGAACGGTCATTATAGCCTCTAGCTGCAGGTATTAATAAGTGTCTGCTGTCCTGCCGACAACTTTTTGGCTTTGGGGGAACAGAACCCTGAAGATCTGGATTCAGGTCAAGCCACATGAATGTTAAACATGTAAACAAAATCTGGAGTCTCTATAGGTTATTAAATTTTAAGCCAATCACTTATATAGAGAACATTAAATTAAACAAGTACCCTCTTTATCTAAAACAAACACACAAGGAAAAAATAACACCAACTCCCCAATGATTTATTTTCTCACTATAGAATTTCAATTTCTGATGTTTTTTGGTACACATGTTGCATGTTCACCTCTACAGGAATTATACGTAAAGGCACACATAGAATTTAAGCTGTAAATGGATTATTAGGAGAATAGCTAAAAGTCATTTACAAAATTGGAACGAACCCAAGATGGAGGATGAAAAAGCCCAAGTTTCAATAGATGTTTTCCAGAATTGTTCAAGTTCAGACTCATCTTGTTTGATTCCTAAAGCAGCGATTCCTAGCAGCATCGCATCCCTGAAATCTGCAGAGGAAATGATGCCTCTGCAAATAATCAGAATTAAGCCTGATGTCAGAAGGTAACGTGTGCACGTTCATCTATCTGATAAATGTTTATTGAGCATCTGCTTAATAAATCATGGGGTCCAAACATGACTTCTTAGATGCACCTGTGATGCAAGATTATTCATTCAGTATGAATGAGTTTAGCACATAAGCACTTAGTGTGCAAAGTCCAGTTTGAATGAGCATCAAGGGCAGTACTGAGAAAAAAAAAAAGAAAAAGTTGCAACATACAGTGTGAGGGGTGTGTGTGTGTGTGTGTGTGTGTGTGTGTGTGTGTGTGTGTTACAAAGAGACAAAAACAACCTGAAAAAAAAAACATAAAGAAAAAAATAAATAAATGCTATTGAAATGGGATTTTCTCATAAATTTCATAAAAGGAATCATTAGGCCAAAGTGGTTTCATGTGGATTAAACTAGGCTACCTCAACTACCCAGGGTTTAAAAAAGCAAAAGGCAGCTCAAACAAAAGAGAAATGGGTCAAAAATCAGTTCAGTACTTTATCTGAGGTTTGAAAATAAGCCAGAAGTCAATCCAAGATTCTTATATTTGCAGACGATATTTTTCACTGCTTCTCTTGCCTCTTGGGTGCTTTGTATTTCACGTCGTTTTAAGAGCAGTCTATCCCGGAGGGTCTGGATGCACAGTCATTTTGGTCTAGCTGAAACCATGCGTGCACATGTGTTCTCACACATCATCTCTCTGAAAGATTCACTGATGAGGCAGAAGGAGCTGTGCTCAGCACATTCTTCAGATGCTATTTGGACGGTGTTGTAAAAATGATGTGCACTGTTGTTTCACCCATTCTCAGGACTGAGAGTTGCAGAAACTATTTCTGAGGACAACATCTGTTCTCATTAAAGAAAGTAAAGTGTTCTTAAAACCTAGCTACGTGTTTCATTAAATGTGACCTATGCTGTAAGGTATACGGTGTATCATTTATTCACCTTGAGAAGTTATTACCAATGTGCATTTGCGTATGTCTACTGGACGAAGTACAGGGCACTAAAACAGGATCCTTGGATTTAAAAGCTATTTTACTATGGATTTGGGGAAACTTACAGTTCTCAGGGAGTGTTTAGCTTAAATGGCTTTCTCTCTTTTTGTTAAATGTGATAGTATGTCTTAAGTACATATGTGTTGGGGATGTTTGTAGATATAATAGGTGCATACTATAAAACTAGATAGGTATTATGAATACTTGGAGGTCAAGCCACGATGAGGATTCTTTCAAGAATAAGATGTAAAATTGCCTCTGGCAGTTAAATTTCAAACCAACACATTACCAAGATGCGCAAGGGCGTCTTCCAGGCTGTGGCATGTGGACCACCAGAAGACCTCCAACTGCAGGGGCATAACTGCCCAGGCGTATGACTTTGTGTTCTGAATCCTTCACCATGTCAGCACTGAGGCCCAGCCTCCCACAACTGCTCTGAGCCGATGACTGATGACAGAGTGCAGCAGGAATGCTAAGGCAGATCCATTTCTAGGAGTTGGGGGACTCCTCTAACAGCCCACTTTGCCTCTGGCCACACCCCCACCTTACCCCTGCCCCCAACCAGCCTTGATGAAACTGTCTTAGATTGGGTGGCCGTCTGGGACACTTCCACTTTCCCTTCTCACTCTTTCTCCTTCACTACAGGTCAGACTTGCATCATGATGCAATGGCTTTCCCAGCCTTCCCTGTCTCCCTCCCCTGTAAAATCGATGCATGTTCAATCCCATCTTGACATCTGCTTCCTAGACTAATACACCAACCACACTGTAACTTGACTAAGGAAAAATGTTACTCTCAACACAAGGTTGGTCAGCTTAGGGAGCTCTACAACAGGTGCTGTTGGGGGGGAAGAAATTTTCTTCTCCCCTTCTAGGTTCTTCTGGATGGGCTAAGAATTAAATTGACATGAGCCAGATTAACAGGAAAAATTACCAAATTTAATTAAGTGTGTACAGGGGAGAGTTCCACAAAAATATGAGGCTGGAGGCAAGGTGGGCAGTTGGAGCTTATACGCCAATCTGAGCTAAAGAAAAGGGGGTGGTGGTTTGGTAACCAAATGTTTGCTGGGCCATGCAAAGACAGTGGACACAGAGTAGACTCTGATCTCTAGGTCCCGCTGAGTCTCCCCTACCACACCAACTTCATGTTACACTGTAGTTATCTATGGTGACAGCTCCCTTCCGGAAATAGGCCCTCTGTCTAAATTCTTTTAAGCAGTAAGGGGGAAGGGTAAAGGTTCTTCCTCAGTCTTTTGTTCCTTAAAAATAAAATAATCCTAGCCCTGGCTGATGAGGCTCAGTTGGTTAGAGCGTCGTCCAGTACACCATGTGTGATGGGTTCAATTGTTGCTCGGGGCACATACCTAGATTGCCAGTTTGATCTCTGGTCGGGGCACATGCAGGAAGTGGCTGATAGATCTTTCTCTCTCCCTCCAGTCCTCTCTCTAAAAAATCAATAAAATAAAAAATATAAATTAAAAAAATTTAAAACAAAATCATCCTCATGCCAAAAGACACTTTAGGGTGGCAAATGTCGCTTCTCAGTGCCAACGTAAAGCTGAACAACTCAGTTCATGCTCCTCTGGGACAACATTCCCTCCCAAAGACTGTCTTCATTGTGAAGTGAATATGCCTGGGGCCATTAAATTTTCCATTTATCTGACCAACACATCTTGCTCTGAGTTCATGCTCCCCAACTGAAGTTCAGTTGACTATTTAACTTCCCAGTGGTCTATCTTTAGTGAGTAAATGTGAACATGGACTGGAGCCAACAAGGAAATTCTTGGAGATTTGGAGAAGTGCACACAGGAGACTCTGAACTATGACTGCTGAGTGGACCAGTGGCCAAGGACAGGATCACTGGACACTTCAGTAGTGGTGAAGGGCAGCCTGGTTTCTGTAGAGGTGATCAGGCAGGCTCTGTGGAGGATCCCTGATGGTGTCTGGCATGTATTCAAAAAGAAATAAATGTTAGCAGTCATTCTTGTTATTGGGCAATAGGTATAATTGTCATCTAGAGAGAGAAACTTTGAGGTTTCTTTCAAATATTAGTGAATTACCTTCCTAGGGCTGCCATAGCAAAGTGGCAAAAACTGGGTGGCTTAACAAAATAAAAAGTTATTGACTCACAGTGCTGCTGAGTCTATAATCAAGGTGTTGGCAAGCCTGGTTCCTTCGGAGGGCTCTAGGGAAAATCTGTTCCATGCCTCTCTCCTCGTTTTTGGTGACAGTCTTGGCATTCCCTGGCTTGTAGGTGCATCCCTCCAATCTCTACTTCTGTCTTCAGATTGCATTTGCCTAGTCGCGCAGTGGTCGGCAAACTGCCGCTTGGCAAACCACAGCTCTTTGTACCCTTGAGTGTGGCTTTTCCACAAAATAGTGGCTCTTCCACAAAATACCAACTTCTGCGCATGGACCACGAAGTTTCAGCAGCACTGTACGTGCATGCCCGCACGTGGTATTTTGTGGAAGAGCCACACTCAAGAGGCAAAAGAGCCGCATGTGGCTCGTGAGCCGCAGTTTACCGACCATGGGCCTAATGCATCTTCGTGTCTTCTCATGGCCATCTTCATATAAGTGCACCAATCGTAATAGATTAGGGGTCCACCCTACTCCAGTATGACCTCATCTTGACTTATTATAGCTGCTACTGCTCTATTTCCAAATGAGATCACATTCTGAGATCCTAGGGATTAGGAATTCAACATATCTTTTTAGGGGGGACACAGTTCAATCCATAATAATCAGATTTACCAGTAATGATGCTATAAATTTCCTAAGAGTATAGTTCCATAATGGAAAAAAAATATAAATTAGGACATAATATAATTAATAACATTACCAATTTTATCATTGATATTTGTTCAAATTGGCTAAAGGAAAGGGTGGTGTATAGAAAAGAGGAAAAGGGGCAACTTATAGAAATGGAACCCAGAGGAGGAAGGGGGCTCAGAGAGCAGAAGGCTAATTTCCACACAACAAAGGATTTTCTTTGCTGTCCATGAGCTTCTGACAGATCTGTGCCCTAAGTCATTCTCTCACCCCACATCCCTGCCCAGTTGTACACACGTATTTTATCCAACTCCACTCTCCACACATTTTCTTCTGATCCCTTTGCCTCATTTTCTTTGTCCCTTCAGTTCTTCTGGGAGACTAATGCAAGTAAAATATACATACTGTTCTGCAATGTTTGAATGATGAAAAAGCAATTCTAGTCTCCACATTTAAATCTGCTTGCAATGTGACATAGCTTACTCTATTTTAGCCTATTAACTATGGGCAAAATACATTAACTATGTTTTACTTCTCTATTTTGTGACATTAACATATGACTTTCAGATAATCATTTAAATGTGTGCCACTGGAAAATAAGGCTCATAATTACCTCAGTATTTACATTCCTCAGGGTTGAAGCATAGCAATTTGAATGGATGCTGTTTAAGAATTAATAAGGATAGATGAAAATGACAGAGAATTCTAAAAAGGTGGTTTGGAGAGCTCTTCTCCAGAAATCCCTGTGTTTGATTAAAAAAATAAAATAAAAAAGCTAGGCAGCTGTTGGTCTTAAGCTACTCTGCATTTGTGGAATTTTCCGCTGGGTTATATGTATTCAGGCCACACACACAGTGAGATTTCCTGCAGTGAAGTATAGATAAAAGGGTTGTGCAGCTTGGTGATAATTGTGCTCCATTTATGCAAACCGTCAACTGGTACATTTTTATATTGTTAAGAAGCACAGAAAACTCTTTGTGTGCATGTCTTCAATATCAATTTATTAGCCCCAAAGAACAATAGAATGTGTTTTGAATTGTATTTTTAATATTTTTTATTGATTTTAGAGAGAGGGAGGAAGGGGAGGGAGGGAGAAAGAGAAAAACATCAATGAGAGAAACATGAATGAGAGAAATATTGATTGGCTGCCTCCTGCACACCTCCTACTGGGGAGTGAGCCTACAACCTAGGCATGTGCCCTGACAGGAAATCGAACCAGTAACTTCTCAATGCATGGGATGATACTCAACCTATTGAGCAACACTAGCCAGGGCTTGAAATGTATTTTAATGAGAAATAAACATCGATGGGCCTTCAGAATTCATGTTTCTATATCACCTTAAACCCATTAATCAATTAGTAGTTATTTTCTCAGTCAAATTTAGAGTACATTTTCTTCCCATTTTCCAGGAGTTGCTTTTCCAAAGCCTGTTAATATATTTTGAATATTCATCATTTCTAACTGTTATTATTGGGTTATAACAGGAGATTTAGTATCTCCTAACCATAGAAGATATTAAGATAATCTTTTTTTTTTTTTCCAGTTTGAGGTATGACCTAGAGCTGTGGTCGGCAAACTGTGGCTCGCGAGCCACATGCGGCTCTTTGGCCCCTTGAGTGTGGTGGCTCTTCCACAAAATACCACGTGCGAGTGTGCACATACAGTGCAATTGAAACTTCGTGGCCCATGCACAGAAGTCGGTATTTTGTGGAAGAACCACAATCAAGGAGCCAAAGAGCCGCATGTGGCTCGCGAGCCGCAGTTTGCTGAGCTGCAGTTTGCCAACCACTGATAGAGTCAAGATGAAAGATTGTGGACTGTTCATAAAATAGCTGTTCTCACCACTTCTAGGTATTAAGCACCACTGTTATCTAACTCTTTGTGGCATATCTGTTGGACTTTTAGGTCTTTCTAGAAGATAATCTTCTTGGTGTACAATACTGTGCTGGTAGGAAGTGTTGGTTTTGACTCACTGCATATAAGCAAAGCTGCCTTGGGGCTAACTATTCAAAGATACGGAAACTAGTACAAGTATGCTTGGACTGATGCACCAAGAAATCAGTCATTGCAAGGAAAGGATGGGCATAACACTGAAGCTATAAAGGGTTTAAGATGTTTCTTGTGGTAAACGAGATAGAAAATGTCTAACAGAATTGGAAATGTCTAACACTAATTTCCAAAGCAATTAGTGATAAGCTAGACAACTCCCTGGAAAGATGCTTTTGCAAATAAAATCATTATTTAAATACTAGAGGCCTGGTGCACAAAAATTTGTGCACTCGGGGGGGAGGTGGGGCCCCTCAGCCCGGCCTGTGCTCTCTAGCAGTCTGGGACCCCTCGGGAGATAACGACTTGCTGGCTTAGGCCTGCTCCTGGGTGGCATAGGGCAGGCCCAATCCCTAGGTACAGCCCCTGGTCAGGCTCAGAGCAGGGCCGATTGGGGAGTTGGGGTGCCGCTCCCTGTCATGCACAGAGCAGGGCAGATCGGGAGGTTGCGATGCCACCCTCAGTCACACTCAGGGTAGGGCCGATTGAGGGGTTGGTGCACCACCCCCTGTCACACTCAAGGCAGGGTTGATGGGGAGGTTGTGGCACCACCCCCTGTCACGCACAGAGCAGGGCCCATCAGGGGGGTTGGGGCTCTGTACCCTGTCATGCACAGAGCAGGGTCAATCAGGGGGTTGGGGAGCACCCCCCTGTCATGCACAGAGCAGGGCCCATCAGGGGGTTGGGGAGCTCTCCCCTGTCACGCACAGAGCAGGGCGGATCAAGGGGTTGGGGCTCCACACCCTGTCACACTCAGGGCAGGGCCGATGGGGAGGTTATGGCTCTACCCTGTCACACACAGAGCAGGGCCCGTGGGGGGCATTTGGGGCGTTGCCCTCTATCACCAACAGAGCAGGGCCGATCAGGGGGTTGGGGCGCTGCCACTGTCACACTCAGGGCAGGGCTGATGGGGCGGCTATGGCTCTACCCCATCACACACAGAACAGGGCCCGTGGGGCGGGCGGGGTTGGGGCATCGCACCCTGTCACACACAGAGCCGCAGGGTGATCAGGGGGTTGGGGAGCTCCCCCCCCCCATCAGGCACAGAGCAGGGCTGATCAGGGGGTTGGGGCGCCTTCCCCTGTCACGAACAGAGCAGGGTGGATAGGGAGGTTGTGGCCCCACCCCCTGTCACACACAGAGCCACAGGGCAATCAGGGGGTTTGGGCACTGCCCCCTGTCACGCTGATCCCGGTGCCGCGAGGCCTCACGGTGCTGGGAGGCATATTCCCTTTTACTATATAGGATAGAGGCCTGGTAGACGCATGGGAGCTGGCTGGTTTGCCCTGAAGGGTATCCTGGATCAGGGTGGGGGTCCCGCTTGGGTGCCTGGCCAGCCTGGGTGAGGGGCTGAGGGCTGTTTTCAGGCTGGCGGGTGACTGAAGCTCCCAACCGCTCCTTTTTTTCTTTTTTTTTATTCTGGGCCAGCTTTAGCTCCAGGCTTGGCTCCAGCTCTGAGGCCTCGGCTGCTGAAAGCAGGTATCTGGTTTGTTTGGGTTCTATAATCGAAACACTGTTTCAACTCCAGCTCTGAGATCCTGACTGGCTGAAAGCAGGTTTCTGGGGTTTTGTTTAGCTTCTATATTTGTAACAATGTTTCAAACTGCAAGCTCAAAGGCCGGCAGCGGCAGGCGGGGAACGTCACTGGCTTCCTCCATCACTGAAGCAAGCAAGCCTCATGTTTGCTTCAAGCTGCCTGGCTGCCGGCCGCTATCTTGGCTGGCAGTTAATTTGCATATGGCCCTGATTAGCCAATGGGAAGGGTAGCGGATGTATGGCTAATTACCATGTTACTCTTTTATTAGATAGGACTAGAGGCCCAGTGCATGAAATTTGTGCACTGGGGGGAGGGAGGGGGGACCCTCAGCTGAGCCTGCACCCTCTTGCAGTCCAGGACCCCTCAGGGGATGTTCAGAACCCCTCGTTCCTTACTGCCCACCTGCTCACTGCTCCTTACCACTGGGCTGGCTGCTCCTTAGTGCTGCCGTGGAGGTGGGAGAGGTTCCTGCCACTGTGCTTACCAGCTGTGAGCCTGGCTTCTGGCTGAACGGTGCTCTCCCTGTAGGATCATACTGACCACCAGGGGGCAGCTCCTGTGTTGAGTGTCTGCCCCCTGGTGGTTAGTGTGCATCATAGCGACCAGTCATTCTGGTTGCTTAGGTTTTTATTATATAGACTAGAGGCCCAATGCACAAAAATTTGTGCACTCAGGGGGGGGTCCCTCAGTCCGGCCTATGCCCTCTTGCAGTCTGGGACCCCTCAGAGGATGTCCACCTGCTGGCTTAGGCCCACTCCCTGGGGGATTGGTCCCAAGCTGGTGTCAGACATCCCTCTGGCAGCCCGACAGCCCTCGGGGGGTGTCCACTTGCCAGCAGGGAGCAGGCCTAAGCTGCAGTCGGACATCCTTAGTGCTGCTGAGGAGGCAGGAGAGGCTACCGCCACCACTGCTGTGCTGGCAGCCATCAACCTGGCTTGTGGCTGAGCAGAGCTCCCCCTGTGGGAGCACACTGACCACCAGGGGGCAGCTCCTGCATTGAGCATCTGCCCCCTGGTGGTCAGTGTGTGTCATAGTGACCAGGCATTCCCAGTCATTCTGCTGTTAGGGTCATTTTGCATATTACCCTTTTATTATATAGAATAGAGGCTTGGTGCACGGGTGGGGGCCAACTGATTTGCCCTGAAGGGTGTCCTGGATCAGGGTGGGGATCCCGTCGGGGTGCCTGGCCAGCCTGGGTTAGGGGCTGATGGCTGTTTGCAGGCTGTTCAAGCCCCCCAGTGGGGACCCTCACCCCATGGGGGTTTGGCCAGCCTCAGTGAGGGGCTGATGGCTGTTTGCTAACTGGCCACAGCCCCTTCAGGGTAGGGGTCCTCACTGGGGTGCCTGACCAGCCTGGGTGAAGGGCTGAGGGCTGTTTTCAGGCTGCCCACACCCCTTTCAGGGTGGGGGTCCCCACTGGGGTACCTGGCCAGCCTGGGTGAGGGGCTGATGGCTGTTTTCAGACTGACCAAGCCCCCGGGCGACTGAAGCTCCCAGCCTTTCCTTTTTTTGTTTTTGTTTTTTATTCTCTCCAGCTCCATGGCCATGGCGACTGGAAGCAGGTATCTGGGGTTTATTTACCTTCTATAATTGAAACTTTGTTGCCTTGAGAGGAGGCAGCAGCCGGCCAGGAAGCTTGGCTTCCTCCATCATTGGGGCAACAAAGCCTCCTGCTCGCTCCAGTTCCATGGCCATGGTGGCTGGAAGCAGGTATCTGGGGTTTATTTACCTTCTATAATTGAAACTTTGTTGCTTTGAGTGGAGCTCAGAACCGGCCGCGGCAGCTGGGAATCTTGGCTTCCTCCATCATTGGGGCAACCAAGCCTCCTGCTTGCTCCAGCTCCGTGGCTTCCGGCCGCCATCTTGGTTGGGTTAATTTGCATATAGTCGCTCTGATTGACTAGTGGGCATGGCTTAAGGCATAGTGAAGGTATGGTCAATTTGCATGCTTGTCTTTTATTAGTGTAGATTATGTAAATTCCAAAAGTTGAAATAAGTCTAAGAGGGTCTTCTCTCATTACCTCACAGCATCTTTAGTTCTCTCTTTACTTTTACATCATGCTCTGGCTTTCTATGGGGCTAGGGAGGAGCAAAAGTAGGTTTACAATTGTGAGTATGCAAAACACAGTTTATTATTATATTATTATTTATTAATTATTGTATTATTTTTCATATGAACAACTGTAAGCCTACTTTTGCCCCATGCTGTATATAGCTGCACTCTCTAAAACAGTAGCCACAAAGCACATGTGATTATATATACATAAAATTGAGAAATATGCTAATTAACCAGGACGCCGTAACAGGTCAACCGGACAGGAGGAGGTTGTGCATACAACGTCAGGGGCCGGGTGGCAGGGAGGCAGGGCCGGACCGGAGGGTGCGCAGCACTGCACGATTTTGAGTCACACGCTGGGCTTCTAGTGTAGATGTAAGTATAAAATAATTAAAATTAATAAAATTTAAAATTCAGCTCCTCAGTTGCACCAGCTTCATTAAAGTTCTCAGTAGTCACACGTGACTAGTAGATACTATATTGGATAACACCAGTTATAGGACATGTCCATCATTGAAGAGGAACTTGCCCTCCACTTTCTAACCATTTCTCAACAATAGGGTGATAGGCAGATCCGATCGCTCCACTTTACTATTAATCTCCACTTCACTATTATAAAAATGAGACTCAGAAGAGCAAAAATTCGTGGTCAATTTCACATAATTAATAAGTAGAAGAACACTCAATCTTAGATCAATTGTCTCCAAATTAATTCTTTTTTTTTTTTTTAACCAAATCACATCTACTCTAAGTCAGTAACAAGTTTTCTTTCCATATTGGAAATAAAGAATAAATAGTCAAAATAGCACAATTTAAAATAAATACTTCAAAATTATAATTAAATATTTGGTTTAATCAGAGGAAATCTGAGTCATCAATCAAGTTATCAGTGTATTGATAACCTCAATTTGTGTTCAACATAGCTATTGCCTTTTTGGCCTTGGACCTTACATTTGATCTGATGGTCAAAGAATGGAATTTTTGTTGTTGTTCAATTTTCTCCCTAGAATATTCAGTATGATGTAAGAGTAGTGGATTAGGAGGTAAGAAACCTTGAAATGTAGGCCAGGCTGTGCCAACTAACTAACTGAATATGATTTTGGACAAGGAAACTGACATTCTGAGTCAGTTTCCTTGGTAGTCAAAGATAACTTAGATGAGTGTCTCATTTTGGACAGATATTTACTTGACATGCTCCACTGTGGCCATACTGTTTTATTAAATGACTAGAGGCCTGGTGCACAAAAATGTGTGCACTCGGGGGGGGGGGGGGTGTCCCTCAGCCCAAACTGTGCCCTCTCGCAGTCTGGGACCCCTCGGGGGAAGTCCACCTGCTGGCTTAAGCCCACTCCCTGGGGAATCGGGCCTAAGCTGGCAGTCAGACATCCCTCTGGCAGCCCAGAAGCCCTCAGGAGATGTCCACTTGCCAGCGGGGAGCAGGCCTAAGCTGCAGTTGGACATCCTTAGCGCTGCTGAGGAGGCGGAAGAGGCTCCCGCCACCGCTGCTGTGCTGGTAGCCATCAGCCTTGCTTGTGGCTGAGCAGAGCTCCCCCTGTGGGAGCACACTGACCACCATGGGGCAGCTCCTGTATTGAGTGTGTGCCCCCTGGTGGTCAGTGTGTGTCATAGTGACCAGTCATTCCCAGTCGTTCTGCTGTTAGGGTCAATTTGCCTATTACCCTTTTATTATATAGAATAGAGGCCTGGTGCACAGGTGGTGGCCGGCTGGTTGGCACTGAAAGGTATCCTGGATCAGGGTGGGGGTCCTGCTGGGTGCCTCGCCAGGCTGGGTTAGGGGCTGAGGGCTGTTTTCAGGGTGCCAACACCCCCTTCAGGGTGGAGGTCCCCACTGGGGTGCCTGGCCAGCCTGGGTGAGGGGCTGATGGCCATTTTCAGGCTGGCCACGCCCCTGGTGACCCAAGCTCCCAGCCTCTCCTTTTTTTTTCTTTTTCTTTTTCAGCCTCTCCTTGAGCGGAGGCCATGGCCAGCTGGAAGCAGGTATCTGGGATTTATTTATCTTCTATAATTGAAACTTTGTAGCCTTGAGCTGAGCCCAGGGCCGGCCAGGGCAGGCAGTAAGCTTGGCTTCCTCTATCGCTGAGGGCAACCCAAGCCTCCTGCTCGCTCCAGCTCTGTGGCTGCCATCATCTTAGTTGGGTTAATTTGCATACTCGCTCCTGATTTGCTGGTGGGCGTGGCTTGTGGGTGTAGCAGAGTAGTGGAGTGATGGTTAATTTCCATGTTTCTCTTTTATTAGTGTAGATGATATAGTCCCACACCAGCTCATAAATAGCACCCCTTCTACTGTCACCCCAAAACCTCCCCTGGGATTCTACCATGTGCCTATGATGTAAAACTGAAGGATTGTCTGGCTGGCATGGCTCAGTGGTTGAGCATTGACCTATGAACTAGGAGGTCACAGTTTGATTCCCAGTCAGGGCACATGCCTGGGTTGTGGGCTCAATCCCCACCCAGTGTGGGGCATACAGGAGGCAGCCAATCAATGATTCTCTCTCTCCCTCTCCCTTTCTCTCTGAAATCAATAAATATATATATATATATATATATATATTTAAAACGGAAGGATTAATGGCTGGAACAATATGGGTCTCACAGGACCCTGCTCCAGCCCACAGCTGGAATTCATTCTGATTGTTGGTTTTCTTGCTATAATAGTTATTAACTATTTTGGATATAAATGCATCCTGCATACATCCAAATATATGTGCACAATATTCCCATTTATTGTGTGTGGGTTGTTTGTTTGGTTCAGTTTAAGTTTAAAGTACAAACTCAAAGTTGGTAAATTATTTAAGGTATCTATCTACCTTTCAGCAAATGAGTCCAAAAGCCTTGTCCCTCTGAGGAGAAGAAAGGCAGTAAAATGAGGACAAGGTTGCAGCGTTCACATTCTGAATTGCTCTCTATACATAAATAACTATAAGTTCTGAGAACAAATTCATGTTGTCTGAATCACTCTGCATCAATAGCCAGTTTTACCTTTTAAATGCACTTAGATAATGGGTTGCCTCTCCCCAGAAAGGAACTCGAAAGAAGAGTTTAAATTATTATCTTTGACATTTAATACATTTCAAGATCGTGCACATCAATTCTCTTCCGATGACTCATTTTATACTTTCCGAACCAACATTAATTTACCTCTCAAAACACCTGACAACTTTGGGAAGAGAATTACAGAGCATCAAATAAATTTATTCTTGAGGTCCCCATCACTGCTGATTTTAAAAGACATATCCGTTAACTTATTCAAAGGTTCCCCTCTCCACCCTCCTTTTAAAATTAAAAGTGCGGTTTCTTCTGCAGGACTAAACAAGGAACCATTTTTAGATTATATTTCTATCTAAGTTCTCAAGTTCCCAACTGCTTTTCAGAACTTGTACTCTTCCAAATATTGCTTTGGTAAATAATTAGGGTTCCTTCCATTTTTCTGTGTTGACCTGTTCAGCTTCCTGCCAGGTTTCCTCGTGGTAGCAAGATGGCTGCAGAAGCTCTTGGCATCACATCTTCACAAACCAACATGAAGAAACATTTCCCAGAAGTCATCCTAGTAGGCGTATCCTACATCTCATTGTCCGGTATTGGGTCCTTCCTAAGTCAATTATTAAAACAGAAGAAGAGCCCTGGCTGGTTTGGCTCAGTGAATAGAGTGTCAGCTTGTGGACCAAAGGATCCTGGGTTCAATTCTGGTCAAGGGCATGTACCTCGGTTGCAGGCTTCTCCCCAGCCCAGACCCTGTTGTGGAGGAGGCAACCAATCAATGTTTCTCTCACATCAGTATTGCTGTTAGCAAGTAAGACGATATGAATGGCTATTTGGTAGGCTTTGTTATCATGCCCTACACAGAATGGTCCTGTGGGATAGTTGAGTACACTAGAATTTGATGTGATGAGCAAGGTGCCCATGGACAAGACGTGGTCAGTGGTAGAGTTATGATTTAAACAAAAATCTGTCTGGTACTAATGCAGGTGCACCTGATCACTATGCCCTACCATCTCATGGTCATACACTTCGTTCACTAAAGATTTTGGCCTCCAGGTTACAGTCATCCTCTTCACCATAATTTCCCTCATCATCCTAGAGAATTTCAATATTTGTGTGGGTGACCCATCTAATCCTAGTCACAATATTTCCTGACCAAAACTGCAATGACCTTCACTTCACTGTAGCTTCTTAATCCCTTGGCCTTACCTCCAAAAACTATTCCAATCGTTGAATCTTAAATTCTAATATTTCATGCTCTGAAACAACTCGTTCTTCCAGCCTCTCTTCCCTTCCTTATTACAACTGCATGAGTCCTTTAAGTTCCTGGGCTCCTCCATCATCCCTTCTACCTGGAATGCCTATTAGAATTGTGAACTTGAAGGTGTCTCAAAGCCCTAGTCAAACCCCTTTTATGGGATTCAGTGACACGCTACCCCAAAATATGGCACCTTGGCATATTGACTATTATATTTTATTTTTATAAATATGTTTTTATTGACTTCAGAGAGAGGAAGGGAGAGGGAGAGATATATTTAAACATCAATGATATAAGAGAATCATAGATGGGCTGCCTCCTGCATGCCCCCTACTAGGGACTGAGCCCACAACACAGGCATGTGCCCTAACTAGGAATTAAACCATGATTTCCTGGTTCATAGGTCGCTGCGCAATCACTGAGCCACACCTGTGGGACCCATACTGATTATTTTAAACTGAAGGAGTGTGAGGAAATAGCAGAAGCAGGAAGGTCACTCTGAAGCAAGTCATCAAACCCTCATGTGAGAAGTGCCTTCCTTACAGCCCAGAAGAAAGGCGCTCACCTCGAAGACAAAGGGACCCAGAAAAGAATCCTTGCTGACTCCCCCAGGTTCCTACACTTAATTCATACTCCTTAACTTATCACATTCCATCATGACTGTCCACTCTTCATCAACTCAGCATAAACATACTCAGGCATGTTTCTTCAGATCTTCCCCTCCTTAGGAAGGTTCCCATGTCACGTGTAACTTATACTGTACTAAATAAATGTGTATGCTTTTTTCCTGTTAATGGCTCTTTGTCAGCTTAATTTTTAGTCTCAGCCAGGAACCCTAAGAGGGTCAAAGAAAATGTTTCCCTCCCTAGACTCTCATCTAGAAGAGAAAGAAAATGGAGGCTCAGATTGCTGACATGAGTTGCCCAAGATCCCACTGCTCGTAATTGCAGTGCCCTTACTGGAACACTGGTCATTTCTGGTTCCAAGTCCAGGCCAATATTTTATTTTATTTTGTTTTTCCCACTCCATCCCTTCAGACTGAGTCTTTCCTCCTGGTAAGGAATTAAAAATATACTAGGTTGGGCCCTAGCTGGTTTGGCTCAGTGGATAGAGCATGGGCCTGTGGATTGAAGGGTCCCAGGTTCAATTCCAGTCAAGGGCACATGACCAGGTTGCGAGCTCAATCCCCAGTAGGGGGCATGCAGGAGGCAGCTGATCAATGATTCTCTCTCATCATTGATGTTTCTATCTCTCTCTCCCTCTCCCTTCCTCTCTGAAATCAATAAAAATATATTAAATATATATATACTAGGTTGGAAAAATATTTTAGGATATTAGCCATTTACACTTTATGTTTATTTATTTTATTTATTTTCAATTACAGTTTACATTCAGCATTATTCTGTATTAGTGTCAGGTGTAATTAGTATAATACAGTGGTTATACAATCATATCGCTTTACAGAGTGGTCCCTTTATGTTTCAAGGACCCACCTGGCCTCCTACATAGCAATTACAATATTATTGAGTTTATTCCCTATGCTGTAATCTACATTTCTGTGACTATTTTGTAAACTGCTAATTTGTGCTTCTTAATCCCTTTATCTTTTTACCCAGTCCCTCCCCTACCCTCTGTCAGACTATTCTTTGTGTCTATGAGTCTGTTTCTGTTTCGTTTGTTTGTTTGTTTTGTTCATTAGATTCCACATATAAATGAAATCATATGTATTTGTCTTTCTCTGTCTGACTTATATTTAACATAATACCCTAGGTCCATCCATACTGTCGTCAAAGTTATGATTTCATTCTTTTTATGGCCAAATAGTATTCCGTTGTATAAATGTACTACTGCTTTTTTTAAAAAAATAATAATACCACAGCTTTTTTTTTTATCCACTCACCTATTGATGGGCATTTGGGTTGCTTCCATATCTTGGCTATTGTAAATAATGCTGCAATGAACATAGGAGTTCATAAATTATTTCAAATTAGTGTTATGTTTTAAAAGGATTTTACAACATATTTTGGTAAGGTCAGGAAAAGGATATAGTGATGAGAGACCTCAAAGATTTTTTAAAAGACCTTTTTGCATATTTCCCCACTGACAAGTAGGTAATTGTATAGTCAGAGACAGGCACTTATTCTTGGAGAATCTCAGGAAGGTAGTTGAAAGATAGCTGAAGTTCTCTCAAGTTCTCTGGAAGGCATTGCTTAGATTCCCACATTTAAAAAATTTTAAAAAGAATAAATTGTGATATGAAAACATCCAGTGCTGCTCTTGTTCCTGCAAAACAGGATTTTCTGGGGTGTAACTGTTTAATTTGATTGATCTGAAATTGTAGAGTTAGGTAATCTGGACGTGAGACCTTAGTATTTTCAAACACATGCAAATGTTGCTCTTTCATAATTCACGAGATGGGTCTTCTTATTTATGTTTGCTGCCTCACACAACGATAAACACTTCAACTGAAATTAGCATCAAGAAAACACAAGAGTGTTGATTAACAAGAGTGATAAGGTGTGGAGGCCGCCCCCCCCAAAATTTGCAGCTTTGGTTTAATTTATACTATGACACATCTTCTGGGGCAAATTTTACCTGTGTAATAAGCAGTCTTTGCAGCTTGGTATGAGGTGATATTTAAAGATTTTAGAAGAACTTTTTGTGGGTGGGGGGACAGGCTTTAAGAGACTTCATAAGTACCCATTGTAGTTAGCTCATCGTTATGCTAAGAATAAAGAGAATCCTGAGCCTTCGTTTAGATAAAGTATTGTTTTTGTTTGAATTTTATCTAATTATAATGGCCTGGGAACAGATTTCCAACCTAGCTTCAGTTACCCCCACAAACACACACACACACACACACACACACACACACACACACACTCCACCCCACTAAGGAAAAGGGAAAGGAGAGAAGGAAGGATAGGGGAACAAAAAATTCTGTGTTTAACTGTTTTTGTAAATGCCAGCAAGTGACTCAATATCTGATGGAGGGTTTCACTGTGGATCAAAGGATAGAATGAAGAGAAACTATTTTCAAGACTTCCACACCCCTGGAGGATTTCCCTCGTGGGCAGGCCTGCCAAAAGTGGCCATCGGTCTCAGACCAAGGACACGTGTGCTGTCCAGCACGCCGGTCTGTGGCCACTGCTGAGCTCTTCAGGGCCTGGTGCTCTTTCAGTTCTGCCTGTTGACTGTGTGGACGTCACAGACTCATCTCACTGCTGCCGTGTTCCAGAATTGGTCTGTCTTTCCATCAAGTACCTTGCAGACTGTTGTAGGGACTTAGAGCAAGTCATCCCAAGATATGCCTCTGCCACGTGTGGATTATTTTGAGCTGAAGGCTACGGAGACCCTGCAGGCTCTAGAGAAGCTTTTACAACGCCCTTAAAAATTTTAAATTGGGGGCCTTGCCCATAATGAGTTATTACCAGAGAGAAACATTTTATGACCTATCTGTTTGATAAGGCAAACATTTAAATATAAATATCTGTTTTTATTTTCCTGTGGATTACCCTCCTCCCCTAGGATGCCTCAGATATCTTACCTCATTCCTTAGCTCAGAATGTCATAGATACCTCATTTTACCTTCCTATCTCTAAACCTCTCATGTGTAGGGGGTTCCCATATGTATGTATGTAATTAAATTTGGTTATTTTCTCTTATTAATCTGCCTCATGTTGATTTAATTGTTAGGCCAGGCAAAAGAAGAAAGAAGGGTAAAGGAAACTTTCTTTCTTCCCAACATAGTCCCTGAGGGAGACAGAGGAATGGGCCTCAAAACTCTAGAAATTAGGGGAGTAAGATTGTTTTTTCAGAATTAAACTAAAAATAAGTCCATATCATAATTTGGAATAAAGAGAGATATATAAATTCCCATTGAAATCAAAGACAAATCTGAATTGCACATGTCCAGACAATGGCAACAAGTAGATTTATCCAGTCTACCTGACCAATATATTCATTTTATAGAGACATACGTGGCAGGTGGCAGAGTCCCTGTTTTTGCACATTCTGTTCACATAACTAACTCCCTTGGTTCTGTTTCCTTTTTCCCCATAAACTTCTCATGTGTTTTGCACTGATACACTGACTTGAATGTGAGGTCTCCTTGACAGTTAAAATTCTCTTTAAAATTTAATCGATTGGCATTCTGTGTTTCTACCTCACAATCAATTTGTTAGCATAAAGTACCTTTCTAAGTTCAAAGAACTCTCGGTTACTGATGAGTTCAGAGCCCACAAGTCTGAGGTCTCTTCCTGGAAAGTGGTGGATTCACTCACGGAGTCTCTTTGTGAGCACCTGTCTTGGCAGCTAGCCAGCCCTCTCCAGACAGTGCCCCACCTGTCTCCTACCTGCACCTGCTTCATTGCCTCTCAACCAGCCTCAGGGAAGATACATCTCACCATGTTCTTTTCCTCAGGGAGTTCTTTAAACACTTCATTTAGCAGCCATTCCTCTTCCAGTAAGGTCTTGGGGTGCCCAACCCTGTGAGTGGATGATGGCCCCACCCTACAACAGAGAAGGAGGCATAACTGTATCCAAATCAGAGAGAGAGAAGAAAATAACCACTCAACCTAATAGACAATCTGTCGTTCCTGTGCTGGATAGGAATAAATTATTTAACAATTTTTCCTGGAAATTTTGCATGAATGGGTAATAAGTAGATTCTCCTTCTTCATAAAATGCGTATTTCTAAGAACTTCATAAAATGCTTATTTCTAAGAACTCATCAACCTCAAGATTTCTCATTTAGCCCTCAGGCTTTCCTGGCTAATCCAATGCCATAGCGGTCACAGCAAATTTATCTTTAGAGCTAAGAAATTCAACTATACCTTTTTTCTCAAGAAAAATATTTTGATAGGGGCCTTTGTGAATTTTCTTGATTTCTGAAATTAAATTTTTGTATGTGCTCAGAAAATGTTTCAAAATACAGCCATGTACCACATAACTCTTCAGTCAACAATAAACCACATATATGAGGTAGTCCCATAAGATGATAATGGAACTGAAAAATTCCTGTTGCCTTCTAACATAGTAGCTGTCAAGACATCATAGCAAAAACACATTACATGTTTGTGGCAAGGCTGGTGCAAACAATCCTAGTACTAAGCATAACGATACAATTATTTACAGTATATAATACTTGGTACTGAAAATAAAAGACTATGTTACTGGTTTATGTATTCACTGTACTACACCTTTTATTATTATTTTAGAGTGTGCTCTTTCTGCTTATAAGAAGAGTTTGCTGTGAAACGGTATGCTGTGTTACAAGGGCAGCAGCCTCATACAGCATCTCTGGATTTCATCATTTCTCTTGTGGTTGATTTAACTTCTTGTTGTTTTTAATAAACTTAGTGTCGCATAAAGGGTCAGTGTTTATAAAGTCTGCTGTAGTGTATGGTAATGTCCCAGACCTTCACATTCATTCACCACTCACTCAGTGACTCCCCCAGAGCAACTTCTAGTCCTGCAAGCTCCATTCATGGTACATGCCCTCTACAGTTGTACGATTTTTTAAGCTTTTATATTATACTAGAGGCCCGATGCCAGAAATTCATGCATGAGTAGGCTTTCCTTCCCCAGGCTGACGGCACCAGGTTCCCTCTGGCATTCGGGACCCAGGCTTCCCTCCAGCTGCCAGCAGACACACAGGACCCAGGCTTCCCTCTCAGCCCTGGCTTCATCCAAAAGGTCATCCAGAAGGATGTCCAGTCTAATTAGCATATCATGCTTTTATTAGTATAGATTGTTAATGTACCTTTTCTATATTTAGATACATAGGTACTTACCATTGTGTTATAAATGCCAGCAGTATTCAATACAGTAAAATGCAGTACAGGTTTGTCGCCTAGGAGCAATAGGCTACACCAGATAGTCTAGGTGTGTAGCAGGCTATACCATCTAGGTTTAAGTGAGAACACTCCATGATGCTTGCACAATGGCAAAATGGTGTAACAACGCATTTCGCAGAATGCATCCCTACTGTTAAGTAGTGACGACTGTATTAAATGCTCAAATTAGTGTCGAATTTTCAAATATGAAGTAACAAGTTTCATACCCCTTGGTAATTTGTGTTAATGTTGCCTTAATAATAAGACTTAGAGCAATATGTTTACTTAAGATTAAAAATGTTTTTAAATAAGGATGCCTGGAGCATAGTTCCTTTGTGGATCGCACTCTCTGATTTCAAAAGTTCAGGACCTCTCCTGATCTATCAATCATTAACTGTTGTCCTTTTAGCTCCTGAGAACACTGCTATATAACAGATTGTCCCTGACTACTGGAATGATTAATTTGGGGTTGATAAATGGGAAAGATTTTAAAAAGTATAAAGTCAACTGAATTCCAATAAAGTTACTTTGTGAAATTTCAAGGTTTAGCATCTCACAAACCAACTAAGTCTGTGTAAATTCATTTAATAATCAGAAAAGAGAAGTGGATGGTTACTAAACCAATGGAACTCCAGCCGCAATCGGGTCATCTGCCGCGTGCCCGGCATTATGGGAAATACAGAAAAGCTTCAAGCATTTTATAGAAAAGGGCTCATAGAAGAGATGGGGCAACTGGGGACACTGCCAGGTCGAAGTGCAGTGGTAACCTGCCTATCACTGCGCTCCTTTTTTGTGTGTGAATGTATGTTTCTTTCCTCTAGAGATGGTGCGTGTTTTAGGCAATAGAACTTGAATTCATTTATGTTTCTATCACCCTCAACTCCCCTGAATTTAAGCTCTCCACTAGCTGTCAGCACAGTGATTGCTATAAATAAATAGAAAAATAAGAGTTGAAAGGGATACATAAAGACTTCAAACTATGGTAAATAGTTCTACAAAACAAATGGCAGAAATTAAAGTCTTTTCCAAATTTTTTCCTCAAGAGAGTGACTGAGCAATCAGTGATGTGTGAGCTCTTGGAAGGTACAATTCAGCGGCCTCTCTGTAGCTCATCCTGGCATCCCCTCCTTTCCTCTCCCCATCTGTGCCTGTGGGTGACCAGGTCCACTTCTGTGACTAGAAGAGCTGATCAATTCAAACAACCCATTGATACCGGTTATAAAAACTAGTCACACTGGGCTTGTCAGCAAAGTCTAGATTTCGCGGAAGCTGAGTAGTGGTCTGAGTCAGCTGCTTGTGAAATCCCAGGGGGCAGATAGGGTGATAATAAAGAAAGAGAGCTGATGGTGACCAAAATGTCCCCAGATGATACATCACCCCACGGAAAAATGGAGACAGACATAAACAAGTGAGCAGAGAAATGTGCCTGTGGATTTTTAAAGAAAACAATTTCAGCTGATGTGGTATTTTAAAAGATTATTTGACCTGCATTTATTGAAACATACATAGAACAATGAATTTTATGACTTGTAAATCTGAGAAATAACATGATTATAATAGTATAAGTTGTCCTAAAAAATTCTCAATATTCCAGAATTTAATTTTTAAATAATAAAGCTGCAGGCCTTTGGGAGAGTCTACAGTTGGACCAATATATGAATTCTATTCCAAAGCCAGAAAAAAAACACATTTTTATTTCCTGTCAGGGTTTCTATCTAGCCAGTAGATTCAATCACAATTCACGTGTGATAATTATTAGTTATCTTTCATCTATTTGACACCCATTTGGCTTAAAGACCAAACTATTGTAACTCTAAGAAATTAAAAGAAGCCCTGGCTCATGTATCTCAGTGGTTAAAGCATTCTCCTGTGCACAGAAGGGTCATGGGTTTGATTCCTGGTCAGGGCAACATACCCAGGTTGCAGGTTCAATCCCTGGTGCATGAGGCAACCAATCAATGTTTCTCTCTCACATCAATGTTTCTCTCTCCCATCCTCTCTCTCTAGAATCAATGAAAAAAATATCCTTGGGTGACGATTTTTTAAAAAAGAAATTAAAAGGAGTCAATTTTGTTGAATACTACTGGTTATTTTTTACATAACTTGAGTATGTGTAATCATGCGTACCTGTGGCTAGTGTGTGGTTGCCCAATTTTTCTTATTTGTACTCAACCAGAAAGTATGGGAGGCAGAAGGCTAAAGTTTAAACCAATAGTTGAAAAAAATGGCTCACATAAAAGTGGAATATTCATTACTAATAGTGGTTAAAAATATTTGCACATTTATGCCAAAGGCTCTTCAGACTCACTGATTAGCTTCAGTAAGTAATTGGTCAATGGGTGATGTTAATGCTTTTTAGTGATTTTTTTAAAATACTTATAGTGTTAGATACTTGTCATAATAAATACTTTTAAAGTCCAAGAGGAGACCCCACCTCTGCTGTAGAAGTGTGGGGAGCTGCCTCAACTTCTTTACTCTCAGGAATAGAACCCATTGCCCCAAGACATGTTTTCGCTAACCAGTGCTTCAAGGTTCAGAGTACTCATGTGCCTCAACACCCACCCACGATATTTCACAGAGGAGGAGACTGAACCACTGAAATCTGTAGTGCTTCTCCCAGGAGAACATGGCAAGAGATAGAAACTGGGTTTAAATTCAGGTCTTCTCTAGACCCTAAGTCCTTTTCATGGTGCACTTGGGCAAGTCTCAAGCGGATAGCATTCATTTCTCCACAGAAAGAAACAAGGCAATGTGCAACCTTGGACCATAAACTAAGTCTTTCTCTGAAAGGTTACCGGCCTCTTCATTGATGAGGCCTCTTAAAATCCAAAAGAATAATGTCTTAAAACTGCCAGTAATTACTCACAGGGCATTAAAAAAACTTTCAGATTTACATGAAAAAAAATTAAATTCATCCTAGAATAATTTAAGAAAATTTCTCTATTCATATATGTATATATTAAATATTCTCAAAGATGCTTTTGGAACAAGAAGGGCATAAGAATGTTAATGAAGCCCTGACCAGTTTGACTCAGTGGATAGAGCGTCGGCCTGTGGACTGAAGGGTCCCAGGTTCGATTCCGGTCAAGGGCATGTACCTTGGTTGCGGGCACATCCCCAGTGGGGAGTGTGCAAGAGGCAGCTGAATCGATGTTTCTCTCTCATCAATGTTTCTAACTCTCTATCACTCTCCTTCTCCCTTCCTCTCTGTAAAAAATCAATAAAATATATTTTTTAAAAAAAAGAATGTTAATGAAATAAAGTTTGAAAAGACCAAAGATTTTTGTAATTTCTTTGAAATTACACTTAGGCTAAAACACTGGAAGAGTATGGTGGTGATTGTATCACAGTGCTGTCCAGTCTCCTCACATCTGAGAACATCAGCCAAGGCTTTGCTCTGTGTCAGTGTGACACCGGCTCTTGTTGGACTAGTCTTCTAAATTATTGAAAAAAGATTGTCTTCTTCAGAGAAGAAGAAAGCAAACTAATGCCAGGTTTTCATCTAGAGGGGACTTGCACACACATACCCTCACCCTCCTACTCGCAGATCCTACGGGAGTGAATTTGGTAGACAGACCGCCCTTCAGGTCATTCTCTTTAAAAGTCAGGTCCATGGGTATTTTTAAAAGCCTTTTATCTCTAAAGATCCCTGTAATAGTGTTTGGAAGGGTTGTAAAAAATATGCATAGCCTATAGTAGATGCTTGTTACATATTTTTTGGCTAAGTGATACAGGATGGATTGACGAGGGCAGAGAAAGGAGGCAGGGAGGACAGTGAGGTGACTATCTTGATAGTCCACCAAGAGGTGATGAGGATTTATTTGGGGTCAGTGGGAAGAAGAGGGCAGACATGAGGGCCACTATACAGGTAGAGCTGACTTTCTTATTGAATATTCCATAGCTTCCTACTATGGGATACTATTGAAGACTATCTGCTAACTTCCTTTAATTCTCTGACCATACTCATTCACTATGAAAAGGTTTGTTCTCTCCTAATCCCCTGGGAAGTAAGCAAAACTAAAACATGTAAGTAATTAAAATCACTTCTATTCCAATAACATTGGAGGCAAATTGTTATACCCTTCATGATATAATTTACAGATAAAACATTAACATAGTCAGGTCTGTATAAGTTAAAAGCATAGTTAAAAGAGGCATTCATCTTCAGGAAATAAGAAGATTTAAGAAAAAAGAAAATATCAGATTGTCTATCACCTATATGTATTTGCCTATTACATTTTGCTACTTTGAGAACTTAGGGAGAGTGACTCCTAAGAAGGTGAGCCCTTTTGTTGAGAATGGTTCTATATATATATATTTTATTGATTTTTTACCGAGTGGAAGGGAGAGGGATAGAGAGTTAGAAACATCGATCAGCTGCCTCCTGCACACCCACTACTGCGGATGTGCCTGAAACCAAGGTACATGTACTTGACCAGAATCGAACCTGGGACCCTTCAGTCCACAGGCCAACGCTCTATCCACTGAGCCAAACCAGTTAGGGCGAGAGTGGTTCTTACATGAACCAAACAGATCTCTCAGAAAGAGAAGCTTCTCCTATAAACAGGTGTCAGTTCCTTCAACTGGGGGACACATGTGAAACAGAGTCCTTGGTTTCTACAGACTCACTCCTCTGTACAGGATTCCTGAGTGTCTGCTAGGATTTGTCCTTGAAACTTGGATGGCTTCTTGTGTTGATGATGCCTGTGGACTACTTTGGGGAGAAAGAGGATAAAAGGAAAAGAGGTCCCCTGAAATCTAACACAGACTCTAATGAGTTCAGAGAGAAATTAAGAAATCAAAACAAATGTTAGTTCAATTCAATGATTTTGTATCAAGTGCCTGCCATGTGTTTACTGCTGGGCCTTACAAAAACTCTTACATTAAATTGTCACAAGATTTTTTAAATTTCTGCTCTGTGCAATCGACTTGCTTTCCTCATTCCTTCTTTTGATGCATCCCAAGTTAATAAGATATGTGTCCTCTATTTTCCTGAGCAGTTAGACAAAGACCTCACATCCTTGTTCCCTGCTATCTCTTATGTGTGTCTTGTTAGCAGCTCATTAGAGATGCTAAGAAAGTACCATTCTAGTGATAGGATTTGGTGTCGGGCAGAAGTACCTGGTGAAGAATGAATCACATATGGAGAACTAATCACATATGTAGATTATGGTTTGATGAAAGAAACCAAAGGACAGTTAAGTCTACATGAGGATATTTTAAAATTACGGTGCCTGTGCAGCAGCTATAAAACTATGTTGGTGTTCCTTCTACTCATGTGACCTGATACTTCTATCATTCGTTTCAAAATTACAAATGACCTTGTCAGTATTTTGCTTTTATTTTGAGGATTTCAACTTTTTCTTTTCCCATGCCCATATAAATGAGTCATGGCTGTCAGGGTTGGTGAGGGCATGAGGGGGAGATGAACTCACCACATGTGGAAATAAAGTATTTGGAATATGCTCCAACGTAGTACCTGGACAGGTCATGTGGAGTCAAAGATTGCAAACAATTCCTCTTAAGTACACTAAGGACAAGCCAGAGTGACTCCCTGGTGCCTTTGAGGTCCATGTGCATTCCAAGTTCTAGAAATAGAAAAGGTTTCAACAAGTTCTGCCAGATGCCTTGTCCTGGCAGGTTTTCCTCTTATTAATCCCCTTGACTGCCAAGGAGCAACTCCCTCGTTGCCATGTGCAGGTCAGCGGCTGTGCAATCAACAAATCAATCAAATAGGCAGCAATTGGCTATTAGGAACTGGCTCCATGTCCACAGTGAAGGCTCCTGCGGGGATTCAGCTCAGCCAAAGCTGCCAAGGGCACATTGAGAAGGATCTGCACTGGGACATTTTATTGTTTTTACCTCCCAGGCATTTCTCTATGAATCTTAGGGCTGTTTTTGACAAGGAAATAAGAATTTGGGGTATTCAGTGTGAACTCATCATCTCTGCCTTTCTCGAGGTAGAAATGACGAAGGCCCATGTATGGTACCCTTGTTCTGGATTGGGAAGGGATTAGAGCAAGGATGGATACCCGGCCTTAATGCCTCTGGTTCCCCATCTGCATCCATGGTGGCCACCACTCATCCATCATGGAGTTCCCCTACGCAGACACAAAGCTTTCTCAATCCAACATTCCAGAAATTCTATTGCCATTAGTCTGTGAAATATATTTGCCTAGATTAGGGCACTCCAGTTCAGAGCTGCCCCAGAGGGCTAATAAGAAAGCTGTATTTAGGACAGGATTGCTTAGCTCCGTGGTCAGAAAACTGTGGCTCGCGAGCCACATGTGGCTCTTTGGCCCCTTGAGTGTGGCTCTTCCTAAGCCTTAGGAGTACCCTAATTAAGTTAATAACAATGTACCTACCTATATAGTTTAAGTTTAAAAAAATTTGGCTCTCAAAAGAAATTTCAATCGTTGTACTGTTGATATTTGGCTCTGTTGACTAATGAGCTTGCCGACCACTGGCTTAGCTGATCCCTGGCTTGTCCAGGAGAGGAAGTTAAACCTCAGAATGATCCAAAAACTTTCCCAGGCTTTCAGGACATGTCAGGATAAGCAATGCTTATAGTCTTGGTCTCATCCAAGTTTGTATTAATCATAAATCTGGATTTATTTCCAGAGAAGAAAAATGCCAACCTAGCCTTTATTCAGGTTTCACTGTCTCATGTTAAGCTGTGCTATAATAGAGTCCATAATTTTTATTTTAGTGGAAAAAAAGATTCTTTGTGACTAATAATACTCTTCAGGAATTAGGTGAAAATTGCTTTAGGAGGGTTCCCCCTCTTTTCTGGAAATAATCAGATTTACGTAAGCAGGAGTGATAAAAGGAGATTATGTACATAAAGTATTTCTGTTGAGGTAACAACATTCCCTTAACCAATACTTATTAAGTGCCAGGCATTGTTCTATCTGAAGATCAACAGAGAAGAACAGCACAAGGGTCCTGCTTTTTAGAGAATGTGGGGTGAATCCTAGCCAATAGTCACACCAGTGTGTTACTCTCGTGCAATATGGACTAAACTTGCAGTAAGGAAAATATGAACCAGATGCAATGAGAACACGAAGAAGGAAGTGTCTGACACCTGAGAATCTCAGGGAAACTTCTCAGAGGCGGAAGTCATTTACTATACATTATTATTTTACATTAGACATTCTCAGGGGCATGAAAGGAATAGCTCAAAGAACTCAACCTGTGCATAACGAAACTGGTGACTTACAATTTGCACTTGGTTCTGTAAAAGCTTACAGCTGAAGAGCTCAGAGGAGAGTGACAAGGACTCCCCGCCCCCACCGTCACATTGTAATCCTGGTTTAATGCTACATTGAACCGTTTTGACAACCTCTGGATCAGGTTTGATTTTTGGTTTTGGCTTTTAATATAAGGAGTGTTCTCCTTCAAGTATCACATACTCAGGTCATGCCATGGCCTGTCCAAGGAGGAGTGCACCCCTGGTTTTGTAAATGGTTGAAGCATTGCTCAGAACCTCCAGGAATAAGTCAGAGAGCTGTCACGGTTGGCCTTTACGCTTAGGATGGCTTGGCCCCTCCTGAAAGCAATCCAGGATAAGCCTTGGCAGTCAAATCTGGAAAGCCTCATGAGCCATTGAGCTGGTCTTTGCAGAGCGCCCACTGGTGCAGCCCCGGGGAGGGTCCTGATTTAGTGCTTTCTACTTTGGGTAAAGATACATGGTCTCGGCCAAGCGTCCACTGTGGCAATGCAATGAGTTACGAGTGAAGCGAGTGCTGGCAGGTGCTCACACACAAGTCCAGCTACTGCCCAGGGAATTCCATCAGGCAGTCCAGGCTGCCCCATGGCCAAAGGCAACTGGCAAGATACTATTTTGACGCTTTTCCCAAAGGCAGAATATGAAACATTTTTTTTTGTCTCTCTTAGAACAATGCATATAGTTGGGGGGCTTCTCGGTTATTACCACAGCCTTAAGGAATTCCTGTTGCCTGGCTCCGTTTATCTGCAGGCTTCCCTTTGCTCAGAATGATGTAGCTCTGCAGGTGGGTTGATTCGATGATTCTTACTTCAGGATTGAAAGAAGAATAGTATTTGTGTTTTATCCTTTGTCAAGGCCCACCAATGTGGGAGCCACTTAGTAGGCCTGTTTTGTAGTATATGCTGGTAAAGCTTTGTTCTCTTGCAATCTCCACATAGTTATGGAGATGGGGGGAGGCAGGAAGAGATTAACGAAAGAAATTATATGCATATATGCATAACCCATGGACACAGACAATAGTGCAGTGAAAGTGGCAGGGGAGGATGGGGGGAGAGGCCAATTGGGGGGAGACTTCTGCAATACTACCAACAATAAAGATAAACTTTAAAAATAAAATAAAAGGCAGAGACAAAGGAACCCTGACCTGTGGAAATAGATTAAACTTTATCATTTTTAAGATAGAGAAGAAAAGGAAGTTCTGTTTTCTTAGAAAATTCTGACCTTATTTGTAAAGTCTAATTCTGTCCTCATATATTCTACAAAGATACGAATTTTTCAGTTAAGTCCTATGGAAGGTTGATTCACTTTACTGAGCTTGAAAAATACTAACTTTTTTTTAATATTTTCCTACTAGTAGGTGTTTATAATTGAGGAAATTGGTTTGGAATGAAGTTTCACAAAATTCAAGGAGAATTTATTATTTTTCTTTAGCTGTGTCCATGTCAAATTATGTGAAGCATAATTTTAAGATGGTCTTCCAGATTCCAAACTCCTAGAATAACCTCTTGTATAATCTCTTCCCCTTTCATGTGTGTGGGATTTATGAATATGATGAGAATTCATTCCCATGATTAGGTTACATTATGTGGCAAAAGTAAAAGGATTGAACAGATGTGATTAAGTTCTCTAATCAGTTGGATTTGAATTCATAAAAGCATGAAAGCCCAACAATCCAATTTAAAAAATGGGTAAAGAAGCCTGGCTGGTTTGCTCAGTGGTTGAGGGTCGACCTCTGAACAGGAGGTCAGGGTTCATTTCCCAGTAAGGGCACATGCCTGGGTTTCAGGCTTGATTCCCTATTGCGGGTGTGCAGAAGGCAGCAAATCAATGATTCTCTCTCATCATTGATGTTTCTATTTCTCTCTCCTTCTCCCTTCCTCTCTGAAAGCAATAAATATATTTTTCAATTGTTTCATATAATAGAACATTTTAAAAAATGGGCTAAGAACTTGAATATACATTTTTTAAAAGATAATACAAAATGTCCAAAAACTTATAAAAATATGTTCAACAACATCACTAATCATTAGGGAAATGCAAATTAAAGCTACAATGAGATACCACCTCACACTCATTATAATGACTATCTATAATAATAAAAGCATAATGTGCTAATTAGACCAGATGTCCTTCCAGATGACCTTCCAGATGAAGCCAGGGCTTTGCGGGAAGCCCGGGGGGTCCCGGGTGCCTGCTGGCAGCTGGAGGGAAGCCCAGGTCCTGGGTACCAGAGGGAAGCCAGTGCCAGCAGCTGGGGAAGGAAGGCCTACTCTTGCACGAATTTTGTGCATTGGGCCTCTAGTTATATATAAAATATGATAAAAACAGCAAGTATTGGTATCAACTTGTATTGTTTGGTGTTAAAATAGTATGGCCACTATGGAAGTTCCTCAAAAAAGTACACATTAATTTGCCATCCCATTCAGCCATTCCACTTCTGGGTATACACACAAATTAAAAGCAGGGACTCAAACAGATATTGGTACACCAGTGTTCATGGCAGTATTATTCACAAGAGCTTAAAGGTAGAAACAACCTAAATGTCCATTGATGGATGAATGGATAGACAAAATGTGGGATATACATAAAATGGAATATTAGTCTTTAAAAAAAGGAATGAAATTCTAATACATGCTACAACATGGCTAAACCTTGGGGACATTAAACTGAGTAAAATAAGCCAGACACAAAGAACAAATACTATATGATTCCATGTATATAAAGCACCTAGAATAGTCCAATTCATAGAGACAGAAAGCAGTGGTTACCAGAGGCTGGGAGGTTGAAGAAAGGAGGAGTTATAGTTTAATAGGTACAGAGTTTCAGCATAGGATATTAAAAAACTTCTGGAGACTAATAATTGTACAACAATGAGTAAGTGCCTCTGAACTGTACACTAAAAAATGTTTTAAAATGGTAAGCCAGGATTATCTTGGGTGAACTTGACCTAATCAGGTAAGCTCTTTATAAGAGAACTGGAGGCCTGGTGCACAAAATTCATGCACAGGTAGGGTTCCTGGGCCTGGCTGGCGATCAGGGCCATTCGGGGCCTTCCAGCTACTGACCAGGGCCTTCCTTGGTTCTGTGCTGCCCCCCTGGTGGTCAGCACACGTCATAGTGAGCAATCGAACTCCTGGTCTCCTGGTTGAACTCCCAAGGGGACACTTTGCATATTAGCCTTTTGTATATATAGATTCAGGCTTTCCCTAACAGTAGAGACCACTCTTCTTTTGGATTTGAAGGAGTAAACTGTCATGTTGAGGGAAGGGCTTGTGGCAGGAAACAGAAGGTGACCTCTAAAAATTTACAGCCTCAGTCTTACAACCATAAGGAACTGAATTCTGCCAACAGCCAAGGAGCTTGGAAGAGGATCCCAAGCCTCAGGTGAAATCATAACCTCAGACAACACAAAGATTTCATCTTTGTGAGGCTCTGAACAGAAGGCAGAAGTAAGCTATGCATGGACTCCTGATCAAGAGAAACTATGAAGTAATAAAAACGTGTTGTTTGAAGTGGCTAAATTAGTGGTGGTTTATTATGCAGAAATAGAAAATGAATATACAAACACTGCTATATTTATAAGTTTTCCTCATTAATTAAAGATAACATAACTATGCTATATGCCTGTCAGGAGGTCAGGGTCCTATAATAAGGAATTACTTGTATGTCTGTGCACCTCATATCTTAGAAACATATTTTTTAGTCAAATGCTCTACTCCTGAGCTATACCCCCATTAGGTGAATATTTTGATTGATTATAATCATCCTTGATCTAAGAGATTCTATGATATCCCACTACTCCACCCATCATTCCCTCATACACTGAATCATCTTGAAATGTTTTGCAACATCCCCCCTATGCCCAGCTCAAGGTCTAGGGTCTTTGGAAACCGTAGTGCTGTACTCACATGACAATTTTTCCTTTTTGTGATAACAAGACTGAGCAGAGAGTCAGAGTGGCGGCTAATATGTTGCAGTAGGTGAGGCCCTGGGTTCTGCTGCTGCCCCCCACACTGACCTGATGCCATTTAGACAAAATTTCCCCCTGTTCCCATTTATAGATTCGGTTATCTTTCAGATTCAATGTGGTCTCAGCTTCCACCACTCACAGAACCAGTGCCTTCCCCTTGCGGGCCAGTGGCTCCCATTTTTAGATTTCTAGACACAGAATGTCTGCTCACCCACCTTTTTGGGGTCATGATTTTCAAAAGGAACACAATAGTGTTGATGGACAAGGGTAAGAAGCTGGTATAATGTTTCATACTTCAAAGATATTTACCAACCTCAGGATGATCAAGATCACAGACACACATTCTCTGGAAGGCCATCTCATCACAGATTTACAGCCCTGTAGTTGCCCTTGAACGAACCCAGTCTCCAGGAGTATTTGGGAAAGCAATGAGAGAGGAGATAGTTTACTCCTTCTGTCATGTGTGTCACTAAATTGGGGCAATTATTAATCCCCATGATAGGAACATGTTCAAATTTCCATACTTGTACAACTCTTCACTCTACTTAAATGAATATCTAAGGATACTATTAGTCAATATCCAATTTAATCATTTTATTAAAAAGACAGTAACAAAATAAAATGGAATCAAATCGATGGTTTCATATCAATGGTATCTTCAATATATTTAGCAAACAGGAATATGATAAATGATGCTATTGTGGTTTTCTTTAAAAGGAGCACCGAATCAGATGAAGGTCTCTAATCCCTACCTAAGATTGTTAAATAAAAACCAATAAAATTATATTCCTACTGGGTATGCAATAGCTCATTTCTTACGTTAGACAAATTATTCTTGTTTCATAGTGTTAAAAAAAAATCCTGTGCTTGAAACTAAAGTCTGGTCAACATACTAGAGCAGGGATGTTCCTGCATGTTATTAGAGTTCTTTGGAAGCTGACCCACATGTAACCAGTGAAATTTCACTTGAGTATAGAATACATTCACAGAGAAAAAGAGAATGCAAATGAGATTGTAGTCAGAAGCACAATATTTCCTGTTTTAAAAAATTGTTTTTGGAAGTGCCTTGTTTTTCAAAACAGCTAAATAAGGACATGAACACATATATAAACAAAGAAGACTTCCTCTGTGACTGTTAATTACTTTTCTCTCTAGTAGAACAAGCTCCAACCTGTATGTTTGAGGACTGAAACCAAAACAAGGGCAGAAAAAATTAAGGACTTGTACTGAGAAGGTTCCTGCCTTCCTTCCTAGGTGAGGCAGAGACCTTGAGGTGGTCAAGGATGGTGGCAGTGCCTGGAAGCTAGGCAGACACCACCAGTATTTGGACTTGACTTACTCCACCCGTGTTACCCACTCTCCAGTCCCCAGTTCTCCCAGGCTCTGTGTCTTGGCTCAGTCTGGGAGCAGTGCCTGGCTGGTGCTTCCTTGCTTTCCAGGCCTTGGCCTCCTACTCCTAGAAGCCCTCCCTGATGCCCTGCCCCATCAGAGCCATTCCAAGAGGCATGACCTCAAGGCCTGTGTCTTATCTGTGAAAGTGAGAGGCTCTCCCAGTGAAGGCTAAGGAGGCTGAGAGGGAACATAATGGGCAGCTGGTGGAGGAGGCAAGAAACTGACTGAAGCCCTGTCCTCTCTGTTTGGGGGTCCAGTTCCTACCACCATTACTGGCTTGCCAGTCTCAGTTTGCAGCTGGGGGCACACAGTATGATCAAACAAATGTTTGTTGAATGAATAAACTGGTGGGAAGGAACCACAGAGTCAAAGGGGGATCTGAAATCCCTGGATCTCAGTGTTCTGCTCTGTAAAATGGGCTTTCAAATATGCTGCCAGAGATTTTTTGGGGCTGAAGAGGGTCTTGCCTGGTGGGGGTGAGGAGTCTCCTCTTCCCTCAGGACTTAGCTGAGGCATTTCCTGCCCAGGATGCCTCTCTTAACCTCCCATTCCCTTGACAGAGCTTCCACAGGCCCTAGTAAGTTGGAGGTTTCAGGCAGCTAGCTGGGAGTTGTACTTAAGCCTAACTGGAGGAGTGGGAGTGATTATTGGTGTGTTTTCTTCAAATCAGATAATAACTGTAGGAATGCAAAATGTCCCCAGGTGCATTAACTTGGCCTTTCTCTCTCCTAAGCTCCAAAAGCCCTTCTTTTGCCCCTGTAACTTATTTCCTGAGCCCATGCAGCCCAACTGGCTCACCTTTTCTACCTCTGTGACTTTCTAAATAAACTTTCTTTTATAATTGGAAAAATAATGAAATAAAATGCAAAATACAATAAGATGTCAGCTGAAGTTAATTCCCAAAGAAATTGTCTGTGTCAGTTCTGGATTTAAGAGAGGAAGAGGTGAGCTCATGGTGTGCATGATACAAGGCATTCACTCACCTAAAGGAAGAAATCTTGGGCAAGATGGTGTCCTAGGGTCATCATTTAAAGTACCTGATAAATTTTTGGAAAGTAAGGTTGCCCTATAGGAGGGAAAGATGGTCTAATCCACATATAATGAATAAGATTAGTCACCGTGGTGGTAAATCTGGAGACTGTAAATATTTGCTTGAAGAGCTTTGGCAACAAACAAAATTCTAATCAAGGGCACAGTGTAATCTCAGGGAGGCAGAACTATAATGTAAGGGGAAATCTAGTCAATTTTACTCTGCCCTGTCTTACAAAAGACCATGAGAACCAAAGAGAGTGGCCACACTGAAGCATAAAAAAGCCAAGTCCAAGCGTCATAAGATGACATCCTACAAGGAATTTAGCTGAAAGCAGATATATAATTATTTAAATGTATGTACTCCGTATGTCTGTTCTGGTGCCAGTACCAGGCAGTTTTGAGAACAGTGGCTTTGTAATACAGCTTGAAATCTGGTATTGTGATCCCTCCAATTTTGTTCTTCTTTCTCAGGATTGCTGTGGATATTCAAGGTCTTTTTTTATTCCAGATGAATGTTAGGAGTGTTTGTTCTAGGTCTGTGAAATATGCCATTGATATTTTAATGGGGAATGCATTGAATCTATAAATTGCTTTGGGTAGTATGGACATTTTAATAATGTTGATTCTACCAATCCATGAATACTGTATGTTCTTCCATTTGTTTATGCCTTCTTCTATCTCTTTTTTCACTGTCCTGTAGTTTTCTGAGTACAGATCTTTTACCTCCTTAGTTAAGTTTATTCCTAGTTATTTTAATTTTTTTGGTGCAATGGTAGATGGGATTGTTGTTTTAGTTTCTCTTTCTGTGAGTTCACTATTGGTATATAAAAGGCTATAGATTTATGAGTGTTAATTTTGTATCCTGCTTTATTGCTGAATTCATTTATTAAGTCTAGTAGTTTTTTGTTTATTTGTTTGTTTGTTTAAATATTTTTTATTGATTTTTTACAGAGAGGAAGGGAGAGGGACAGAGAGTTAGAAACATTGATGAGAGAGAAACATCGATCAGCCACCTCCTGCACACCCCCAACTGGGGATGTGCCCCCAACCAAGGCACATGCCCTTGACCGGAATTGAACCCAGGATCTCTCAGTCCACAGGCTGATGCTCTATCCACTGAGCCAAACCAGTCACAGCAGTCCAGTAGTTTTTTGATGGAGTCTTTAGGGTTTTCTATGTTCAATATCATGTCATCTGCGAATAATGACAATTTTACTTCTTTTCCAATTTGGATGCCTTTTATTTTTTCTTGTCTGATCACTATGGCTAGCACTTCCAGTACTATAGCAAACAAAAGTGGTAAAAGTGGGCATCCCTGTTTTGTTCCTGTTCTTAGGGAAAATGAGTTTAGTTTTTGCCCATTGAGTATGATGTTGGTTGTAGGTTTCTCATATAAGGTTTTTATTACATTGAGGTCTGATCCCTCTATTCCCACTTAGCTGAAAGTTTTTATCAAGAAAGGATGTTGGATTTTGTCAAATGCTTAACAGAGAACCCAGAAATCGACCCAAGCCATTATGTTCAATTAATATTTGACAAAGGAGGCAAGAGCATACAATAGAGTCAAGACAGTCTCTTCAACAAATGGTGTTGGGAAAATTGGTCAGATATATGCAAAAAAATGAAACTAGACCATCAACTTCACCATACACAAAAACAAACTCAAAATGGATAAGGGACTTAAATATAAAACAGGAAACCATAAAAATCTTAGAAGAATCCATAGACAGCAAAATATCAGACATATATCATAGCAATATCTTTACTGATACAGCTCCTAGGGCAATTGAAACTAAGGAGAAAAGAAACAAATGGAGCTACATAAAAATCAAAAGCTTCTGCACAGCAAAAGAAACCATCAACAAAACAACAAGAAAGCCCACTGCATGGGAGAACATATTTGCCAATGTTATCTCTGATAAGGGTTTAATCTCCAAAATTTACAGGAAACTCATACAACTTAACAAAAGGACAATAAACAATCCAATTAAAAAAATGGGCAAAGGACCTAAATAGATACTTTTTGAAAGAGGAAATAGGGAAGGCCAAGAGACATATGAAAACATGCTCAAAGTCGCTAATCATCCGAGAGATGCAAATCAAAACAACAATGAGGTACCATCTCACACCTGTCAGAATGGCTGTCATCAACAAATCAACAAATGACAAGTGCTGGCAAGGATGTAGAGAAAAAGGAACCCTTGTGCACTGCTGGTGGGAATGCAGACTGGTGCAACCACTGTGGAAAACCATATGGAGTTTCCTCAAAAAGTTAAAAATGCAACTCCCATTTGACCCAGTAATCCCACTTCTAGGACTATATCCCAAGAAATCAGAAACACCAATCAGAAAGGACATATGCACCCCTATGTTCATAACAGCACAATTTACCATAGCTAAGATTTGGAAACAGCCTAAGTGCCCATCAGCGAATTAGTGGATTAAAAAACTGTGGTACATCTACACAATGGAATACTGCTATAAAAAAGATGGAACTCTTATCATTTGCAGCAGCATGGATGGACCTGGAGAGCATTATGCTAAACGAAATGAGCCAGTCAGAGAAAGATAAATATCACACGATATCACTCATTTGTGGAATATAATAAACAACATAAACTGATGAACAAAATAGATCCAGACACAGGGGAAACAGACCGTCAAACCTCAGAGCGAAGGCAGGGGAGGGTGGGGGAAAGGAGGTGAGATCAACCAAAGGACTTGTATGCATGCATATTAGCATAACCAATTGACACAGACACTGGGGCTTGTCCTGGTGTATGGGAGTGGCTGGGGAGGGGTCGATGGGGGGGGGGGGGGGAAAGGAGACATATGTAATACTTTAAAGAATAAAATAAATAAAATAAATTTAAAAATAAATGTGTGTGCTCTGTTGAGGTAGGGAATAGTTCACAGAGCCTTAGCTCCTAATAAAATAGTCCCCCAATTTACAAAGTGACTTCCTACTTACTAACTCAGGTTCCCAGTTACCTCAATATTAATAGGAGGTACCCTGGATAGAAACACAAATAGTCTGGTGATTAGAAATAAAGATCCCTTACTTTTTGTTTTTTACTTTCTCAGAAAAATATCCAACAATCAAAGAGACTGCATATTTGAGATTGATCCTTAGAGGGTCATTATGATGTCTTTGGCCTGAGGTTCAATTGATCTTTTTTTTTTTAGTTTATTTATTAAATCGACTGAGGTGACATTGGTCAACATGAACATATAGGTTTCAGGTGTGGGTTTCTATGTTACAAGATCTGTATGTTGCACGGAATGTCCACCACTGAGAGTTAAATCTTCTCCTGTCACCTTATATTAGGACCCCCTCCTACCCCTTCCCTATTCCCTCTGGCAACCACCATGCTGCTGTTTGGTGGAAAATAATTCTTCAAGCAAATAACACCCACAAAAAAGCAGGTATAGCCATAGTTATATCTGACAAAATACATTTTAAGATAACAAGAGACAAAGATGGATACTTTATAATGATAAAGAGGACACTACATCAAGAAAACATAACACTTCTTAATATATATGCACCCAACCAGGGAACATCGAAATATATTAAACAGCTACTCACAGAACTAAAGAGAAAAACAGATCAAAACACAATCATAGTTGGAGACCTTAATCCTCCATTGTCAACTCTAGACAGATCAACCAAACAGAAAATCAATAAAGAAATAACAGCCTTAAATCAAACACTAGACCAAGTGGATCTAATTGACATTTACAGAACATTTCATCCCAGAACATCAGATTACACAGTCTTCTCCAGTGCATGTGGGATATAAAACTGAAACTCATGACCTTTCTTAACAATAAACAAAAACAAATAACTTAGACAAACTTTCAGGTTAACGTGGCAGCAAATTAGCATTACCTAACAGACTTTCTCTCAATTTCTTGTCAAAATACCCAGGAGAATATGCAAAAGGATAAAAACCTGGCCCCAGCATTGTCAACTAAAGATAAGAGAAGTTCTCTCAGAGTTCAGAGGGACTTTCCACTAACTGCATCATTAGTGGGGAGGGATTGAGAAACATTCTTGGATGCACAAACATTACCCTTTGAACCAGAACAGCCACATAACCCCAAGCGAGAAGACTTTGACTCTCCCACCACCTGCCCTGAACTCCAGGACAAGGGCTTGCACTGACCAGAAAAAATGAGAGTTGTCGCCGAGCCAGCCAAAGCCATAACCTCTCTTTCTTCCCCATCCGCAATTCTATTTTTATACCCATTCAGAGACTGTATTTCCCAAAGTGCAGCTCAGCCTAAAGGAGGGGAGATGGATAATAGTGTAATGAAGACCAAATAGGGGCGGGGATGGGAATTGTACTCAAAACTGTGTGGTGAGTGCTGGGGGGCGGGAAAGGAGTGCTGCCTTTCATGTACTACACTTTCATAGGACTTCTATTCTGATCACTGCCAGAAATCTCAGCTCCTTCCAGGGCTGTGTGCTGTGCCTATAAGGTATCATATACAGGAACCTTGACCCTCTTTGGCTAGATCTGGGAAGGACGAAACTCTAAATCCCTGAGCAGGCAGTGAGGTAAACTAAGACCAACTGAGTCTGTTGGCAACCCAATACTGAGGTCTAAGAAATTATTCAGTAACATCAGAAAAAGGGGATATTTATACTAAAGAGTCCAAGGAGAGCTTATTTTTTAAATGATTGCTACAAAAACAAATAGAATTATTCTTCATTTTAAAACAATTACTTCAGTGTTTTTACTAGCTAAATATTCTCAGCTTTTTTAGTGTTTGGGAGCCATTTCCTGGTTGATTTTGTTCACATGGGTTGTTTTGATCACAGCTTTTTTGCAAAAATTATCCAGGATTCTGGATTAGCTGGCATAACTCTATCACTTGTAATGGTTCTATCAACTGGAATATAGCAGATGGAATTCGTCAACTCCATGGTTACATGTATTCTTCATTTGAAAATAAAAACCAAATAGAAATCCCTGCAGTGTTCAATAATGCACTAGATGCAGTGCAGACTGTTACCAGAAGGATTTTGTTCTGCTTTCTCTTCAACAGGTCATATTGAAAGAATGACTGTAATATTCTAATCTGTTATATTATTGAAATCAAAATGGAGCTGGAAAGTGTTAGAGTCTAGATATTGCCTTATAAAATAACAACTTGAATAAGTGAACGGCAATCCAGAACTTGCCACTTGTCACTTTGCCATCAGGGCAGCAGATAGCTATAGTTTAGATCCCTTCTGGCGCCCCCGCCCCCTCCCCCCGGCCCCAATAGATAATGTAATGTTTTAGGAATATAGTAATGATTAAGAGATTTCCTCTTTTTTCCCCATACCTTTAGTGCTTTCCCTGTAAGCATCTAGAGGTGACCGCTGCAGCAACAGTAGTCATAGCTCACTGGCATTTGCTGAGCACACTCTTCCTGGGGCCACATAACACATTATGCTTAGCCTTTCACAGACATTATCTCATATCATCCTGATAATCATTCTAAGGCATAGGTACATGATTTTTCCCTATTCTGCAAATAAGTGATGCAAATTCCAAACATCTGGAGATATTCTTCAAGAAAGAAAATTTGTAAGGGTGAAACGGTATTGGTTCATAGAATGCTGTGATAAATTTGGTCTGTAACTAAAGAAGGTTTCTACATTAATTAATTAAATATTTATTGTGTGCCTACTATGACAATTTTCTAGGCAGTTAGGGATATACAATGAACAAAATAGGCAATATCATCACAATGAATATGGGTTATGGGTAGGCACAGGCCATAAACAGAACAAGTTATAAGTTCTATGAAGAAAAATGACATGGGATTTGACAGTGATGGGAAATGGTCAAGGACATGGAGGATGTGGAGATGGTGGCTACAGATGGTCTTTCTGAGGAGAGAGCGTTTAAGTTGAGAACTCAATGATGTGAGAGAGTGAGACAAGTGAAACCCTGGGCAAGAAGGTTCCAAATAAAACAAAGAGCAGTTGCTAAGACTCTGGGGCAAAACAGACCAGAAGTTCAAGGACCAGAAAGCAGGCCAATGAGCTGGATCAAAATTAGCAGGAGGAAGACTGGAGATGCAGCCACGGGCCAGATTTTGTAAGAGCTTTACATCTGGTAAGGACTTTGAATTTGATTCTGTGTGAGGTATTCATCCAAATTTTGCTTCTCTTCCCACTGGGCATATACCCTGACCAAATCTCGTAGTATATATTGCACTTGTGTGATTATACGAATGAGAAACAGCCAGTGGGATGTGAGTGGAAATGAGGTGCACTGTTTCCAGAATTGGCCAATACAAATCATCCACACATGCATCCCTGGGCCATTTCTCACTTCTTGCTCTCTGGGATGGAAATGTTGTTGATGGCAACCTTCAAATCTGAATGTTGAAGATGACAGAGCCTCCATCACCTCCATTACCCAAATAATCACATTGAGAAATTTTGGCCAACAAACAACTCACTCACCCAAAACTCTTATGTCAGAAAAAAAAGTAGCTTCCTTTTTTTTAGCCATAATATATTTCAATTTATGTCTTACCACAACCTAATCTACCAAAATATCCCAGAATACCCAGTCTCCCTCTTTGCTATTGTGATAGAACCCCTTAGTTCCAGCTCAGCATATGACTATATGGAGTGAAGATAATATTTCTAAGCTTCCCTTGCAGTAAAGTGTGGAACACAACTAATTTCTAGCCAATAGGATATGAGTGGAAGTGATATGCATATTTTCAAGGTTGCATCCTTACAAGAATGGCATGCCCTCCTTTTTTCCACTTCTTACTGGCCTGAAAGCAAATATGGTAGCATTGATCCATCTCGGGCCAAGTAGATGAAGGTTACACACTATAGTGCATAGTAGAGGAATGAGATATGGGTGGCCTGAGTCCCTGACCTATGAAGCCATCGTTAACAGCCCTTCCATCTTCTTAAAGCTGCAGTTATTTGGGGTCTCAATTTCAACAATAATCTATATGCTAAATAAACCAGAGCCATTGCAAGGTTTAAGTAGGATAGATGTAATTAAATATAACCTCGTTTATATTTTAAAACTCTGGTTGCTAGGTAGAGAATAAACTGTGGAGCCAGAGTAGAAGCAGGGAGACCAATTAAAAGGCTATTGCAAAGAAAGAAAGAAAGAAAGAAAGAAAGAAAGAAAGAAAGAAAGAAAGAAAGAAAGAAAGAAAGAAAGAAAGAAAGAAAGGAAGGAAGGAAGGAAGGAAGGAAGGAAGGAAGGAAGGAAGGAAGGAAGGAAGGAAGGAAGGAAGGAAGAAAGAAAGAAGGAAAGAAAGAAAGGCTGTTGCAATAACCTGGGTAACCGAAGGTGGAGCAGATGGAGGAGGAGAGAAGTGGTGGGATTCAGGATGTTTTAGGAAGATTGAGCTAATGTTATTTGATATAGATGTGAAGTAACATGGTTGCCAGAAAGAGAAAAAAATTGAATGATTCCACAATTTCTGACTAGAGCAATTAGGCAAATGGTGTTGCTACTAATTGAGATAAGGAACACTGAGGGAAAAAATAAGAATTGGGGTGGAAATCAGAAGTTCTTTGTTTGGCTACTCATCCTAGTGGAGAGGCCAAATGAGTTTAGGAGTGTCCAGCCTGGAATTTATGGAAGTTGCTAGAAATATAAATTTGGGAAAATCAAGTTAATAAGTGTCTAACACAATGTACTAGTATAATCTCAAGAGGTTCTTTCATAGCCAAGAATCCAGGTAAAAATAGAGGTAATATCATGTTAGATTAGCCCAACATAATGCTGGATAGTTTCCTAATTGGCGATAAAATCGGACTTAATACATAGTATTTTTGTTTGTGTAATTGACATATACTAGTAGAACACTAATTGATTGATATCCAGCTCTGAGTCCTTCAAAAGATGACATAATATTTAAAAACATTAGTAGAGGGAAACGAGTTATTGGCCTGATACCCAAGAAGACCATAGTTAATTGTCCTCTACTGGTTGTTTTTAATCCTGTTAACTACAGAATTGTTGCCACACTTCCAGTGTTGTCTGCCAAAGAGTAGGAAAGCCTTCATCGCTAGGAGCTATACTTCCCGAAGAATAATAGGAAATGGCATTTGCACCTCCAGAGGAACAAAGAAAAGAGGTACCTCTCACTGTTTTCCCCGCCCTCTTAATCTCCTGCCCTCTTTGGGATACATATTCTCTGGGTAATTGTCTACTTTTGTTGTTTTATTATATTAACCTCACCACTACCCGCCTAGGAAAGCATTAAATTATTGTTATAATTACATTCTAATGCTTTCCTAAGGCTCTAGGACTTATAAAGCCTGTATGCACAATACGTTTAACTACAGGGACTGGAATGACCTTTCCCAGTTTATGTAAATACAATTTGTAAGAGTCTGTTCAATGGAACTGTGAATGGTGGAACACTAAAATCAAAATAGCCTATTAAATGATGAGCATTCCTGAGTGGCAAAAGATGCCCTATGTTATTTCCAATTATATTCCCTCTCATCCCCCCATTCAGTTCTGCCTGAATTACTTTTGCTACTTTATGTCACCTAAAACACGAGGTCCTTGTATTAGTTTCCTGGGGATGCTATAACAAATTACCATGAAGTTATGGCTTAACCAATGGGAATTTATTCTCTCTTAGTTCTAGAGGCCAGAAATCAGGTGTGGGCAGGGCTGCCCTCCATCCAAAGGCTCTAAGGGAGGATCCTTCCACCTCTTCCAGCTTCTGGTGGCTCCAGGCAGTCCTTGACTCATAGCTACATAACCCCTGCCTCCACCTTTGCATGGCCTCCTCTTCTTCTCTGGGTCACTGGGTAAGGACACTTGTCATTGGATTAATGACACTAGTGGGCCTACCTACTAGTAGATGATCCAGGATGATCTCATCTAGAGATCCTTAACTTAATTACATTTGCATGGACTTTCCAAATGAAGTCACATTCAGTTTCTGGAGACGAGGCCCATCACTGGAACTGTCTAAGTAACTTTATAAAATACAGATCCCTACACCCCATTCTTAGAGGTTCTGATTCCATGAACCTGGTCTGTGTGCACGTTTGTGTTTTGTGGTCAGAGATGAGAACTATATCTGGGCTTTAAAAAGAACTCTGGGTGATGATTTTGAAGATCTAGGTTTTTGAAAATGTCCTTTTTTATCTGTTACATCATCAATGTAAAGAAATACATATAACATCAAGAATGGCAAAATGGCACAGGAAAATTTCTGGGTTTGAGAATTATTCTAGCCAGAGTTTGAAATCTGGCTCAATCTTGTACTATTACCTAAATTCTCCAGTTTTAATGGTCTCATCTGTGGAATGGAGACCTTTACATCATAGTGTTATTGTGAAGACTAGTGAGGTGACATGTAAAACTGCAGCATATGTCCAGTGATAAAGCAAATGAAAACTTACAGTATAGCAAAAAGTAGGTTGGACAGCCTACTTTATTCCATAAGTGTAACACAGCTATCTGAAAATAACTCATTAACTCTGTGTCATGATTTGCATAATTTTAATATATAGAAAGAATAGTGCTTATCAGTTTTAGGATTATGGGAAAGTTAATCCTAAAATAATGAGATAATGCCACAGAAAATATTACCTTCTTACCTGCTACAATGATGATTTTACAACTTTCACATATTCTTTCAAATCCTGGGTAAATGAAAAATCTCCAGTGCTCAGCTGATTCAATGGCTGCACCTAACCCCTTCTATGAACTGATTGTGTTCCACATCCCACCCCAAAAATTCATATATTGCAGCCCTAACCCCCAATGTGATTATATCTAGAGAGCGGGTCTTTAGGAAATAACTAAAGTTAAATGAAGTCATAACAGTGGGGCCCTAATCCAATAGGACTGTGGCTTTATAAGAAGAGAAAGATTCTCTTCTCTCTCTCTCTCTCTCTCTCTCTCTCTCTCTCTCTCCCTCTCCCTCTCTCCTCCTCCTCCTCCTCCTCCTCCTCCTCCTCCTCCTCCTCCTCTTTCTCCTCCTTCTCTTCATTTTCCTCCTCCTCCTCTCTCTCATACATCAAGAAGGCAGCCACCTACCAGCTAGGAAGAGGTACCTCAGACACTGGATTAACTAGCACCTTCGTTGGACTTCCCAACCACCAGGACTATAAGAAATTTCTGTTGCTTTAACCCCCTAGTCTGAGGTATTGTTATGGCAGCCAGGACAGACTAAGACAACCCCCACGTAGCCTACACTCCTTTTTAGCTCTATCCTGAAAAGGTATGTTCTGAGTTTTGACGAGCACTCCCCAAGCCTGCTATTTCTCCTTATTTCTGATATGTGGCAGGGAACAGGATGTGTTTCCTAGAAATTAGTTTGTAAGAAGCATGGCTTAATCATCATAAATGAAGTCATTATTATAGTTTCTTTAATTAAGAATATCAAATCCATAGTTTCTCTTAAATCAGAATCCATCTTTTCCCTTGGGTAAATTCCTCGATCATTGGATGGGTTTATTGTTCATGCCCCTGCTCAGTGCCTCATTACTTTCAGAATAGACCCGACTGGTCAACTTATGGTCACCTCATCTCCTACTTCTCTTCCCGTGACCTCCTATCAGGTCAGATTGGTACAACTGGTGTCCTGTTGACTGGCTCTGTTTTTCCCACCTCCACACATTTTTGCATCTCATTCCCTCTGCCTCACATGTCTTCTAGCACAGCCACCAGATCCAATCTGAACCGCACATCCTACTTCCCTTCCTGCCTTCCCCTCCTGCCTTCCCAGGCTTGGCTGAGCACTCCAGACCAGGACTCAGTCTGAGGGACCTGTATTCCTTTTATGCCACACTACTCCCCACCTTGCACAGGGTAGCTGTCAAAAAAATACATGTTGGTTTAAATATGTCTGTGAAAAAACACTGCAAAGCCTCTTCTGACTCGAGGTGCCTTGGTTCTATGAACTTTAAAGTCCATCAAAACACACTGCACAGAGGCGCCTCAGTGCCGAACAATGATGCTTTTAAAGAAGCTGCTGCATTCCCACATTTCTCCCATTGTCCAGAAGGAGGCTGGATAAGCCCACAAAACCATTTGGAATTCATCCAGGGCTCGTGAGCCCATTGCTTGCGATTTCCTAATTGGCATTTTACAGTTATTGGGCCCAAAGGAGGCAGTCTGAAAACTTGTTGGAAGTGATGGAATTTTCCAGTTGTGGAGAAGAATGCTAATAATTCAAAGGCATGCCACTCCTGGAGATGCCCCTACAAAAAGTTAATGCGAATATAATTGCCTGTCAAAATTTTCCAAGTTACCTTCTTTTGAAGATAGCTGAAAGCAGTTGTATGTAGACTCAATTTAGTGTTCCATTCAGATGACTTTTGCCAAAAAATAATGAAGCCCAAAGGAATCTGCTCTCTTGGCTTAAATCGCAATGTCATGCTCCTTTTAGTCTCATTTTCATGTGTTGGTTCAGTGCATGAGAGGTTAATTCTTTCACAGGAGGGTGTGTGTGTGTGTGTGTGTGTGTGTGTGTGTGTGTGTGTGTGTGTTGGTAGCACCAGAGGCACAAAGGCTAGTGATTTCAGGGACACCAAGATCCCCATCGTTTCCAAATATAACCTCTCTTGTTGTCACTCAGCCTGAAGTTTCTTATTTTGGGAATTGTACTGATGGAAAACACAGTTTTCTACCTGGTCAAAAAGAATACACACATGCACACGTTTACATGTTCCTGTTCATCCCAGCATCTCTTGCCAGAATTTTAAAAACGACTTTCTCATCTCCCAGCCTCTACTGTCTCTCTGTTTCCATCCAGAGCTAAGCCAGAAACTCTGCTTAGCAACCCCCAGAGCTCTGTGTTTCTGCTGTGGAAAGTCTCTGTTCTTTGAGTGGCCTTAAGGACCCTAGTGTAGAGCCCTAGCAGGCTCACCCCACCCTTCTCCCCAAGCACACCCTTAGTCTTCCCATTCCCCCAAACAACTTCCAAACGCTTAAGCATTCTGCAAACATATTCAGGCCTTTGCACACACTCCTGGATGCCCTTCCCCTTCTCTGCCTGTGAAAACATTATAATCCTCCCTGGCCCTGCTCAACTGCCACACAGATACGATAGACAGAATCAGGCTATAACTGAGACACACATGATGTTAGAGTCCCAAGCTCTTCCTCCAGCCCATGTTACTGTGGCTGGATTATGGAATGCAAGTTGTGACTCTGAGGCAATGTCCCCCAGGTGTATCCTCAGCCCAACTTGTCCAGCTGAGCACAGCAACCTCAGCCCTAAGGAGCCCCTGCTCATCCCCACTATCTCTGGCATCATCTTTCTAAGTTTCTCAAAAGGGCCTGTAACTGGGAGGTCAGACTCAAATTTAGAATTCCCAGGCCTTTGGAAGTTCCTCACTGGAATTTAAGGAACCACACCCCTTCTCCATCTGTCCAGCATCATGAGAGGCCTCAGCCACAGGCATGGGGATGCAGCAGCATAGATGTCCAAACTCAATGCATACCACTCCGTGCACCCTCCCTTGGAGGGTGAGGCTATTTGGGGAAAAATCCCAGTGCCACAGGCACCTGGAATGTGTAAAGGGAGGACATGGGCTACAGGTGATCGTATACCTGTGGTCCCAAGACCCCTTGCATATGGGAAGGGTATGGCCACCTCCATCTGGGCCTCCGGATGAAAGCAATGGGTGGGAATGGGGATAGGAACCCAGGACAGGAGCTTCTTGTCCTGACATAAGAGGATGAGGCAATGATGTGTCTCCAAAAAAAAATAATAATAATAATTAAAAACAAGTTCCACTCCGTGATCTGTTTGTTTCTCTAAAACAGTGGGTCTCAGCCTTTGCTGATTTTGCTCCCCATGGGATGCTTAGCAATGTCTGGTGTAGTTTTGGTTGTCACAGTTGGAGGGAGGTGGGAGTTGCTGCTTTATTTAGTTGGTGGAGACCAAAGATGCTGCTAAATATCCTATAGTGCACAGGACAACCCCATCACAATAACAACAAAAAATGCTTCTCTAATAGTTAATCTGAAGGTTGGCTATATATATAATATTATTATTAAATAATTGTTCTTAAAGTAGAGACTGGTTCCGGTCACTTGACTGCACACAATCCTATATAATAAAAGCCTAATATGCAAATTGTCCCCAGGGGTGGTCTTGGACCAAGAGTTCGACTGGGAGACTGGGAGTTTGACCACTCGCTATGACATGTGCTGACCACCAGGGGGCGGTGCGGAACATGGCGGGCATCGACAATGTGGCATTGGCAGCAGTGGAGGCTCTGTTGGCCCTGATGGGCCCCGTCGAGAGCAGGACCCCGACGGGATGGTAGAGCAGGTGAGCGGGCAGTGTCAGGCCAAGGCGGGTGCAAGCGGGGTCCTGATCACCCCATCGATTGCCCCACAGACAGTGACCAGTGGCAGGATGTGGGGCCACTGTCTGGCTCCCAGGTGCTAAGGGAGCTGAGTGGGGGAGTGGGGGGGAGGGGTTTGGGGGCCGGCCCCAACCAATCACCCCCTAGGTGGAATGGTGAAGCAGGTGAGGGGGTGGTGCCAGGCCAAGGTGGAGTGCCAGGTGGGGCTGCGGGTCTGAGAGGCTTAGGGCACAAGCTGGGGCCCAATCTACATAGGCCACCCTGAGGGACCCCACCCGTGCACAAATTCATGCACCAGGCCTCTAGTATTTAATAACACTCCTCCCCCCAATTGCCTATAGACCAAAGTCCAAATGTCTTAGCCTGGCATTCAGTATCATTCCTGATCTGTCCGTTTAATCATTCTTGATTACCTCCTTATGTAGCCCAAAACTTGTGTTTACACTACAGCCAGACTTAAACATTTTAGAATGCCATGTGGCCACTTCCCATATTTTCTTCATCAACTTTGGCTGCCTTATCAATCCCATTCCCAGTAGTGAATTAAGTCTCCAGCTGGACCTTCTATTGTAAAATGTTCACAAGTCAGAGACTGTCTACACTTAAATAGAGTTACCCAGTGTCAAAGCTGTGCCAATAATATCATATAATAAGTAGCTCCTGAGTCTGGGAAGATTTAAAAATGATACCATGCATAAGTCACTATGAAGATGTTGCCATTATGATGCCCTTAGTCCTTAGCACATAATAGGTACTCAATAAAGATTATCTGTCTCACCTTACATTAGAAAAGGCATTAGAGATTGGAAAATAGCTTTTGCAAATTAATTAGTTAAGGTACAGCTACATACTGTTTAAAAAATTAGAATGACTTAGCACAGTAGAAGTTTATTTCTCACTCATTTAAAACCCAAAACAGATGTTCCTGGTTGGAAAGGGAGGAAGTAAGAGTGGAGGAAGGCCCTGCTACACACATGAGCCCTACGTTGATGGAGTGTTCACCACCTCCCACCTCACTTTGTTTGCTGATATCCACTTGACAGATGGGGAGAGAGCAAGCACAGAGAAGGCACCGCCACTTCTTAGTTATCTTGGCTAAGAGGGGACACACATCATTTCTGCTCATATTCCGCTGGCAAGAACTGGTCACATAGTCCCACTTGGATGCAAGGGAAGCTAGGGTTTGGGAACGTGGGCCCTGGCTGGTCAGGGCTTCTCAGCAGCAGCCCTAGGCTATGGAAAGGGAGTCACCATCTTTGCCACAGCAAAGCAGAAGGGAGAGGGGAGCTGAGGCAATAGGCAGAACAGAACTCTAGAGTTGCCTGCCTAGGATACAAACTGGAGCTTCGTGGCAGATGAGAATAGTGAGGTGAGGGCAGAGAGCCAGAGAGTAGGGGAACGATGACCCCATCATTATGAATTTTTATTTTGGTTTAAGAGACCTTGAAGAAGAGTTAACTTCATAGACAATGATGAGCTACTTGATAAACAATGATCTTTAAGTCAACTACTGTAGCTTCAGAAAAATGTTTACTTCATTAAAAAAATGAACCTCGTTTTCATTCATAATTTTTAAAAATGAATCATGGCATCACTAAGGACTCCAGTCACAGAATCCTCGCTTCCCTTCCAACTATGTGTTTCGATCGGTGTGCTTTCCAGTTGCTCCAGTTACACCCATGGGCTTGCAGGGTCCACCGCTGCAAGTGTTCATTTGCTGTTCCCCTTAATGGCTGCCTCTGCTGTGCTTGGTTCTCTTCCTTTCTTTGGGCTCAGACTGTTCATTTCTAAAGCTCATCCGTATCCAGTGAATATTAGGAGCCACCTCAGAGAGCCTCAAAGGTATGGGTGGGAATTTTAGCCTCATGTATTTGGTGCAGTTAAAATGTCATTTATTTTTCTAGAATTATATGATGTGTCAAACATGAAATTAATCTTAACTGTGCAGCATTCAAATTTTAATCTCTTTATTAAAGTGTTAAAATAGAATTTTTCTTAAGTATATCAATATAAAAGATGCTGCTTTCCTATATGATAATTTATATCTCCCACATTAACTTTCGTTATCCAGAAACATATCTTTGATTTTATAATAGAAGTCAACAAGATAAGGAAATTTATTGTGTAGAAATTCATATTCATAGTCAACTTTTTTTATGTTCACATCCATCCAATAATATATAATGTTCTCCATATAACCTGGTTATACCCATATCATTTTAATTATAGATTCCAAAAATGTTATTTTCCCTCTTGATGCTAGTGCCATCACTGCTATTACTGTGCCATCTAGTGGCTCATGTTGTGTTGTTTTCTGTTCTTTGTTGAGGTAGAAGGTGCCTTAAATGCCATATGGAAAAATCCAATGAGATTCTTCATTTGGTAAAAAGGAGGGATAAGACTGTTACATAAAATAGCCAAGGGCAAAATGTTAAGTCATCAAAAAATTTACAGTAGATCATATGTAAATTCTCATTTAGCCAATATAATTAAGAGATGAAGCTTTCAGAGCAATTGAATATATTTGTTAACTTATTGTATCACAATACATGAACCATATGCACATGGGCGGTTTACCAAAAACCACAATGCAACAAAATAAAGTTAACCCTGTCCTTAAATTAGCTTTAATTTCACTCTTGTTATTCATATCCTTTAGGGTCCAATAGGTATATACTTAAATATTTTTAAAAATGTATATTTGAGTTTTTTGGTTGGGTTTAAAGTTAAATGTGATTCTCTATCTATAAAGGACCAAACTTACATGAATCAATGTGAGCAGTGGCAAATCCACTATTTTAATTGATCTTTTATAGAATTACTAGAGGCCTGGTGCATGAAATTCATGCATGGGGGGAGGTATCCCTCAGCCCAGCCTGCACCTCTCACAATCTGGGATCCCTTGGGGGATGTCCAACTGCTGGTTTAGGCCCGATCCCTGCAGTTGGACATTCCTCTCACAATCCGGGACCGCTGGCTCCTAACCACTGGCCTGCCTGCCTGATCGCCCCTAACTGCCTCTGCCTGCCTGCCTGATCACCCCTAACCACCTCTGCTTGCCTGCCTGCCTGGTTGCCCCTAACCACTCGCCTGCCTGTCTGATCGCCCCTAACCATTTACCTGCCTGCCTGATCACCCCTAACCACTTACCTGCCTGCCTCATCGCCCCTAATAGCTTGCCTGCCTACCTCATCATCCCTAATTGCCTCTGCCTCGGCCCCCACTACTGTGGCAGAATGATGTTTGGCTGTCTGGTCTAATTAGCATATTATGCTTTTATTATTATAGATAACTACATGATCTTACATAATGCCTTATTCTTGAGGAGTATTAAATATTGAGAGATAATGATCATGGTTTTTATAGTTTAGTTATAGAAATGCCTCCAGTTGCTTTGTTTTCAATGATCTCAAAGTGATAGAAGAGATTCCTTTCTTTGCTACATGCTTTTCCAAATGTAAATTATGAGAGAACGAGTGCTTTTACTGTTGAAGATAAAAGGACAAAAAGCAAAACCATAGTTTCCAAACTAGGACAAGGTATAAGAATTAGTTATTACATGTTGGCCCTTGAAACAGCAGTTATTACAATAAAACACGTATTTTTTATTATTAAGGGGAAAGTTGTGATTACAATCTTTCTGAAGGACAGATTTGAATCAGACACAGAAATACAAGAAAAACAACTTCTACTTAAGTTCTTAATATAAAGTAAGCGTTTTCACTTGCTTTGTCTCATTTCATCCAATAGCCTGGCAAAGTATCATTGTACAAACAAAGAAACTGAGGCTTGAATCATTAAGTAACTTGTTCCAGGCCAGTAAAGGACCTCATCTGGATAGAACCTAAGTGTGTCGGATTCTGGGATTTTGCTCATAAATGTGACAAAAAGTATTTTATAACCATGTTATGAAAGGCTGCATGGTCCACACGTCTCAGCAAAGCCAGGCCAAAGGCACTGCAGCCACGCACTCTCCAAGTTGCCATAAGCAAATCAATGGGACAGCAAAGCATAAACAGCATTTAAAGCTCAGACTGGTATATCACTTGGGGCAACATGGTGGCCAACCTGCCATTATTGCAGACACAAGGCTACCAATCGTTTGAGTAACATGATTCTTAAATATCAAGGTAGGTCAGTGCAACATCAGACTTTTTAAAGAATATAATCATGACCACAGAAGAGTGTACTTTTTTTTCTGGCTTCCTCAAAATGACTAGCATTGGTTTTTTATTCAGAAAGATTTATATTATAACATCTGTTATTGTTCCTCATTATGTCTTTCAACTATCTGTTAGACCACAGTGCCAGGTCACACTGGTTTTTGCCTTAAGTCAAGGTTCCCCTTAATCTTCTTTTTGCTTAAAGCACAAAACTTGGTGCTCTAAACAGACCATTGTGCCACAGATAGACACCAAAGCTTTCAACAATCAAGTTTAATATTGTGCCCATATATGCATGCAAAACTGATTCCTATGTACTGAATAGTTTTTAGAGCTGCATGCTAATTGGACACAATGCTAAGCAACCAGTGTAAAAGATTATATATAACTCATAACACTTTACACAGTTACACCAGCAACGGAAAATCTTGTCAGAGTTGCTAAAAAGCTGAAGATGTCTCACTAACGAGAAGGGAATTGCGATAGATACCATTTGTTGTCCTCCCTATATCCACCATCTCTCTACTTTACCAACCGATAGAACCTCAGGTGGCTCAGGTGGCAGCTGAGATCTCTTCCTCTCAGAGAGAACAGACCCTTACCCAGTGCCGGGGATGAATCATAATTGGTCTACACTCTCTTGGTAATCTCATTCTCCTTTGTCTGGGGTGACCATGTGACAGGTTTTGGCCAATGAGATGTAAATGGAAATTTTTGAGCGGGACTTCAGGGAAAACTTCTGTCTTTCTGGTTAACATTAATAAATTTGGTGGGCAAAGCTTTCTGTCTTTCTCTGCTCTTCTTCCTGGGTTTCAGGCATGGTGCCTGGAGGCACAGCAGAAATGACCATGAGATGACAAACATGAGGACAAAGATCAACTTCCTAAGGATGGTAGGGCAAAATTTAGAAAGATCCTTGGTCTCTGACAGTTTCTTAAATAGCCATGGCCACTTTGGATTTCTCATGTGAGACAAACCTTTATCTGTTTGAGCCATGATTTATTTAATTCTCTGTTACCTGCAATCTTGTATGTATATTAAGTTGAACCATATTATGAATATTAGGTTGAGCCATATTAAAAAGTTGCCATTTTTGTAAGTCCAAATTATTAAAGATCAGAAGCTTCATATGGGTCAACCAATATAATGAATTGATGTGGAATTGAGGACCATTTCACTTCTTCAGTGGTCACCCCCTTCTTTCCTTCTCTCCTGGTACTGATATCACTCAATATAGATCTTTCTTGAGTATTTCTGATATTTAATCTGTGATGTACTGGTAAACAAGCTTGTTGGTGGGGAGAAGCCCTGATTTCTAGCATTTGCTGATGTCTGTGGTGGAAGAACCCCAACATTGCCATTTCAAGCTACTATGTTGAGGTCACTAAACAAGGAGTTGGAAAGAGATGTGCACGATCAGCTCTGTGAGGCAGAAACACAGCCGACTCCAGCTCCACTACCTATGGATGCCCTGGCTGCAGCATTTGCTGTGTATGATGGGCTGCACTATCGTTGTTAGAAAGTGATTTATTATACCCTTCATTATTTCTCTTTGTAGGATTGAAACAAAGATAAGAGAAAATGAATAGAATTAAAACTTGGGAAAATTGTGCAATGGAAATGTATATTTTTATCCTTCAGTTCATTTGGAATCTATGAGAAAGAATAAAGGAAATATGTAAGGCAGTAACCACTAGAAAAACAAACAAACAAATAATTAACACTATTTTTTTACCAACTAGCACTTCTATTGCCTAAGTCTATTAGTTTTCTCTAAAGAATGGGTAAGAGAGAAAAACAAAATATCCCTCATTCTGTTACTCACTTTAAAAAACAAACAAACAAACAAACAACAACAATAGTATTTCTGTGACAGTGAAAGAAGATGAAGCATTTGGCTTCCATTTGGGGCTGTGACCCTTATAAAGTCACAACTAAACTCATTGCCTCTAGCTGTTAAATGTCAAATAACTCTCTAGTTTTTAAACATTGACTTTTTCATTCGTTTTAGGTACCTGAGCCAAGGAATAATTAAAATTCTTCCTAGTTTAAGCCTGACCACCGCCTAAGATGCTTGAACACACCACCGGTATCAAATGCAAAGTCTTGCACTACCTGTCATATGTGTCCTTACCCTAGGCTGAGAGATTACCTCCAGAACTGCATGCAGAATTATCTGTTACTACAGTCCCTGGAAGCTCACTTCGAGGAGTGGGGGAGCGGAAGCTCTCATCTTGTGCAGGTGCCTGACACCGAACAGTGACACAACAGGTGCCTGTAGCTAACTCCTACTGGCCTAGGAAGAAACCAAAATGCCTTCCAGTCCAGAAAATATTTTTAATATGTTAATTTTTATGTTAAAGCTAAACATATTTCTGTTGTAAATTGCTTTATTTGTTTTCTTTAGAAAAATATCTGATACTCATTGATGTAAGACATACTGATAAAAGGAAAAAGACGATAAATTAGAGGAAAGTAAAATTAACATGTATTGAAGTCAGGGCAGTCTTAGTAAAGAAGCAGGTAGTTAACCAGGGCTTTGAAGAATAGGGAGAGATTTAGAGACTGGTGAAGCGAAGAGGAGAGAGGAGAAGGGAAAGGGAGAATGGAGAGCTCATGTGTTTTCCCCTCATGGCTTTCTCTGCTTATGAGCATCATCTGTTTCAAGAAAAACACAACACAACTTCTGAAACTCATCCATTTTTTTTCTATTATTTTAGCCAGGACTTAAGATTCTAATCTCTGAAACAAATTTGTTGTGTTGAAGTTCCTGAGAGTACGGACAACTTAGGTGCGATTGCTTATTCCAGAAATACCATGGGTGGGTGGGCCTGTCAGCTGTCTTTCTCCAAGTTGCCTTTAATACAGACGTGGAGCATCTCCTTTTCTTCTGTTTAAATGCTGCTAAAAAACAGAAAGAACCTTCCGTTTTCTCTTTCAAGTTTGTGTGTTGTTCAACGTGTAGTAGTGTATTTTTTGTTTCAAAGAGAGTTAACAAAATGATGGTGATATCAAGCCTGTGAATCTCAGACAGAGACTGGAGTTCTGCAGTCGTGTCCATTCAGACTGTTCTTTCTTATGGTCCCTTGCAGTTAAGTGGGGATTCGTCCCGCCTAACACTCTTGGGCCCTTAGAGTCTCCAGTCCCAGGAAGGCAGTGACAACAGCAGAGAGCTAAGTGCCCTTTATGTATCGTTTCGTTAACTCCCCACAATAATACAGTGTGTTAAGTTACTACCCCTATTTCACAGATGAGGACACTGAGACACAACGAAATTAAAAACTTACCCCACGCCATGCCACAGTGGCAGAGCTTGTAGGATTTGAACCCAGGGAGTCTGTTTCCAATGTTTACCATCTTTATGGTCACTTTCTACTACGTTGGTAGGATTACAATAGATTCTCTTGCTTAATTACCTCTCAAACACATTCTTACCTTCCCTGATTTACCGACTGACTTACTACTAGTTAGATCATCATCACTTCCTGCCTGGATTTACTATCATAACCTCCTCACTGATCTCCCTGTCTCTGGTCTCTTTCCCACTTTCTGGTGCATCCTCTGCCCAGCTGACAGAGTGCTCCTTCCAAACTGTCAATCTGAGCAAGCCCCTCCCTGTGTCTTTCAGGAGAAACTTAAACATCACCTCTTAGCAACCCTGGGTCTATGTGCTGTGAACCCAGCCTTCTACCCCCTTTCCCTGCACATCCCAACAGTCCAGGCCGACGAAAGCACCTAAGTCTTCCCAAACATGCCAGGCTTTTGCTTTCTGCCTGGAGTGTGCTGACTCCCTCCCTTCCATGTAGTCCATTTCTACTAGTCTTTCCAAGGGGCATCCCTCAGCCCTGTCCTGTCTATCACAGTCTCTGGGCACAGCCCACATCACAGCCGTCCTCAAGAAGCTCCTACTCAGCTCAGGAGGTAGACAACTAAATCAAGTAATGGGCAACTCCTGTTTTCAAATCACAGATCTTTTTTTTTTTTTTTTTTTTTTTTTTTTTTTTTTTTTTTTTTTTTTTATTTTTTATTTTTTATTTTTTTTTTTATTGCTTAAAGTATTACAAAGGGTATTACATATGTGTCCATTTTATCCCCCCGCCCTAGACAGTCCCCTAGCCTCCCCTATCCCCCAATGTCTTATGTCCACTGGTTATGCTTCTATGCATGCATACAAGTCCTTTAGTTGATCTCTTACCCCCCTACCTCCTGCCCCGCAACCCTCCCCGGACTTCCTGCTGCAGTTTGACAATCTGTTTGAGGCAGCTCTGCCTCTGTATCTATTATTGTTCAAAAGTTTATAATGGTCTCTATTATCCATGAATGAGTGAGATCATGTGGTATTTTTCCTTCATTGACTGGCTTATTTCACTTAGCATAATGCTCTCCAGTTCCATCCATGACGTTGCAAATGGTAAGAGTTCCTTCCTTTTTAGAGCAGCATAGTATTCCATCGTGTAGATGTACCACAGTTTTCTAATCCATTCATCTACTGATGGGCACTTAGGCTGTTTCCAGATCTTAGCTATGGTGAATTGTGCTGCTATGAACATAGGGGTGCATATATCCTTTCTGATTGGTGTTTCTGGTTTCTTGGGATATATTCCTAGAAGTGGGATCACAGGGTCAAATGGGAGTTCCATTTGTAGTTTTTTGAGGAAACTCCATACTGTCTTCCATAGTGGCTGCACCAGTCTGCATTCCCACCAGCAGTGCACAAGTGTTCCTTTTTCTCCACATCCTCTCCAGCACTTGTCGTTTGTTGATTTGTTGATGATAGCCAGTCTGACAGGTGTGAGATGGTACCTCATTGTTGTTTTGATTTGCATCTCTCGGATGATTAGTGACTTTGAGCATGTTTTCATATGTCTCTTGGCTTTCTGAATGTCCTCTTTTGAAAGGTGTCTATTTAGGTCTTTGCCCATTTTTTGATTGGATTGTTTATCTTCCTTTTGTTAAGTTGTATGAGTTCCCTATAAATTTTGGAGATTAGGCCCTTATCGGATATGACATTGGCAAATATGTTTTCCCACACAGTGGGTTTTCTCGTTGTTTTGTTGATGGTTTCTTTTGCTGTGCAGAAGCTTTTTATTTTGATGTAGTCCCATTTGTTCATTTTCTCTTTAGTTTCAAGTGCCCTAGGAGCTGTATCAGTGAAGAAATTGCTTCGGCATATGTCTGAGATTTTGTTGCCTTTGGATTCTTCTAGAATTTTTATAGTTTCCTGTCGTACATTTAAGTCCTTTATCCATTTTGAGTTTATTTTTGTGTATGGTGTAAGTTGGTGGTCTAGTTTCATTTTCTTGCATATATCTGTCCAATTTTCCCAGCACCATTTATTGAAGAGACTATCTTGGCTCCATTGTATGTTCTTGCCTCCTTTGTCAAATATTAATTGAGCATATTGGTTTGGGCCGATTTCTGGGCTCTCTATTCTATTCCATTGATCTATATGCCTATTCTTGTGCCAGTACCAGGCAGTTTTGAGAACAGTGGCTTTGTAATACATCTTGATATCTGGTATTGAGATCCCACCTACTTTGGTCTTTTTCAGGATTGCTGCAGCTATTCGAGGTCTTTTTTTATTCCAGATGAATTTTTGGAGAGTTCGTTCTAGATCTCTGAAGTATGCCATTGGTATTTTAATGGGAAGTGCGTTGAATTTATAGATTGCTTTGGGTAGTATGGACATTTTAATGATGTTGATTCTACCAATCCATGAACACGGTATGTTCTTCCATCTGTTTATGTCTTCCTCTATATCTTTTTTCAACGTCCTGTAGTTTTCTGAGTAGAGGCCTTTTACCTCTTTAGTTAAGTTTATTCCTAGGTAGCTTAATTTTTTTGGTGCGATGGTAAACGGGATTGTTTTTATAATCTCTCTTTCTGAAAGTTCACTATTGGTGTATAGAAATGCCTCGGATTTCTTGGGGTTAATTTTGTATCCTGCTACATTGCCAAATTCATGTATTAAGTCCAGTAGCTTTTTGATGGAGTCTCTAGGGTTTTGTATGTATAATATCATGTCGTCTGCAAATAAGGACAGTTTTACTTCCTCTTTTCCAATTTGGATGCCTTTTATTTCTTCTTCTTGCCGAATTGCAATGGCTAACACTTCCAGTACTATGTTGAACAGGAGTGGTGAGAGGGGGCATCCCTGTCTTGTTCCTGTTCTTAGGGGAAATGGTGTTAGTTTTTGTCCATTGAGTATGATGTTGGCTGTGGGCCTGTCATATATGGCTTTTATTATGTTGAGGTATGATCCTTCTACTCCCACCTTGCTGAGAGCTTTTATCAAAAATGGGTGTTGAATTTTGTCAAATGCTTTTTCTGCATCAATTGATATGACCATGTGGTTTTTTTTCTTTCAATTTGTTTATGTGATGTATCACGTTTATTGATTTGCGGATATTGTACCATCCTTGCATCCCTGGGATAAATCCTACTTGGTCATGGTGTATGATCTTTCTGATGTACTGCTGGATCCGATTTGCTAAGATTTTGTTGAGGATTTTGGCATCTATGTTCATGAGGGATATTGGCCTGTAATTCTCTTTCATTGTGTTGTCTTTACCTGGTTTTGGTATTAGGGTGATGCTGGCTTCATAGAATGAGCTTGGAAGTGTTCCTTCCTCTTGAATTTTTTGTAGTAGTCTGAGGAGGATAGGTTTTAGTTCTTCCTTGAATGTCAAATCACAGATCTTAAAATCCCATAATGCATAGTCTTATCCACAGATATACAAACAGTCTCATAGTATTCACAAAGAAAAACATCATGATTTGGATTGCTTTTTTTTAAATGTGAAAGAAACTTTGAGTAGTCAAGGAGTCCTGGCCATGATGTGTGTTTCTAGATGCACCTTATGACTCTCCTCATTTTTCAAGTCCACTGGGAAACGAACTGTAAGGTATTTTTACAACAAGCTCATATTTTTGGTTTTATTTTCCTTGGCAGTTCTGGCTTCTGTTTTACTTATTTCTTGGTGTTCTTTCTTTAATTTCCTAAAAAGGCTGAAGATACAAAAATAACAAAAAAAAAAATATTAAATGACATTTTATTTTTTTAAAAAACTAAGCACAACCTATTAATCTATAAATTATTGAGCTTGGACACTTCATGAGTTGGCAGTGCTGGAATAAGATTAATCGACAATGAAATGAGAAGTGAGACAGGGCAACCCAGAGACAATGTGCGAGATCAGTCTGTACTCTTGGGCTTGACTCTGGCAGATGATGAGCTTCCCCTCAGTAACCATTTGGATATCTGACCTTTTGGACAGCTGATCAATTGATTCATGATATGCTTGTGCAGATGAAAAGCCAGGGAGAAGAGGTTGTACTATACTAATACCATAGTCTAGTTTGGAAGACACTTAGATATAAATTGTCCAAAACATTTTTACTTAAATGACACTAATAGAGTGCTGAATACAAGACATAATTGACAAAGATGTAGGAATTCTTCGGAAGCCAAGCAGAGAATACAAGCAGAGGGTATCAACCACAGGCCCTCCCCTACTGTCAGACACCAGAAATATAAATATTTATGAAGCACTGTAGAAGTTTCAGTTCTTGGAAAATAAAGCCTTATAAACCTTTGCAAGACTTGCAACATTTGGGCTGGATATTAGTGAGTCTTATTTGGAATCTAGCCTCATCTTCTTTTGCATGCTCTCTGAATTTTAAGGACTAGAAGTCTAAAAACTACATTTTCCAGAATCACTTGGAGCTTAGTTTTAAATGTGATTTGGGTCTGGCTAATGACATATACTCCTAGAAATATCGGAAGTAGAATTTCAGGGGAGCCCACCTTTGCAGCGTATAAGATGGCAAGCAAGTCCCTTCAACCGTAAGCGTTTGTGGGAGCTGGACTCCCCTCAGGTCTAGATCTCGCGTCGGGTATGAGCAGCTGTGGTGGCGGCAGCTGTGACAGCGATAGCAGTAGCAGCAGTGGCGGTGAGCCCGGTAGTGCAGTGTCAGCCCCGTAACTTTCCAGGGGGTGTGAAAGAGCCTAATTGCCTATATCAAATTCCCTCCTCATTGAGAAATCTGAACTGGTTTCTATGCCATGCACTGCATTCTGATGTAACATCTGAGCAGTAGCTTGAAGAAGCCTGATTCATTCATGAAAAGACATGATTTTCAGCATCTATGGCTAACTCTGTTGTGCCCCTATGACAGGTCAGAAAATAGACCCCAGACTGGGGTAATGGTTACCGTAGGTCTGTTTATGAATGTGGTACTTCCGTATGTGTCCCGTGTTATTAAAGCATGTGAGGCAGAAACTGAGGGATTGATAGGTACAGGAAGAATCTCTCTCTGTGGAAAGAGTGGCCTCAGGATTAGTGAAGAGGGTCATTCGTGAAACAGTGTTTTTACAGTTACTAGTAGTTCTCCTTCTCCTCTGTCTCCATCATCTCCTCCGCTGGATTCCTTTTTCCAGATCTCTGAATGTTGAAGCATCCCATGGTCTACACCTTGGATTTCTCTCTGCACCTGTACTCTCTCCCTAGGTGGTCTTATCTGGTCATATGACTTTAAATGCCATCATTATGATGATGGCTCTCCTCGTGGCAGACTCTTTCCAGTTCACCACATGATTAGTTTGTTCATGGATGGGTCCGGTGGAGGATTGTAGGAAGGCCTGAGTAATTGACTAACATGCAGATGTTTAGTTCTTTGGTATCCATATGATTGGTGAACAGTCTTCAGAAACAACCCACAAAATGTCTCTCTGGGACTAGGGTGCAGACTACGCACCTTACGCTGAGGCTCCTGGCATATTAATAAAGCAGATAAAGGACAAAACAATGTTACAAAACTGTGGTATATTTTAAATGTTTACATTTAATAAATTAGTGCCTTTAAAGCATACAATGACTCTACTGACAGCCTCATTTGGCATGGACCTAATGGTCTCTTGCTCCCTGTACCACTGGTCCTGCACCCCAGCAAACTCTTAACACCAACCTAGACTTTGGGGAGGTGGGAGGCACTTAAACCAGAGGCTGACCTTCCTTTGAACAAAGGGAAATGGAGATGGATTCCACATAATCAGAATCCCCACATTCACCCAGTCACTCCAATGTTATCTTCAAATATTCCCATCTTTAACAAGGACCGGCTCCTTGATCTAATGGTAGTTGGGCGCTCTGACTGCTCTTCTTGACTATGCCTTAGCCTTGGCCTCCTAAGCCATTTTAACTGTAGGCCTTCCCCTAATCCAGGATGCCGGAAATACAAACATTAATGAAGAGAATCCCACCATCCTTGATACCTAGTCATGTTCCTTTCCCCCTACTTTGGATATCTATCAAGTCTCTTATTAAATTCCATCCACTACCCTCACCCGACCGGTTGGCTATAAATCCCCAGCAGCCCCTGCTGTGCCTGGAGTTGAATTTTCTGTACTGAAGTCTTTCTCCTCTACTTCAGTAGGTCAAATAAAGTCTGTCTTGTCACTTTTAACAAATGTTTGGTGCAATCTTTTTGACATGTTATACCCTTCCTCTCTCAAAAACACAGCTTACTTAAGACTGGAAAAAGCATGGTATCCTCAGAAATGAGGCTGACAGAGTAGCATGAAGTTGTCATATTAGATGTCCAGTGGGAGTCCTGCTAGTTCCAAGAACTCACATGGGTAATTACCATTTCCACATTTGAATGAGTCACTTAAAAACATACGATAGGCCCAGCCGGTGTGGCTCGGTGGTTGAACATCAACCTATAGATCATGGACCAAGGAGGTCATGGTTTGATTCCTGGTCAGGGCACATGCCCGGGTTATGGGCTCGATCTGCAGTGTGGGGTGTGCAGGAGGCAGCCGATCAATGATTCTCTCTCATCATTGATGTTTCTATCTCTCTTTCCCTCTCCCTTACTCTCTGAAACCAATAAAAATATATTTTTAAATTTAAAAAATGTAAGATAGGTCTTATAAAGTGTTGTTGCACTAATAGAGCTTGCTAATTCTAAATAGAAAAATAACTATTATGGAAAAGCAAATATAGCAACGTATTCATTTTGGAAGATGAGAAAGAACATAGATGAGCTACACAAGTTTTCTAAAATCTGTCTTTAAAGCTTCCAAGAGCTGAAACGTAGCAAATTTAAAGAGAGAATATGTGTAGGGGCGTTTTCTCTTATTCAGCTTAATGGTGATTTTTAGTATTTCATATTCGAAAAGCCGCTAGAGGGCACTAAAGCCCACATTAAATCCAGAAGATGTTCACTTCAAAGGAAGTGATTGACACACACAGTTCTATATAAATTGGCAAGAAGCAGAAGGAAAAAAATCTAGCCATTTTTTTTCCTGAGTAAAAGTAAAAACAAAACAAAACTAAAACTAAAAACACACAAAAAACAATTCATACAAAGACTTAAGGTCGATGCTGTGTTTATATAACTATTTAAGAGAATCAGGTTTCAGGCCCTGGTATCGTAGCATTTTTCTTTCTGGGAACACACAGGTACCTACCAGTATAACCAGCTTATTTTCAACATGATAGACTTTTGTAGGTACTAATGTATAAGTAGTTTGTTCTCCAGTTTTGACCTGATTATTAGAACTTCTAAGCAGGAAGTTTATAGTAAAGAAAATGTAATTTATAAGAAATAGTGAAATTAAGTAAGGCTCCAACTCAGTGGAGTTGATCACCACAAAAAGCAAGAAAGAATGCCACACAGAATCTTTTATAAACATGTGCCTGCATAGTGTACCCAGAATGCCCCTGGCTCTCATGTCCCATGGTCCTCTACCATGTTACTTCCACCCCTCACTGGTATTCCTGCTGGCCTGCCTGCCGCCCTGCAGAGACAGGGACTGCGGCTCTCTTGTTCAGTTATCTTCCCATCACCTACTTTATGGGCCATTAAAGTGTCCCTGGCATGGCAGTGCCAGACATAGAATACGTGCTTATACAAATGCACTAAAGAAATTCTCTGTGTTACTTAGGAAGAAGTCACATTAGGTGATATAATTAGTTGGATTATTCACAACAGAAATACAAATTAAGGAAAGGTCCTGAGTCCCTTGGTTGTGTTGATGCCAAAGCAGAGATGAGAAATTAGCACAAGTATAGAGTGGGAAGCACCAGTGGCTCAGGGGTGGGAAGTAAGGGCAGAGTGTCCTTGAGGCTGGCACTGAGTCTCCTGGGAGCCGGGGGAAATCTTGGAGAAGGCAGTAGGTGTTCCACCGGGATTGAAGTGGGTGTTCAAGCCAATCGGATTAAAATCTTCAAGAGCTGCCCTGGCCAGGTAGCTCAGTTGGTTAGAGCATCATCCCTATGTGCCAGGGCTGCCAGTTTGGTCCCCAGTCAGGGCACATGCAACAGTCAACCAATGAATGCATAAATAAGTGGAACAACAGTAGATGTTTCTCTCTCTCTCTCTCTCTCTCTCTCTCTCTCTCTCTCTTCCCCCCTCCCACACACATTTCCCCTCTCTCTCTAAAGTCAATAATTCTTTTTTAAATCTTTAAGAGCCAAAAGACCCCAGCAGAACCAAAGTCGTTACATAAGCATTTTAACATAGAAGCTCTGCAGAGAAGTGGGCAGCTGAAATGCAAGCGACAGAAAGGCTGGGGTGAGTTGGTTCAGGAGCCTCATGATGCTGAAGGAAATTAAATCAGCCTCAGGCGAGGAGAAAGCAAATGGGAAAGACAGAGCCCTGAGAAATAACCTTTTGCAGGCACTTCTGCGTCCCGAGGCAGCGGCTGAGCGCTCCCTGAATGAAGCTGATAAGCACAGTGGCCATTTCCTAATCAGTCATGGCGCCAGAGTCTTTAAAATACAGTACAAGTGTTGGCTGGTAAAACAGAGGTCCTTTTCATGTGTGAGCAGCCACATTCGTAAGGGGAGGAAAATTATTTTGCCCTTTTCTGTTTTGTTGTTCCAATCACTCCTTCTCCCATTAAGGTTAATTCTGTTTCTGCGATGAACATGTTTTCATTAACACTAAAAATATCTGATCTTTTCTATGTATCAGCATACTTTGTTTTGTTGTTGTTATTGTTGTTGTTGTTTGGTCATAATACATCTAGAAATAAGGGAAACCACAAAAGTTCATTTGCTGGCTCAGAGCCTTCACTTCTCTCGAGATGCCCTTCATTTCTTACAGAAGCTCCGCCCTTCCCGGCTGAGCCATAGCGCTCCATTCCTGATTTGCAAGCTCCGTAAGCACAATACAGCCAATGAAACAAACTCATTTATCGAACATCTACTGAGTGTCTACTGTAAGCTGCAGGTAGAGAAGTAAGTAAAGCCAGTTCTCTACCTTCAAGGAACTCAGGGCTAGTAAGAGAGAAAGAAAACTAGTGATTATAAGATACTGCCGGAACCGGTTTGGCTCAGTGGAGAGAGCGTTGGCTTGCGGACTGAAAGGTCCCAGGTTCGATTCCGGTCAAGGGCATGTACCTGGGTTGTGGGCACATCCCCAGTAGGAGGCGTGCAGGAGGCAGTTGATCGATGTTTCTCTCTCATCGATCTTTCTAACTCTCTATCCCTCTCCCTTCCTCTGTGTAAAAAAATCAATAAAATATAAAAAATTTTAAAAAAAGATACTAAGGTAAGTGTAAGTGTTGCCATTGTGGGTCACCGGGTCTGCAGCTTCGGGCTGCAGGCTATATTTATTAGCTAGGAGTCCACTCAAAGTCAAGAAAACCCAACCAAAAAAAAAGAAAAAACCCAACCAACACTCATCTGAACCAAAGGAGTTTCTTTGTCTCTGACAACCACAGGGCAGAGGTGAGCAGCCTGGGCTGGCGCAGGACCTCCGATGCCACCAGGGACCCAGGCTTTACTCTCTTTCCTCCCGCCCTCCTCAGCTTGAAGGCATTTGCTTTCATCCTCATTACTGCGCGGTTACAAAAGGGCTGCTACACCGCAGGCAGCACATCTCCCCATGCTCTGGCATGAAGAAGGCAGGGAACAAAGGGCAAAATGAGACATGCTAGCCCACTCTGTCTCTTTTTCATCAGGAAAGCAAAAAATTTTCCCAAAGCCCAAGAACATAAATATTCTCTTACATCTCGTTTGTTCGAGCTGTGTCCACCCCTGGCAGAAGGCGGCCGATGGGATGGGGGCTGGGGTTGGAAAGTAGGCTAGCCGGCCCACAGCGCCCCACTGTTCTCTCACCCGCTCTAGCAACCACTGTCCTCCCTCATCTGAGCAAGGGCAGGGAAAGGTGGGGGGCTGATCCCGGATATGCCGCTGGTTATTGTTCTTTCAGACCAGGACCCTTGCAGTAAGATGATGAACAAGGAAGTTTATCCTTTTAAGAATTTCTCCCTTTTACAGACGGTCTTTCAATGTTGAAATGTAAAGAAGTCACTGTGTTTCCCCAAACAACCTTCTCCTTGGTGGCTCAGTATCTGTTTTGCACTGCGGGGAACTCAGTAGCTCCAACTGGATTTCCGGGTGAGGTGGCTGATACTTCACCCTTTCACTGGGGTCCCCACTACCTCTTTCTTTTAAATATATTTTTATTGATTTCAGAGAAAGGGAGAGGGAGAGAGAGATAGGAGCATCAATGATGAGAGAGAATCATTGATTGGCTGCCTCCTGCACGCCCCCTTTTGGGAGTTCCAGCCTGCAACCCGGATATGTGCCCTTGACCGGAATTGAACCCAGGGCCCTTCGGTGCACAGGCCAATGCTCTATACACTGAGCCAGACCGGCCAAGCATTACTACCTCTTTACAAGAGAACTGAATGTTTCCTCCCCAATGGGATCCTCTTCCTTCCTTCCTGGGCATGCCAGGCACTCCAACAATACTCTCACTGACTGTCCATTATGGGAATGGCATTCATTAGGCTCTCACTATGTGCTGGGCACTGTGTTAAGCACCTTTAATCCTTCAGCAACAACCTTCTGAGAGGCACGAAGGCACACAAAAATTAAGTCTTTTGTCCAAGGTCGCACGGCTACTAAGTGGTGTAGTGGGAATTCACACCCAGGCAGCCTGCCTCGCATTGGGATTAGGCAGGGACTCAGGAAACCACCTCTCTTCACCTCGGGGGAGTTACGTTCTCAGGAGCTCTTCAGGCTACAGACAGTGGGCCCTGCCACCAGCTCCAAGTCCCATTAGTGGTTAACACTAATAATTCAGGAATTTAAGATGGCTTAAGATTTTAATTGTTCATTCATTCAATAAATATTTATTGAACTCCTGATATGTGCCAGGAACTACTTCAGGGCCTGGAATTCAACTGTGAGCAAGATAGTCCATCCCTAAGAGATTACAGTTTTTAGAGAAGACAAGCAAATAAGTGAAATTTGATAAATGATATGATAGGAAAATTTCAAAGTGCTATAGCGGTACATTTACAAGAGCCTGGTTCCTGTATGGGTGTGGAGGTGAAGAGCTTGTCAGGGAGTGCTTCCAGGAGGAAGTGACATTAAAGCCGTCTGAGAGGTTGAAATTAACCAAGAAACTGATGGGAAAGAGTGTTCCAGGTAGAGGGTGTGTGTGTGTGTGTGTGTGTGTGTGTGTGTGTGTGTGTGCATGCGAGCCTGCGCGCGTTGGTGTACATATCAAGTCAGGAAAACCTGGGAATAAATTGCAAAAGTTCAAGGAGAAAATGGAGGTGTGGGCAGGATTTAGTTTTTACATTTATATTCACAATGTCACCAATAATGAAATCAGAATGTAGCTCATGTCATTTTGTTCCAAATTACTTTGTTATCTGCATGGTACATTGATCATTTAAAAATGAGATTTTCGTTTTTCATTAACTTAAATTGTTTAGAAATGAATTGCTTAACATTTGAAAATATTTCTTGTGCTTTATGATGGAGGAAACAGGTGAGTGCCTATGTGTTCTCTAACAACACATTTTGGTCTTGCTTCTCTTTATTTCATGATTCCTATAAAAGACACAGACAACTCTTCTAGCTTATTCAGAGGTCACTTTCAAGGGTGAGGTCCACAAAGTAGAGTAGAGTTCTTCCCAGAACGTGGGATTCAAGACATTATCTTTAGGGTGATACAAAGATTGCTTGCTGCACAGTCTCTCCACTTTATCTCAATAAATAAAATTTTACAAAATAGTTGCAGTAAAAACATTTGGCAAAATTCAATATCCATTCATGATTTTAAAAAACTAATACTACTAGCAAACTTGCACTACAAGTGAACTTTCTTAACCTAATAAAGGATATTTACAAAGCAACCTTTGAATAAAGTCACACTTCATGGTAAAATGTTGAAAGTTTTTTCTTGAGACCCAGTACAAGATAAGGATTTATTACCACTTTAAAGCAACATACATCATTGTAGGATCTGAAGGTCCTAACCAGTGTAGAATGAAAAGAAAATTAAATTGCATAATTATTGAAAATGAAGAAATGAAACATCATTATTCACAAGTGATATGATTATGTAAGTAAAAAATTAAAAAGAACCTATGGCCAAATTTAAAAAACTAATGAGTTTAGCAAAGTTATACTAGAAACTATTTTAAAATCTATTTAAATTTATATCCTATATAATAAAAGGATAATATGCAAATTGTCCCTTCGACTGGGAGTTCGACCGGAAGTTCGACCAGGGGGTGGTGCCAGCCAGCCAACTGCCCGTGGCACCCTCCCCCAGCCAGTCAGCCAACCTCCCGAGTCCCCTTTCCCCAACCAGCCTGGCCCAATCGGCCCTGATCGGGGTAGGCCAGCCAGACCCCACCAGTGCATGAATTTGTGCACTGGGCCTCTAGTATACTAATAATAAAAAATCAAATGAAAAGATACTATTCACAGTAACTGAAAAGGTATCAAAAAATAAATCTAACAATGGATATGCAAGACTTTAATGCAAAAAGACTATAAAACATTACTAACACAAATAAAGCAATATCTAAATAATTAATGGGAAATATATTCATGGCTTAGAGGAATCAAAATTATAAAGAATATTTCTTCGCCCAGCTGGCATGGCTCAGTGATTGAGAGAATGTCACAAAAAGAAAAACTAAACCAAGGAAATAAAAAGAGAGCCAAAATAGACAGCCACACATGGACACTTGATTTATGAGAAAGGTGGCATTATACAGGGATGGGGGGGCGGGAGAGAGAAGAGGCTCTCTTTAATAAATAATATTGGAACAATTAAATATCTGTATGGAAATAAAATAAACTTGGTGCCTACCATACACCATACACGTATATTAATTCCATATTTTTTTGGAAATAAATGAAAGAACTTCAAGAAGATATAATAGGAGAATATCATCATGAAACACATTATTATTATTATTATTATTATTATTATTATGAATCCTCACTGGAGGATATGTTTTTCACTGATTTGAGAGAGAGAGAGGGAGGGAGTGAGAGAGGGAGAGAGAAATATCTATGTGAGAGAAATCAATTGGTTGCCTTCCATATGACCCCCTATGGGGGATGGAAGAAATAACCTAGGTATGTGCCCTGACTGGGGAATTAAACTGGCAACTTTTTGATACATAGGACTGCACTTCAACCAACTGAGCCACACCAGCCAGGGCAAGAGTTGGAACAACTTATAAAATAGGACATTAAAAGTACTAAACCTAAAGGACCTGTAAAAGCACAAGTCATTTATTTAATTAAATTGAAATTAATAACTTTCATTCACCAAAAGACATCTTTAAGAATGAAAAGGGAAGCCCGAAATAGAAGAAAATATTTACAACACAAATAATAGTTAAAAGGTTATTCCAAACATATAAGTATCATCTATAAATTAATAAGAAAATAGGTAAACAATCACATAGAAAAATAAATAAGAGCAAATCACAGCCCAGTTGGTGTGGCTCAGTGGTTGAGCATTGACCCATAAACCAAAAAGTCATCATTCAATTCCTGATCAGGGCACATGTCTGGGTTTTGGGATCAATCCCTGATAGGGGATATGCAGGAGGCAGCCAATCAATGATGTTCCCCTATCACCCATGTTTCTATCTCTCTATCCCACCCCCTTTCCTCTCTCTCTAAAAATCAATTTTAAAAAACATATTTTTTTAAAAAAAGAGCAAATCACAAAAGAGGTTATTCAAATGGCCAATACATTCTTCTATTATATAAAACTAGAGGCCCGGTGCACAAATTCATGCATGGATGGGGTCTCTCAGGTGGCCTGCAGAGTTCAGGCCCCAGCTCACACCCCTAGCCTCGCAGCCCCACAACCCTACCTGGCACCCCATCTTGGCCTGGTGCCAGCCCCTCACCTGCTCCACCATCCTGCCTGCAGGATAATAGATCAGGGCCAGGCCCCCTGCCTGGCTCCCTCAGCACCTGGGAGCTGGGCGGCAGCCCTACCCTCTGCCACCACTGCTGGTCGCCATCTGCAGGGTGACCAGTGAGGTGATCAGGCCCCTGCTTATACCCGCCTTGACCTGGCACCGCCTGCTCACCTGTTCCACCATCCTACCGTGGTCCTGCTCTCGTCAGGGCCAATTGGGGCCTGCCATGTTCCGCACCACCCCCTGGTGGTCAGGGCATGTCATAGCAAGTGGTTGAACTCCCAGTTGAACAACTGCCCAAGGGGCAATTTGCATATTGGGCTTTTATTATATAGGATTTCTCAGGGGGAAAAAATACTCCCAAAACAAAAGACAAGACAGAAAAATGGAGGCCTGTGACTAATTGGCAAGCAGGGAGAGTGGATGGAAGGAGGCAGGGCATGCCAGGCCTTGGGCTAACATAACTTGGGAGATAGTCAATAAAATTCCACTATTCTTAACTGGGAGTTTTGGGACTAGCCACTGTCCTTGGAAAATCTGTCCATTTCCTGTGCATCTTAGAATTTTTATTAAATCTTTTCCTATTCCCATCCATCAACTCTGCTTTCTCTCTTGGTGGCTCAGTGTGATCATCCTAAAGGAGGTTAAGGCTGTTCCTTTTCCCATTAAAGCTGCCTTTGGGGGCTGAACAGAGGTCTGCAGTTGATTTGTTAGCAGTGGAAAGGAAGTGTAGAAAATGTAAATTGCAAATTGAACTTTTCTTGGCGAGACAGCTATTGGCTCACATTTTCAGGTAATCAGTTATGATGCTGTCAAATAAAATTACTCACAGTAGTGGCCATCTCATAACAGCAAATGCAGGTTACCTTGTGCATTCTTTTAACTTCTTAAAAACACTGGCTTGTGGCTTCAGCCAGATCTCCGGTGAGAAAAACTTGAAAGAAGATTTGACCTGAATCAAGGATAAAATCCTCTGCAGCATTTTGAGAGAAACTGTGTAACAACCATCATAGTCATTCACTTAGTCACTTCTCTGAAAGTGAGCTGAATTCTTCATTGGGGGGTACAAGAATCTACTTGAAAATTTTAGTCAGCCATAGAATTTACCCTAAATGGCCCCAGAAGCACTATCTTGGTGCAAGAAACTACCACACACATATAAATATTTTAACTCCAACTATAACTTTATTCTATAGAGACTCTATTGATGAAGTAGAAAAATTATGCATATTATATAAATATTATGAAATTCATGCAAGGGGCTCGGCCCTCGTAGCCCCAGCTTCATCCAGAAGGTCGTCCAGACCAGATGGTCGTTCCGCTGTTCACCTGTCAGGTCTAATTAGCATATTACGCTTTTATTATTATAGATAAGTGAGGCAACCAGTCAGTCTTTGGAAGATTCAAACTAATGTAGTAGAAGCTTCTATACACTTATATATTTCAAAATATATTCTTTAAAGTAGACCAGATTTCTTTAAAAATTTATAAAGACCAATTTTGAATGGTTCAACTGTACGCCATTCTAGAAAATCAATTTTTATGGATTACCAATTATTCACATTAATATATCATACTCTCTATAATTTTGAACACTAATTTATTTATTTTGACAGTAAAAAATAAAGCAACCTAAAATAAAATGTGTTTCCTTAGTGAAATGTTTATCAATATTTCAAGTTGAAAATGAATGCCACAGGAAAATGCCAAACAATAGAAAATGCATTAAGGGCAATGGAAGAAAATTTAAAGTAACTCTCTAAATGCAGGGGCTATGCCCCTGCAACTGACTTTAAGTGGAAACTTTAAATGAAGTATTGAGTTTCAAGTGAGTTTGAGTTAACATAACTGACCAAAATGTAGAAAATTCTTTGTCCTAATTTCAGAGAATATTGAATATAGTTGTGAGTGGAAACACTGACATAAAATATAACTTTTTTCATATTAGTTGACACCTACGAAGTTCAGAGCAATGTATATATGATTCAAAATAGTCCATTACTCAGACCCCGCACTACAGGGAGACGTAGGATTATTCCTTGGTAAGGCTGCCTTTGGACATATGCAGTCACACTGGACACACACTTAGAAGAGCCTCACATCTGTGTAATATTCTGCTGTCACCATCTTATTTGATTAATAATTTTTAAACAAGAGGTCCTGAGGTTTCATGTTGCAATGGGCCTCACAAATTATGTAACTGATCCTCTTCCTTAGTGTGAAAACTGAACTGTGACTTGGATCACACTTGATGTGCCCCATTCCTAAAATAGTAAGAAAAATAGTTTTGGCCTTGGTCAAATGTATACAGAGACCACTACTTCTTTCACATTTCCCCTTCCTTTCTCCCTCTTCCTCCTTGGATCTTCTCGCCCTAGCATTGACTACTGTGTACAGGATGTCCGTCTATTATCACTGGGCCTCTAGTCTGTTCCCTTGGTCTAGCCTTGTGCCATAACACGTTTTAACTGCTACTGCTTTATACTACATCTTGATACTTGACTATACAGGACCCCATCTTCTTCAGAAGTGTCTTGGTTATTCTCGGTTCTTTGCTATTCCATGTACATTTTAAAATCAGCTTGTGTTGTTGGGATTTTAGGAGAATTTAAATCATTTGATTGATTTAGTGATTGTAGGGCAGATTAAAATCCATCAAAGAGAGAAGCACATGGGGCAGAGTCCAGAAGATACCAAGCACAGAGTTGGTGTCCATGGAGTCATGGACATATTGCCTTCCCAGTTTCGATGCGTGACAATCTGCACAAAGTAACAAAGTACTGTTAACCATGGAACCTCACCAGAATCTGCTGTCCAGAGTTCTTACCAGGACTCCATTGCTAATGCATGATTGATTGCCCACGTGGCTGGTTTCTGTCCCAGTCTCCAGTTCTTCCAGGCACGACCCAAATTCTCCACCATAAATCATACTGTTGGTCTTTCTAATGGAGCCAGCCTCCATCCTAAATCATATTGTTAGACTATCCAGTGATCCAAAGCTCCCAGACAAACAAGGACACTCCTATCAGGCACGGCATTCCAAAGATGTAGATTACCATCCATTACAAGGATGAAGGCCAGAACTCTTTTGGGGCAAGGTGAATATCTTTACTACATAGGAGGTGAATAATATACTTGTACCTTCTAACACTAAAGCAGTTTTGTATCCCTGGAATGAGTTCAACCTGATTGTAAATTATTTCCTTTTTTATACAATTATGAGATTTGGTTTTTTTTTTATAAGATTTTACTTAAAAATGTTATGCCTATGCTAAGGAATGAGATTAGACTGTAAATTTTTTCATTTAATATTATTGTAGGGGAGGCAGAACTTTACCTCTACCCTCTTAGAGTCTCTGGCTGAGCCTGAAAACTAAATTGGCATAAGACAGATTAACATGAAAAAAGCATACAGATCTTTACATGTATATGGGCACCCCCTAGGAAAAGAAAGACCCAGGGGGGTGATTAGGCCTAAGTGTTTATATACTAGAGCAAGCAAAGAGTAGCCACTGTGGGAAAGTAACTAAACTATATGGGGAGACTAAAGGAAGAAAAAATATTTTCTAACAGGGTCTGTTTGTACAGATTTTGTGCCACCTTGGCTCCCCATCTCTGGCAATAAGAATGTTTCTCCCTCTTGGTACAGGGAGGGCACCTTTCATGTGGACTTTTTAACTCTTGCTTTTAGGAAGAAGAAGGAAGACCAGAGTATCCTTCTTGCCGCTGATATTTTTCAAGTGTCTTTAGCTTCGAATAATCCTTAAACTAACGTGGTATACTATGGGGTGCATGTTCTATCGCCTTTCACTGTCCTTGTTCAGTCTGAGTATCAAGATTATGCTAAAATAGAATGAATTGGGGGATGTTCCCTCTTTTTCTGGGATCTATGTTGACAACTGTCTTTGGGATTATTGGTGGTTTTGTTCTAGTTCATTGAGCTTTAACTTTAGGTCATTCATTTTCTATCTTCTTGTTTCCATTATAGATATGTTTCTGTCTATTAATATCAAAATACTACTTTTTAAACTATATTCCACAAATTTGACACCCATTTTTCAGCAACTAGTACAAACCCCCTGACTCAGAAACATATGTGTGTGTTTGAGTGTCCACAAAGAGGGCAGCTAGACCAGGCAATGGGCTTCGGGAGGAAATGGGTCAGATCATGTGGGGCTTGTAGGCCATGGCAAGGACTTTGACTATTATTCTGAGTAATATGGGAAGACATGGAAGAATTCTGAGCAGCAAAAAGACATGATTGGATTCACTTTAACAGGATCACCCTGGATGTATTAATTCTATGTATGACTTTTGCAACAAAAACTAATAAAGACAGGGAAAATTTCGCTCTTTCATTTTGTCAAACAGACCCTTCACGGGATTTTCAAGATCATGTTCTTCCTATATACAATGAGCATCTATTGACAGTATGACTAAGTAGCTTTTCATCCCAATGGGACACTTCTGAAAATGAAAGAAACCACTATTAATAATTATGATAAGAAACAGGTACAGACAAGGACTGTTCCAGGCAAATCTGGATGCATGGTCAGCCTATCTACTTAGCACTGATTGTGATCAACATGTTCCGTCCCTCTGCCAAGACACCGAGCTTCATCTGAGAATAAAAAGGCATCCTCAGGGAAGGTACATGATTTCAGTACAATGTGACCAGTGATATGGAGAATAACAGAGAGAACAAGCCAAGCAGTCCCTTTGTCTTCCGAGGCTATGATGGCGAATACTAATGTTTGTAATTAAGGCAACACTAGCAGCAGCATTTCTTCAGGTCTACTAACATCTTTCAGTCAATCCTTTTACCTTTCTCAGTGTATCTTGTTTGATTAGTATACCATTTATTGTTAAACACTTGGGCCTTTTCAGTTCTAAATTGTTGTTATATCTCTGTATTCGTTTCCCAGGACTGCAATAGCATATTGTTACCAATTGTATGGTTTTAAATAACAGAAATTTATTCTCTTGTAGTTTTGGGGGCTAGAAGTCCAAAATCAAGGTGTCAGCGGGATTGGTTCCTTCTGGAGGCTCTGAGGGAAAAGTCATTCTGTGCTTCTTTCCTACCTCCTGGTGACTGCCGGCAATCCTTGGCATTCCTTTGCTTGTAGACACGTATCTCCAAGCCCTGCCTCTATCATCGCATCTCCCTTCATCCTCTCCTCTTCACAGAAGGACAACAGTCACAGGATTCAGGGCACAGTCTGGATCCAGGATGATGTTGTTGTTGTTATTGTTGTTGTTGTTAATCCTCACCCAAGGATATTTTTTCCATTGATTTTTAGAGAGAATGGAAGGGAGGGAGGGAAAGGGAGAGAGAGACATTGGTTGGTTGCCTCCTGCACTCATCCCAACTGGGCCGGAGGAAATGAACCTTCAACCTATATATGTGCCCTTTACCAGGAATCAAACGTGTGACTCTTTGGTGCACGGAGCAATGCTCTAACCACTTAGCAATACCAGCCAGGGCCAGGATGATTTTATCTTGAGATCCTTAACTAATAACATCTATAAATTCCCAAAAAGTCACATTCTGAGGTTCAGGATGTTCAAACTGAGTTTTTAAGGAACACTGTGCAATCCAGCACAATTGCTGAAAAAACTTCCAGTAAACCCTAACATAATTCTAAAATATTTACCCTTGAACAATACAGGGTTAGGGGTGCTGATACCCGTGTAGTCAAAATGCATTTTTAAGTTGGCCTTTTGCATACCTGGATTCCCAACCACAAATCGAATATAGTATGAAAAATTACCTTTCCTAAATGAGACTTTTGAATTTCTTCGTACTTTGTCCTGGACCTGAGGTAATGAAGTATATTTGAGGTGGAATTGCTTTAAAAAGCACTCAGTTGGGAAAAATAGATGGGTCAGGGTCTCAAGGCCACAGATGAGAGACCATTAACAGCGACAGGTGGTGACTTCTAGGGAGGACAGTCACTTATCAGATCATCTATCAAGCCTGTTAGATAGTTTAATGTTCAAGTGTAAATAAGAATGATAAAGTCTCCATGAGGCATTTAAAAATGCTTCCTCCGTGGTTGAGCATCGACCCATGAGCCAAGAGGTTACTGGATCGATTCCCAATCAGGGAACATGCCTGGATTGCAGACTCAATCCCCAGTAAAGATGGGCAGGAGACAGCCAATCAATGATTCTCTCTCATCACATAGATGTTTCTATCTCTCTCTCCCTCTCCTTCCCTCTCTCTGAAATCAATAAAAACATTATATATATATGAAATGCTTCCTCGACATTTAGTCAATCTTGGGATTTTGCTGAAAGAACTAATTTTAATAACTTTGTTAGAGGCATAATAGAAAATGGATTAGCACCAGCAAGCATTTCGCTAAAGTTAGCCTCAAATCCTTCAGTTGCTAATGATCCTAGAGTGGTTTATGGGCATGGTTTCCCTTAATCAGTGCTTGAGAGTGGCTATATTCTAATATTTAGCAATATATTTTAAAAAATAACTATACAAACCTCCTAGATTGTTGCCTCTTGCTCAGCATGCTTTTCTACAGAACTTCTCTTAGATTCCATGAGAGATTTTTCTAGAAGACGAAGGAGATGAAAGAATGGGTATAGTACAATGTGTGCAAATTACAAAGTGGCAGATAGAGCAACATTTAAAAACTCCTAATTACAAGAGCTTCCAGCAAAGGAAGCACTGAAGCGAAAAACAGCTGGGCCACCACTGGGGACGTGATAGGATGGAGACTCGTGGGATCCCTTCCCCATCTAAGGTTCTACACTGTTCCTGAGCAGAGGCGATGCGAGCACTGCTGAAAAGGCCAGCATGCCCATGTGAAGAGGCCTAAGGCAACTGACTTAGCAACATGGAGGATAATGCTTCAAGACCTGGACATCCGTAACCCAGGCCAAAGGTGGCCCAGGAAACAATAAAGCAGAGTAATGTCTTGGAAATATACCAGCTTCTCGGGCAGGCAGTTCTGAGTCCTGGCTCCTCTGCCTCTAGCTGTGTGTGTCTCTGTTCCTTCATATACCTCAATTAGAATTCAAATGACATAAAGTATGCAAAGTACCTGAGTATTAGGTACATGATAAATGGTCGCTGGTATTATTCATAACTAGGAAAGAGAAAAAAAAATTGTTGCATAAAGGCAAAACTTCTAGTCATGAATTTGAATCATTTATATAGAATGTATAAACTTTTAACTTACGATGATATATTTTATCATGCAAAATAATTCTATCAACATAAGCAACTGTCATAACATGGGCGCTGTTTACATACACTGAGTGGCCCGATTATTATGGCCACCCCATCAGTACTTCGTTGGGCCACCTTTTGCCTTCAATACTGCGGCGATTCTTCCTGGCATTGACTCCACGAGATGTTGAAAGGTGATGCAAGGAATCTGACACCATGCCTGATGAATAGCACTGTCCAGTTCTGTGAGATTTGATGGGTGTGGAACCAGCTGCCTGATGGCTTTTTTAACTTCGTCCCACAAATGCTCAATTGGATTGAGATCTGGTGATTGTGGGGGCCACCTAAGCAAGGTAAAGTCTCCCTCATGTTCCTGAAACCACTCCTGCACAATACGGGCACCGTGGCATGGCGCATTGTCTTGTTGGAAGAAGCCATCTCCACTGGGATACGCCATCAACATGATAGGATGAACCTGATCAGCAACGATCTTAGGTATGTTGTGCTATTCAGACGTTTATAATGATCTGGCCCTCTAGCAACTTCAGCGGGAAATTATAGCTAATTAGCCTACAAATGGCAGGTGGTCATAATAATCTGGCCACTCGGTGTATATCGGCATAGAAACACCGCCTCAGTGGTGCACTTATTATACATGAGAATACATGCTGCTCGTGCCACTGCTGGACAACTGGTTACCACAGGCCCTCCCTCCTCCATATCACTGCACAAACCAGAAAATATTTTATATGCACCGTGTGTTAAATGAAGTATTCTTTCTTTCCTTGGAAGAGGGAAATACTTTGAAAAAAATCTATTTTCATAATTTAAAAAACATCAGAATGATCTTATTTGTATTGAATTATTTTTGCTGGTGTGGGTAAAAATCCGTTTTCTTGCTACAAGGCTTTATTGAAACAATATGAAATTGATGTCTGATATCAAGAATTCAGTTACTTCACGCACTTTTACAATGGCCTAACATTCGGTGACTGGCGTAGGTCCAGTTTTCATAGATGCATGCTGTTGGATGGCAGTTCTCCATGGATCTCAAGGCTGCTCGATAGTCTCAGCAACTCTGCACATCTTGCAAACAGAGGCGCATATCGCCTTTTGTTACAGACTATCTTTTCAAGGATATAGAGAAAAACTTTGACAGATAAAGAAGGTGTTTCCCACTGGGGCAGAGAACAGGCATGTCTGCTCTCCAATGTAATGAATATAATGTCTCTCCTTGAAGCAAAAAACAGGTGTGCTTCCTGCCCATTATATAAAATTCAGGTCAGAGCTTCTATCCTGTAATGCAGCGGTTCTCAACCTGTGGGTCGCGACCCCTGAAAATACATCCTGCATATCAGATATTTACATTACGATTCATAACAGTAGCAAAATTACAGTTATGAAGTAGCAACGAAAATAATTTTATGGTTGGGGGTCACCACAACATGAGGAACTGTATTAAAGGGTCGCGGCATTAGGAAGGTTGAGAACCACTGCATGCAACCCGCTGCATGTGCAGGTGTCCTCTGGCCTTGTCATGTTGCCCTTTGGAGCTGGAATTTAGGAAACTGGTGTACAAATGCTACTATTCTGGCTACTGCTGTTCCTTTTCATAATAAACTGCCCCTTGTCTCAGACCTGGAAGACTTTTACCAGTTTCCATGAGGCTGTGGCAGGTGAACTGGTTAGCTTGCAGGTTGGGAAACCTCAGACCCTTTGCTCTTCTTGACACATAGATGGAACTTGTATTTGCTCACTAACCGGAGGCACTAAGGAAAGGCACACAGTCTAGTAAAGTGAGTGGGGCCCCCAGGAAGTTCTGTGATTCATTTTGCTAAGTTCAGATTGAAAGATGTCTCAATTATATCTCTCTATATAATATTAAAGGCCCTGGGAGAGGGCAGAGAAGAATGAGAAATGAGTTGTAAAGGGGAAAAGCTTTGTTGAAAAGATTTCTGCACTTCAAACTGGGAATTTCAACTTCTTGGATTCAAATTCTAACACTGCTAGTGGAGACAAGTTACTGAGATTCTCGGAAGTTAAGGTCATCTTTAAGGTCATCCCTTTCCAAGTTCTAAAGTTCATGATCCTCTATTCTGAAAGCTGTTATAACTCCTTTAAAATCAGTTTTAGCCACACAGTTTCAGCTTTGTGAAAAGCTACGCCTCTATTAGTTGCAGTTATGGTACCTGAGTTGTTAACCCATATTACCTATCAGACTTTGCTACTTACACGATGCCAAATACTAGGAAGTCTTTTGGTGATCTAAAAATAACCCATGCTATAGAGTTGGGTACAAAACTTCCCCAGTAATTTAGCTTCAATAATGAGATTTGGGAAAAAAAACCTTCATTGCTGAGGGATAGTATAGGTCAGTGGTTAAGAGTACACATTTTGAAGCTAAACCATAGAGATTTCTAGCTTGACTCTGGTTGGTCAATGTTGGACAAATTAGCTACCCTCCCAGTGTTTTAATTTCCTCATATATAAAGTAGAGATAATCATCATGGCTGCCTCACATAAAGCATCAAGTAACTGCTGACTTCGTGTTTGTTATTTTTGTGAGATCATGTCACAGGAGATAATTGGTAGTACAATGTTAAGGGAAATAAAGGCACAAGTCAGTAATTCCATTATGGAAGACTGTTGCTCAACTGATTGCTTGCTCAAAAGTTGAATAGCCTAAAGGGATGAAGAAATCAACATTTCCTGCAGCTTCATCTGTAGCTGGCAGTGTGGGTAGAGGGATGAGACCCAGATGCTACCGAGTCTGACCTCTTCCTTTCCCATTTTTCAGCCACCCTATACTAGTATAAGTAGAGGCAAGGTTCAGTCTGAGGAATCTTACAGGTACTGACAGGAAAAGCCTTTCCTTTCCCACCTGAAATGTTCCCATCAGATGGTTTTCCGGAGCAGCAGAGTGGGGCTGCTGCCCTCTGGTGTTCTGTCCACCATTACGCTTTAGGGCAGTGATGGCGAACCTTTTGAGCTCGGTGTGTCAGCATTTTGAAAAACCCTAACTTAACTCTGGTGCCGTGTCACATATAAAAATTTTTTTGATATTTGCAACCATAGTAAAACAAAGATTTATATTTTTGATATTTATTTTATATATTTAAATGCCATTTAACAAAGAAAAATCAACCAAAAAATGAGTTCGTGTGTCACCTCTGACACGCGTGTCATAGGTTCGCCATCGCTGCAGGATACACAGGATATGGGGCCACCTCCCACACCCACCACAGTGTGACAAAAATACCTAGCATGGCTGGTTTGTAAAGCTCGTTCACATGTTTCACATTTGGGCCTCATGCCCTTACTGTGATGGCATGAGGTAGAAAGAGCACATGATTTGAAGTCAGAATTCACTTGGTTGGTAATTCATCAAAAATGTGCTAAGTACCACCATGTGCTAGGTACTACCCAGATCTCCCGGTGACCTCGGCTCTTTAGCCTTTAGTTAAGCCTCAGCATAAGCAAGTCTGTCTTGTTTCTAATCCTTTTTTGTGGCCAAGGTGCTTTGTTTGAGATGGGAATGAGGATTGGGTAGCTCTAAACCTGGGTGGGGCTGGGGGTTTCTACAGGATTCTAATTATGATGCTTTCCTGCTGGACTGCTACATTAGCAGTATGAATGGATAAAGATGCATACTCAGTGATTCACAATCTAGCATGCCTAGGGCAGGCCAGTAAAGAGTACTGTGACCATTTGTAAAGTTGTGTGTGTGTGTGTGTGTGTGTGTGTGTGTGTGTGTGTGTGATCCATTATATGTTTTTAGAAACCAAAGAGGTGCTTATAACACTTCCTAGAACATGGGACTATTTTACTGAAACAAGGTATTAGGTGGAATGACATTTCATATCAACTCGTAAGTTCAAAGAAATCAAACCCATGGTAAATGATTTTTATACTAGTGATAATCAGAATATTATACCTGAAAGCACATGACACTAATAGCTATAAGCAAATAACATGGAGAATTGGCTCTAAACTCAGCTCCTAAGTGATAATCACATATAGTAAAAATGTATCTTGAAAATAACTGTAATTACCCATAAACTGTACTGATTATACTGATTTAAAAAAAACCCTCAAAGAATGCATTTCATTTCTTTGTCAATGGTTGAGAAAACTTTAAAATCATTCATGTGTTCTTTCCTTGGGTTTCAGAACTCCTGTGGATAGTTTTCTGACCTGACTGCATCCACTGTGTGAACCATAGGATTGGAACTACTGAGGAATGCCCACTAAAGGGTTTTCAATTAACAAACTTTAAATGTATGCATGACGTGATTTAACTGAATCATTCAGTACTGTCACCATTAAACAAGAGAAGATGAAAAATGAGTCTGCGTATATAATTTCATAAACAGCAACAAAACAAACTTAAGGAAAGGAGGAACAAGGAAACAATGAGGCTAAAGAGAGATCTAATGAGTTAGAAAACAGAAAATCAAGTGAATTGATAAATCCAAAAGGTGGCTTTTAAAATAATCAAATAAAATTTTTTAAAAAAGGCCCTAGAGCTCACAAATTAACTAGAATGTAAGCTGCATGAGGACACAGTGCCTGGCATATAATGGGCACTTAATAAATATTGTTTAACTTAATAAATGGATTGAGAAAATAAGAGATTAGAAAACAATTTGGCTTTGTGTGGTGTGTAATATTGACATGTGCTTAGTCTTTGCACCAATAGGGGAGAGAAAGAGAAAATGGGAACCAATGGGTTTCTAAGGGCCATGATTGTGGTGGCACACAGCACTTCTGCCCATATTCCAGGGGGCAGAGGCACTACTTGGTTTCTTCTTAGAAGCAGTGGGGGCTGTGAAAGGCAGTCTTCCTGTGCCCAGCAGGAATTTGACCTGGTTTGGTTTCTCTGCAGCAGGCAATGCCTGGAGGTCATTTTCTCTCCCCCTCAACATGGCCTGTCCCTCTATTAGGCCTTTACCACTTGGTGCTGTGTGCATCTTTTCATAGCTTATCTTTCCCAACCAGGAGAAAGATCCAGGAGAAAAGAAATAATATCTTCAACTTCTTGTCCTAAGCAACACCCAGCATGAGGCTCTATGTGGTCAAAAATTCCTCACTCCTACAGAGTGCATTTCAACTTACAGATTGTCTTCACAGATTTATTTATTGCTGATTGCTGAAGTGGAGGACCAGTGTTTCTGACTATGATATACAAATGTTTGGATGAGCTGCGGAAGGTTGAGCAAAGCAAATGTTTCCATTACATCCAGTTTAGCCAGTCCACATAGATATAACCTTTCACTTTCACTCCTAAAATAAACTCTACTGGGTCATACTGTATTTTTATTTTATTACTGTTGGCATTTTATTTAAATGTTTATATTCATATTCATAAGTGAGATAGTAGGGTCCTTTTATGTGTGCTATCTTTTCTGTTTTGTATCAGGATTATACCAGTTGGAAATGAATGACCCCAAATGGTAGAGCCACACTTGGGAGTCCCCATTTCTGAATTTTTTTAAAAAAAATGTTGATTTGAGAGAGAGGAAGGGAGACAGAAAGAGGGAGAGAGAGAAAGAGAGAGAGAGAGAGAGAGAGAGAGAGAGAGAGAGAGAGAGAGAGAGAGATTTGTTGTTCCACCGATTTATACACTCATTGGTTGACTCTCCTATGTGCCCTGACTGAACCGCAACCATGGTGTATCAGGAAGGCACTCTAACCAACTGAGCTACCCGACCAGGGCTTGGAGTCCCTATTTCTGAGTCTCTATTGGAGGCCAACTACCAGGAGAGCTGCCTGACCCAAACTGGACTGGGACATAAGAGGCAAATAAGCTTTTATTTTGGTAAGCCACTTAAATTTGGGGGTTCTTGTTACAGCAGCAAGCATTGCTTTTCCTGACTCATACAACCATTTCATCTCAGGTCCTGCCATCATCTGAAGTGATATTTTGTCTACATGAGTGACCCTTCAAAGCCTTAGTCTCACAGATCCTCTTAACCCGATTAACCTATATAGCCCCATATTCTTTAAAGCTTTTTTAATGTTACTTTTTCTTTTTCAGAGAGAGAGAGGAAAGGACGGGGGGGGGGGGGAGAGAGAGAGAGAGAGAGAAACATTGATCAGCTGCCTCCTAACTGGGAGTTGAACCAGTGATCTCCCAGTGCATTGTACGATGCTCAACCAACTGAGCCACACAGGCCAGTGCAAGTACCATTTCCTTTACTGCCATTTATTAACAATTTTAGAGCCTATCACTCTCTAGAGCTTCTGTTCCTCAACAATAGCAAATTCCAACAGCCACTCTGTACCACAACTGCCTTTCCCTGCGGCACACCACTTACTTGTTCTTCAGCCCCCTCAAGGTCTCTCACACACTCTTCTGTTATACCCTTCCTGCCTTCACTTCCTTCCCTACCCATCTGTATTAGCTCGGGCTGCCCTAACAAAATACCATGGACTCAGTGGCTTCAACAAGGGAAATTCTTCAGTTCTGAAGGATAGAAGTCAAATATCAAGGCTTCAGCTGATTCCATTTCTGGTGAGAGCTCACTTTCTGGCTTGTGGACAGTCACCTTCTGGCTATGTCCTCACATGGCCTTTCCTTAGTGCATATGCGTGGAGAGAGGGAGAGCTCTCTTGTGTGCCTTCTTATAAGGACACCAATCCTATCAGATCATGCCCCTGCCCTTAAGACCTCATTAAACCTAAGCTGCTCCCTTAAAAGCCCCATCTCCAAATACAGCCAAGCTGGGGGGTATGGCTTCAAATATAATAAATTTTAAGGTGGCACAAACATTCAGTCATAACACCATCTTATTATTGATGACCCATAAGTTCACTCTCAAGTTAACTAGTACCCTGACTCCCTCAACTATTTGTCATTCCATCACACCAGTTTGGAGAAACTACACATGGATCAATCCTAGGGCCCACCTTCTCTGCTCCTATACCAATCCTACTGGGTAATACTGGGGAGAAGGGGGCGGGGAGTCACACAAATTTGTAGACATGTTGTTGTTTTCAACTAGACAACCTTTTTAATTTCCCTTGTCTTGTCATCTCTTTCTCTTATTTCCCATGAAGAGCTTCAGGACATGCCACCATGGCATAAACGTCATTTTGAGCTGAAAGCAATTGACTCCCCCCTCCCTCTCTCCCTCACTCCCTTTCTTCCTTTGGTCTCAAGCCTTTGCTTTGTTCTTTATGCCTTGTCTTAACTAGGTCTTCCTTCTCTCCTTTACTGGCTTTTCTACCCTGCATTTAAACGTACCCAAACCTTCCAAATTTTAACAGCTTTCTCTTGATTCTGCATTCTGTCTTCATAGTTCAGGCTCTATCTTTTGATATCCTTTACTCACACCCAAACTTCTTGAAAGAAATGGCTGAACTTCCTAATTTCTCATGCATTCCTCAACCCACACCTATATGTCTCCCTCCTCCACTTAACTCCTTGTGCCAAGGTTACCTCTTCCTAAATCCAGTGAACATTTGCATTTGGCCTTGATCTAAAGCATTTGGCCCTGCTGAATGCCATCTCCTCTTCCTCCCTTAGCTTCAGTGATTGTATTGTCCTGCTCTGCTTTGACTGTTACCTCTTTTACTCCTTTTCTAGCTCCTACTCTTCCAATTACTTAGAGATGTCTGTCTCCATTATTCCATCCTCTTCGCTTGCTCCATAGTCTCTGATTTGTTTTATCTACTTCCATGGCTTGAAACATTCACTAAATGCTGACTAACCACCAAAATCTCTAGCTCAGTTCTTTCTTCTGAACTCCAGGCATTTTCTTCATCTTTGTACTGGATGTTTCTTCTTTGATGCCCTACAGACTACTCAAACTCAACATGTCCAAAATGAAACTCATTTCCTTCTTCCTCTAACATATTTCCCATCATGGAGAACAGCACCACCCTTTACTAAACCACCTAAATTATAAATCAGAAGGTAAGTCTTGATCTTCTCTTCTACCTTCCTCCATTTACAGGCAGCAATCTTGTCAGTCCCAGCATTTTAATGTCTCCCAGCTATATCTCCGTCCCCATCTTCATTACCATATCTCAATTCTTGGTCTTCATCATCTCCTTGGATTACTCTTACAGTACCCTAACTAGTCTCCTATTCTCTCCTCACTGTAGTCAGAAGGATCTCTCTAAATTATATAGGGGAAGAAAAACTATTTTGCCTCTGCCCATCTTAGGTTCATTGCCTGGGGCCCTGAGAATTAGAGTAACAAGACAAGTTAACAAGAGAAAAACAAACAAAAGTATATTCACATGTGCAGCGTGCACAAACTGGAGAGCACTCAGTGACTATCTCAAAGGGGTAGTTAGAATCTGGGCTTATACAGCATCTTAACAAAAGAACAATAAATTTTTAGACAACTAACAAGATAAAGGAAAAGAACATTGAGTTCCTAGGGTAGTAAATTGTGGGAAGTGAGAACTAATGGGAGATAAGGGCTGGTTAGTAAAGTTTATTACGTGGACTCCTCTGGGCTGTCTCTGGGTTGATAAGGATCCAGAGTCGTCTCTGGTGATTTAATTCTGTCTTTTCGGGTACAAAGGGAAATGGGGACACATTTACAAATTTATGGCCTGCTTTTAGGCAAATGGGGAACAGCAGAGAGCTTTTCTGATATCAGCTTCCTCTCAATTGCCTTCAGCTCAAAATAACCCTTTATGCCAAAGTAGAATTTTTGAGATGACATATCTGCAACCCTTCACTTACAAATCTGTTTATATCTCTCCCACTGCTAAAATCATTCATAGGCTGACCTTATAGCTCCCAGAATAAGGTTGAAATGACGTGGGATGGCACAGAGGACCCTTCATGATTTGACTTTTGCCTACTTTCCAGCTTCTCCTCTGTAGAGTTCCCACCTCTACCCACCCTCCGCTATAGTCCTGGCAAAACCAGACTACCTGCCATTCGCTGAATATACCACATTCTCTCTAGCCTCTCAGCCTTTTCCCATGTTACTCCTTTTGACTGGACTGGAATCCTCTTCCTCCAAGTCCACTTCATCTGAGAAATGCATTCTTTAGGGCTTGTCTTGAGGTATTAAGTCTTTAGGAAAACTTTCCTAAACACTCAGCACCACCAACCACCCTTCTTTGCTCTCCCATATGCTTTGCACATATTTTTATTATTATCCATACGTAAGTCTGAAATGATTTGTCTGTCTAATTTCAATCAATGAAGTCCTAAAGATTATGCATCTTTAATCTCTTTAACAACCTGTCCTATTGCTATGGCCACTGTAAAGACCTCTATGTGGGTTCCCTGCTTCCATTCGTGTCTTCTCCACACCCAGCTCATCTCAACATCACTACCAGAAGGATCTTCTTCAGATGCAAAGTTAATTAATATCCTTTCCCTGCTTCAAGAGGATCTTTTAAGGAGGGCATAAGTGAGAACTGGTTCAGAAAGTGTTGCTTTAACATGTGAAGAAATGAGTGAGGTCAAAGATGACTTCATAGAAGTGGGATTTTTACCAGGTGTTTTAGGATTGATAAGCTATCAAGCAGTGGAAAATGCTAGGGGTAACATTTGACTACCTCTTTAAGGACTCGGAATAGGCCAGATTGGAATGCATTGTTTAGATAGAACTTTGGTAGTGAACACTGGAAGCATTGCCTGGAGCCAATGGAAAGAGAATTTTGAATGCAGTCTTAAAGAGTTGCACCGGGGAGAACCAAGATGGCGGCATAGGTTAACGCCGGAGTTTGCTGCTTTGAACAACTACTTCAAAAGTGAAACCAAAAAACGGAAGGGACATCACCCAGAACCACAGGAACGCTGGCTGAGTGGAAGTCCTACAACTAGGAGGAAAGAGAAACGCATACGGACACTCAGAGGAGGCGCAGTGCTGAAGTCAAATTCTGAGGTGCGGAGTGCGCGGAGCGGGCTGGCAGCGGAGGGCGCGGTTGGCGTTTTCAATCGGGAGGGAGTCGCAGACTCTGAGCTCCAGATCCGGGCGAGTCTTTAGGGACCCAGACTCAAACGGGAGAAGCAGAACTGTCTGGCTTCGGTCAGAGCGAGTGTAGCTTTCTCTCCGAGCTTTGCAGCGGGTGCTGGGACTCAGAGAGGCAGAGCCCCTGGGGACAGGACTGAGAGCCGCCATAACTGCTCTCTCCGGCCCACCCTGTTGATCCTGTGCGACCCGCCCCGCCCAAGCCCTGCACAGAGGCTTTTGCCGGATAGCCTCAGGCAAAGGCTAGATTAGCACCTCCCTAGAGGACAGAAGTTCTCTCACTGCTGACACAGCTGATTCTCATAGCCACTTGGCCTGGAGGTCAAACCCTCCCTGGAATTAGCTACAACAATCAAGATTTAACTATAAGACTGCGAACAAAGACCACTAGGGGGTGCATTAAGGAAGCATAACAAAATGCGGAGACAAAGAAACAGGACAAAATTGTCAAAGGAAGATATAGACTTCAGAACCACACTTTTAAGGTCTCTCAAGAACTGTTTAGAAGCCGCCGATAAACTTAATGAGATCTACAAGAAAACTAATGAGACCCTCGATCTTATATTGGGGAACCAACTAGAAATTAAGCATACACGGACTGAAATAGCGAATATTATACAGACTCCCGACAGCAGACCAGAGGAGCGCAAGAATCAAGTCAATGATTTGAAATGCGAGGAAGCAAAAAACACCCAACCGGAAAAGCAAAATGAAAAAAGAATCCAAAAATGCGAGGATAGTGTAAGGAGCCTCTGGGACAGCTTCAAGCGTACCAACATCAGAATTATAGGGGTGCCAGAAGATGAGAGAGAGCAAGATATTGAAAACCTATTTGAAGAAATAATGACAGAAAACTTCCCCCACCTGGTGAAAGAAATGGACTTACAGGTCCAAGAAGCGCAGAGAACCCCAAACAAAAGGAATCCAAAGAGGACCACACCAAGACACATCATCATTAAAATGCCAAGAGCAAAAGATAAAGAGAGAATCTTAAAAACAGCAAGAGAAAGAAACTCAGTTACCTACAAGGGAATACCCATACGACTGTCAGCTGATTTCTCAACAGAAACTTTGCAGGCCAGAAGGGAGTGGCAAGAAATATTCAAAGTGATGAATACCAAGAACCTACAACCAAGATTACTTTATCCAGCAAAGCTATCATTCAGAATTGAAGGTCAGATAAAGAGCTTCACAGATAAGGAAAAGCTAAAGGAGTTCATCACCACCAAACCAGGATTATATGAAATGCTGAAAGGTATCCTTTAAGAAGAGGAAGAGGAAGAAAAAGGTAAAGATACAAATTATGAACAACAAATATGCATCTATCAACAAGTGAATCTAAGAATCAAGTGAATAAATAATCTGATGAACAGAATGAACTGGTGATTATAATAGAATCAGGGACATAGAAAGGGAATGGACTGACTATTCCTGGGGGGGAAAGTGGTGTGGGAGATGCGGGAAGAGACTGGACAAAAATCGTGCACCTATGGATGAGGACAGTGGGTGGGGAGTGAGGGCGGAGGGTGGGGCGGGAACTGGGAGAAGAGGAGTTATGGGGGGGGGGAAAGAGGAACAAATGTAATAATCTGAACAATAAAGATTTAATTAAAAAAAAAAAAGAGTTGCACCGCTAAATGTGCTTTATGAAAGACAGAATTGAGTTCTGCATCCAATTCCCCTACTTCAGACTAACATGGCTTCGGAAAGTTAATTGTGAAATGAAATGAAAGGAATTATTTTTAATTATAAGTTTTAAATGACAGGTCATACCCAGAGTCCCAAAAGGCTGAAAACTCAATGTTACAAAGATAATTTAGAGAAAAGTCAGAAGAGATGTTAGGATGGATAGAACAGAGAGGGCAGACAGAAATAATTTTGAGCTGCCATTTTACTATCCTGTTATAAAAATTACTGAGATATAGACTGACCTAGGAAAATTTTTTGAAAAGAAAACCATTAGTTACATATTTCACTAAAGCCAGTGCTTGTTTAAGTGTTTAATATTTAAATGTATATCAATGCTAATCTTAAATAATCATAGTCTCAAAAATAATTAAACCGATAAGAATTTTTAAAAGTTAGGGTAAAAAGTGCCATGATGTAAAGAGGGGAAAAAATGTGTTACGAAGTATTTTTGTCTTCAGAGGAAATGATAGGTTGTTTAAGAGGATGCTCTGTTGTGTAAAAGCTGGGTTATCAAATCAAATGCTTCAGAGAAAGGCCCTTATTCTGTGTGCCACATAATAAATACTTCTGCCTTAGGAAAAGGTACCCTTTCATAGTATGAATCATCTTCAACTGGCTAATAATTAAACCAGTGATTTTTAATTTTTTTAACTATTAGAAGACTAGAAAAGATTGAATTAATGTAGTTTATGTTATTAATTTTAAAGGCTTTTTAGAACAATGTACTGAGAATTGGTATAAATTCCCTGACCTACACATTGAAAAACTTCATGCAGGTGCAGTATGTCAATCAGTCAACAAATGTCTTGCCATTAAAGTAAATCTGAATAGTGATGTGCTAATGATCTATGTATTTTGCAAAACTAGTTTAAGGTTACAGAGTTATTTCTCAGGAACATATTAATTATTAGCTATCATGGTTCTGAATGTGAGTTGTGACAATGTTATAGGATATTTTATGAACCTAAAGGAATGTTTAAGTTTAGGTAAAATGGAGGTGGGGTGAATTGAATGTGCTTACCTCCCTCCTCCCATCCGGTGGAATGACATTAACTGAAATGGCAGCAGCCTCAGAAGTAACACAGAAGGTAATCTGTGCTGGTAACACACCACCCAAGAAAGGCTGATGATAGCAATGACAATGTCAGAAGTTGAGGGGAATGATAAAACAATGTGTTTTCAGACTATAAAATGCCACATATTTGCAGACTCCAAACTATGAGAGTCTAAAGTATAATCATCTGGACAATAGTACTAAAGCTTTTCTCAACTAGAACTAAAGTTATAAAACAAGTAGTGATTTAATAATAAAAAAAAAGAATTAGACAGAGAGAGACAATGGGAGCAAAAGAAAGGAAAGAAGGGAAAAGATACATGGGAAAGGAAGAGAAAAAAATGAAAAAGAACTGACTTAATACTCCGTGCTAAATTCAGCGGACTTTTTTGCATCCGAGCAAAATCAAACATAAGATTATAAGCATGAATAATATGCATGAATACAAATTCTGTAATCACTGTCAAAATGATAATGCCACTCCTATTTTAGAAACATTTTAATTGGACACATTCAGTTAATTTTTATTCAGCTGTCAGTAAATACTTTCTGGAAGTTGCTAGAAGGTGATCTGAATGTGAACATTTAAAATAATGAATAAGCCCTGGCCAGTGTTGCTTAGTGGTTAGGGTGTCCACCTGCACACAGAGGGTCTCCAGGTCAAGGGCCCATACCTGGGCTGCAGGTACGTTCCCTGGCCAAGTTGGGGTGGGAGGCAACCAATTGATGTCTCTTTTTTTCTCTCTCTCTCTCTCCTTTCACTCTCTCTAAAAAGCAATGGGAAAAATATCCTTAGGTGAGGATTAACAAAAAGTAATAATAACAAAATAATGAATAAATAACCTTAATACATCTGTAAGCATAAAGATGAGTATGTGGGCTAAATAGCTTCAATGTCTACTTTTTGGTACAGGTATCAAGGTGTTACTAGGCCTGGTATGTGTAGGCTGTGCTTCCTGTTTTTCCAACAGAAAGGCCAGGTTTATGATGAATATCTTCCATCTTAAAGAGTCTTCCTGGGCTAATAGTAGCATCTGTTCCTGAGATGGCTGGTGGGGCCAGAGAACAGTGTGCTGTCTGTGGTGGGTTGATTCAGACAAGCTCAGGGAGGTATTTGGCCCTTGAGCTCACACATTGAAAGCTCCCCAATGCAGTGGCAAGCATTCTTAATTTGTCTATCACAAGGTGTGTGTGTGGAGAGGGCGGGGGGAATGGTGTGGCTAAATTGTCTATGTACCTGGCAGCACGTGGCCTTGGCACTGACCACTGATAGACAGAGGATGGTAGGTCAAGCAGAGGCTTTGGATCCAGGGATGTGAGATCACATCCCATGTGGGTACTTACCAGCTATGTTATGTAACCTCAGGCAATTTTTCCCATCTGCAAACAGATCTCTTGATGCTTACCTCACAAGGATGACATACTTCTTTGCAGTTACGTAAGCCACACCCTGGCACTGTGCCAAACACACAGACCACAGTCACCGGGACCCACAGCAATCACACTTTGCAACTCTAATACGTTGCTGCTCAGATTTCCATGATTGGCTAGAATGAAGCTAAAAATTATAAGATCTAGTGATATCTGGATGCCTACTTCCAGCAAAAGTTATGCTAATACCAAGTTTAGAATATTAATAATGAATCAAAAAATATAGGCTGTACCCAAGAAGCCAATTAGAGCATAGCCAGGGACTTTGGAAGATTATAAACTTGGGTTCTGATCTTAAGATCCTTCTTAATGGCCTTAGGTGAGTTACTAATTTCTTTCCATTTTCTCCTATGTAAAATGGAGCAACAGTACTTATTCGTGTGTTTTTGTGAAACAGTCTGTATGAATACTGGCTCTGCTATGGACCAGTTGGGCGACCTTGCTCAAAAGTCAAGTGGCTTTCGCAGGAACCCCTAACTCAGAGGCTGTCATGAGGATTAGCTCATGGAGAGCCCTTACAACAGTGGCTGGCACATGGCAAGTGTTCATTTTTCATTGTCACTTCTTATTCGTCAAACTGACTGTTAATAGCCAGAAATTAGGTTCATGAGATAACAATGGCAGAGAGCTGAAAACGTGATTTAACAATATAGAGTATGGTATGGTAAGAGGACCTACAGAAAGCAGTGTGTTGAGCCTTGTTCTCTTGAGTTTACATGGACTCTCAGTGGGAGAGAAACCGGGGTCCAGGTGGAGGAGAGTAGCAATCGCTGTTCTGGAAAACACTAATGAAGGTGAGAGGGCCACTCAGCAGGTGTGAGCCACCTGTGAGCCACCAAAACTGGCCTAGCTGCCGTTTAGGATGGCCATTCTCATCTTGCTCATCACAGTTCACAAAGCACTTCATAACCACTGTCACGTACTTGGCTCTCGCCTGGAGCAGGTGGGCATTCTGAGCAGCCAACCCTCCTGTTATGCATCTACCCTCTTCCAGTTCCTTCTTTTGCCTGGTTTTCTGTGTGGTCATGTCATTTTTTTCCTCATACAGGGAACTAAGTCAGAAAATGTCATGGAGGTTGCTGGAAGTTTCCACGTCTTGATGAGGAAAACTGCTCATTGGCCTGTCAGACCACACGACCTCCACAGGGGGCGTCACTGACTGCACTGGATGGCACTGAGTGAGCACAGCATCTCTGCTGTTTATCCACTGAAGCAGTCAGACTTCCTCTTGACAGAACTTGACTCCGAAATAACCTACTGCAAAGGTAGGAGGCAGCTTATTAAATTTGTGTCAGGCCTACTGCCTGGTAACCTTTTCAGCCCAGGCTGATTCCTTTCAGGCCCTTGACACGTGCTAATTGGCATGACTCTGTTAGCAGACGCTGAGGGGAGACAGACTCGGGCTGGCTCCCTGCTTCTCAAGTGCTCAGCATGACACTTTTCGTAAATACCAAACAGGAGGCCGTAAACAAGTAGGAACTATATGAGAAATGGGCACGTAGATGTATTTAGACAGTTTATTCCTCACTGAAGATGACCAATCCCTTCTCATGCTCTTCTGAGGGGTAAAGAACAGTGTTACAGCCCAGCCAGCGTGGCTCAGTGGTTGAGCATTGATCCATGAACCAGGTCACAGTTTGATTCCCAGTCAGGGCACATGCCCAGGTTGCAGGCTAGATCCCCAGTGTGGGACGTGCCAAAGGCAGCCAGTCAATGATTCTCTCTCATCATTGATGTTTCTCTCTCTCTCTCCTTCTTCCTTCTTCTCTGAAATCAATAAAAATATATTAAAACAACAACAAAAACAGTGTCACAGACATGGGACAAAGAAGAAAAGAAACCACGTGGAAATCACGTGGTGGCCTTTCCTCACCTCCTGCCCATTACAGCGCACAGTCCTCCAGCTCCTTCCCCAGCGTGTTTCATTCACTGGATAAATGCTTCTGTTCTCAGCACGGAGAACACAACATCAAATAAAACTGATAAGCACCCCTGCCCTCGTGGAACTCCATAGTAAGTAAAATATATAGGATATCAGATGGCGATGAATGGGATAGAGCAAAATAAAGCGGAAGGGGACAGGGGAGGTGGGCTTGGGGTGGGGCTCGGAATGTTTTTGATGCTCCATGTGCGCCTCCAGAGTAGTCAGGAGTTGGGAGATGCAGAGGAAGGCCATGGGCTGGCTTATGAAAAGGGTTAAGAACGAACCTAAGAGGGTCAGGGTGGGAGCAGGGAGACCAGCAAGGCCACTGCGGTAACCCAGCGAGAGATGCCGGTGGCTCGGACGGGGACAGGGTGCAGGTAGTGAGAAGCAATCAGACTCCCAGATAAACCTTAAAGGCAGAGATGAGGGAATTTCCCCAGAGATGGAACATAGGGCGTGGCACCAAGGTTTGGGGCCTGAGCAGTGAGAAAGGGAGAGTTGCCATGTGACTAATGAAAAAGACCATGGGAAGAACCACATTTATGCAACAATTCAGAGGCATTCTAGGTTAAATGTAAAGTCGCTGCATGGAGATGCTCAGAGATAGTAACATGCTTGGCACCTGGCACTTTCCAGGGTGAGTAATGCCCTAAAGAGAAAGAGTGTGGACCGGAGGGCAAGTCTCCCCCTGAGCATCTTTACAGTGGTTTGCTTGGGAAGTAATAAGCACATGTTCCAAGCATTTTCCAGAAGTAAAGGAAATGAAAACATAGCCAGAATAAACTTCCCATAATGCCTCTGCCTCCATCTCCTCTAAAGTTTTAGACTCTGTGGGAAGAGGCTTCATTACCTGGTAGGATCCTGGCAACTGCCCCTAAAATCAGGAGCTGTACACCAGGGAATACTATGCAGCAGTAAAAAAAGAAGGATCTATGCCGAAACCGGTTTGGCTCAGTGGATAGAGCGTCGGCCTGTGGACTGAGGGATCCCAGGTTCGATTCCGGTCAAGGGCATGTACCTGGGTTGCGGGCACATCCCCAGTGGGAGATGTGCAGGAGGCGGCTCATCGATGTTTCTCTCCCATCGATGTTTCTAACTCTCTATCTCTCTCCCTTCCTCTCTGTAAAAAATCAATAAAATATATTTTTTTAAAAAAAAAAGAAGGATCTCTTACCCTTTGAGACAGCATGCCGGGACCTGGAGAGTATCATGCTAAGCAAAATAAGCCAATCAGAGAAAGACAAGTATCACATGATCTCACTCATATGTGGAATCTAATGAACAGAATAAACTGATGAATAAAATAGATCCAGAGACATAGAAGCATGGAACAGACTGTTGAATCTCAGAGGGAAGGTGTGGGTGGGTGGGTGGGAAGAAATCAACCAAAGAACTTGTATATACACTGAGTGGCCAGATTATTATGACCACCTGACGTTTGTAATCAAATTAGCTATAATTTTGCGCTGAAGTTGCTAGAGGGCCAGACCATTATAAATAGGGAAGCAGGTTGTTTACCACAACAGTAGAAGTGATTTTTTTTCTGACGATATGGGTAAACAATGTGATTTAACGGCCTTTGAACGTGTATTTCTATCTGAATGGATATCCCATGTTCTAAGGCTATTAAATCGCATTGTTTACCCATATCGTCAGAAACAAGTCACTTCTACTGTCGTGGTAAACAACCTGCTTCCCTATTTATAATGGTCTGGCCCTCTAGCAACTTCAGTGCAAAATTATAGCTAATTTGCCTACAAACGTCAGGTGGTCATAATAATCTGGCCACTCAGTGTATATGCGTAACCCATAGACACAGGCAATAGGGTGGTGAAAGCCTCAGGGCAGGGGGCGGGGCGAGCAGGAGGCAGGAAGGGGGGCTAGAAGAGGTCAATGGGGGATAAAAGGGGTATATGCAATACTTTCAACAATAAATATTTATTTTAAAAATTAAAAAATAAAAACAAGAACTGTATGGGATGTTTGCCACTGGTAGATGACTCTGCCGTTTCCCTGAAAGTGCAGTACTTAAAGCAGTTAGGAAATAGCCTGCGTGGCCCAGCCAGCGTGGCTCAGTGGTCAAGTGTCAGCCTATGAACCAGGAAGTCACGGTTCGATTCCCAGTCAGGGCACATGCCCAGTTTGTGGGCTCGATCCCCAGTGGGGGGCGTGCAGGAGGCAGCTGATCAATTGTTCTCTCTCATCATTGATGTTTCTATCTTCTCTCCTCCCTTCCTCTCTGAAAATCAATAAAAAATATTTTTTTAAAGGAAAAGAAAATACCTTGAATGGCAAATGGCAGGGGAGTTAATCATTGTTATGAGTATAGAAATCCTTAAAGAGCATTGCCTGAGTCCAGTTCTGTAGGAAAATCTCAGACTTTGTAGGGGGCTCCATACGATTTCATTTCCAAAAGCCCTGCCAAGTTTCTAAGATGGTTAATGTTGACCAATTAAACAAGAAGAAAAAAAAGTAATTAACATTTTCCATTCAAATCATTACAGATATATCGCTAATGAAGGTCCTTATTACACACTTTAGGTTATAATTAACAATATGATTTTTCAATTGAATCGTTTTTATGAATAAGATTTATTAACACAAATAGTTCCTGACAAATTTGGCGCAGGATCAAGAACTACATTTTCTCTAGGTTTTAAATAAAAGGCAAAGTTATAAATGGTTGCTTTGGGGAGATATTTTCTATGTTCTCCACTGATTTGAAGTAGGTCAGACTGAGAGCTTTAGGCTTCCCTAAGGTTGTAACTAAGTATGAATATTAAAACAACTTAGAGCAAATAAAAAAATAAACAACTTCTTTTAGGCTTTCACATCACAGGCTTCCCATTATGTTTCCACCTCAGGCAAGATGCTTTTCTTTAAAAAAAAAAAAGGATACTTTTTTTAAGTAGATTTAAAAAAAAACAAAACACTGTACTGTACAATAACTCTATAAATCTAGACTTTGAGAAAAAAATCACTTAAACATGAATGCTATGAAGAAGTATTTAACCAAGCAGAGTTGGGGCAAAAATACATACAAATGTTCACTAAGCAGCCTGAACTATTGTAATTTAATGCTGCAAGTCACTCTGATGTATTGTTTTTCCCCCTTGAAAATCACATCTTTCTGTTTCTTCCCACCCAAATCATTCACTCTTGTAAAATTGGCTTAGCCAAATCAATATCTAGGCTAGCAATATAAATTTAATTACAGTGAGGCTTGGATAAACATGAGCTCCAACACATTTTTTGGTCTATAGAGTGATAACTAAATTAAGTAGGATTATTTCATCATTATGGTATTAAGCTCACGCTGTTACCCAAGAGAAGCTAATATTTCTAACTCTTTTAACCTAAAAAGTATGCTACAAGCATTTGCATGAGCCAATCCCATCTGCTTCCCCCTTGAAGAGCTCTGAGCTAGGCCTACATGGCAGCTGTGTTTTCAGTGCAGTGTGGAATGGGAGACGAGGAAGGTTCTTCCTGGACCCTATCCACAGGGTCTAGGGATCAAGCTGCTGAAGAGACTGGCATCCTTGTTTCCTGCCTCTTTCGTTAAACCCCCAGGGGCCAGGGCACAGTCGCTGTCTCACCTTCCATCATGTCTGTGTGTCCCACTGTGGAAAGCTAGCTAGACCTCTCTAAACATAGAGGCCTCCCTGACACCTCCACTCAGGCACTCCTTCCAGGCTTCGTCCCCGGACCTCCCCATCTTTGGATGTTTCTAGATCAGTACCCTCGCCACATGATAAAGCTCTATGTCTGCCTCCCTTCAAAGCCTGGAGGTCTTTGGTCTCCAGGTCAAGCTCAGGGACTGGCACATATGAGGTATTCCATACTGTGTGTTGAATAAATGAATGAGTGAATATAATTGAAAAGCTAAGACATACAAACACTTGCTATGTGCTAAGTGCTGGATAAAGAGTAGAAGACATAGTTGAGAATCTGGTCACAAGGATAAGGGAATGTGCAGAGAGGCAGAGCAGTAAAAGCCAGCATTGCTTGGTTCAGGGCGAGAGCAGTGAGCTGCAGGGTTAGGGGCGGGGGGGGCGGGGCGGGAGTTGTGGTAGGACAAGGGTATGGAGCAGAATCTTGAAAGCAAAGCAGACCACTGCAGGAAAGCAGCCTAAAACCAGATGCAAGGAGGCAGGAGGACAAAGAGGGCATGATGGGCAAAGCCCTCTTAGGGAGCTGAAAAGAATTACAGTTTAGAGTATTAGCGCATAGATATTAAAAGACTGGGTTCTGATGTATCCAGACCAAACTGGATTCAAATCCTGACTCCTTTACTACATGTTCTTTGGGAAATCACTTAACATTCCCAAGCCTTGACAAAATATATCAACCCCTGAGCATGGAGCTTATTATAAAAATGTAGTTATTATTATTATTGTTAAGATGGTGATTCTCATTCCTCACGACATGGCTAGGACACATGTAGAAGGCTTCATCCTAACTACAATGGAGGTGAGGTTTGCGGCTCTGAGTGTGGGTAGAGGATCACTGTAAAATGTTAAGGTCTTTCTCCTCTAGATGTGATTGCGAATGATCATAGATCAGCTGTAGACTTTTAAATAGCATCCCTGACATTCATATCAGAGTACTATTAACTAGCTTGCACCACCTCCCTTTGCTACCAGCTTTCTGAAGGTAAGGATCCCAGCTAATGGTATATTCAGGATGTCTATGGGATGGCTATCCCGTGTTCAAGCCTGTGCCACTAGCCCAGTTGGTTAAAGCAAGGTCTCTGCCATTATCTTCCTCGTCTCACTTCCTATTTGCCAGTATAGTCACTGGTGGAGAAAGCAATTCTTACTCTTGAATTGTTTTAGGTTTATCTGTTTCCTCTCCCAGTTGTGCTGTGATGTTCTTTAAGAGAAGAGCGTGGTTATTATACATCATTTATGGCCTCCACAGTATCTTAGCAAAGCTCAATAAGCTTCTCTTGGTTACCACTGGCTGTTCATTGCCAAGGATTTGATCCTTGATCCCATGATTCTTGACTCTATGACACTAAGAGCTTACACAATTCCCTGAGTATGATATTTGCTATTCTGTTGAAATGATCTAATAGAGAAATTTAATCAGGCAAGCTAGGGAGGCTACCTTGTGAAATAATTTTAAAATTATTTTGAGAAATCTAATTTTAAAACAAATTAGAACCCCACCACACACACACATGGTCTGAACCATCCCTACCATTCTTCTAGAAATTTAGAACAAGTTCTTAGATACCCTCTTCAATAGAACTATTTACCCTGTAAATTTGTCATTTTTAGTATAATATATTGAATTTAATCATTTATTCATTTAAATATCTTGAATTTATAGCTTATACAGATAAAGCAGACATTTGTTTTGTGTTTTAAGCAATTTCATGTTTAAAGGGCAACCAGACTAAGAGCCAGTACTGACCAAGGGAGGCCTTCTCAGGATTTCCAGTTTCACTACTTGTGATGCATTGTGTTTTACAAAGGAAAACAAAAATCATTTCCACCTTTATTATGCTTGAATGACTTATGATCCCCTGATCTTCCCTTCCTCTTCTCCCAGATCTGCTGTGAGCATTAATTCATTTGTATTCTGTCATTATTTATGACTGACCCATGCTTTACCAAGTCATGCTATTGGTAGAATAGCTAGCATGTAAGAGTATTGTGAGTTATTGTTTTAAAAAAATACATTTGTATTGACGTCCAAGAAAGGAAGGGAGAGGGAGAGAGAGATAGAAACATCAATGATGAGAGAGAATCATTGATTGGCTGCCTCCTGCATGCCCCCTACTGAGGATCGAGCCTGCAACCTGGGCATGTGTCCTGATCAGGAATCGAACTGTGACCTCCTGGTTCATAGATCGACCTTCAACCACTGAGCCACACTGGCCAGGTGAGAGTTATTTTTTAAATGATCATCGGGATATAAACAACTTATTAGCTGCGTCACCTGGGAAAATGATTAATCCCTGTTGAGCCTCTTTTTCCTATTTGTAACTGGGGATAATATTTCCTATCTTTCAGGGCTGCTGTAATGAGAAATAATAATACCACCTCGCATAGTGTGTTTGCCACTTAGTAGGTACTTAATAAACTAAAGCCAGCATAAATGTCATATATGTCACATTTTATAATTTGCAAAGGGCCTATTTTTCTGTACTCCATTGATTCTGTTCTTCACTGTAAATCTCCCCACATGCAACAGTGGTCCTGTGAGCAGTCCTCTCAATTATTCAGGTTATTATAAGAGTTCTTAGTTCTACTTTTTAAAAAAAATATATTTTTATTGATGTCAGAGAGGAAGGGAGAGGGAAAGAGAGACAGAAACATCAATGATGAGAGAGAATCATCGATTGGCTGCCTCCTGCACGCCCCCCACTGGGAATCAAGCCCGCAACCTGGTCATATGTCCTGACCAGGAATCGAACCAGCCACCTCTTGGTTCCTGGGTTGACGCTCAACCGCTGAGCTACACCCGGCTGGGCAAGTTCTACTTTTTATATATTACCGCCCAATAATACTTGCAAAGACAAACTAGTCATCACCTTTCCATATTAACTTTCACATTATTAAAAAAAAAAATTTTTAATGGATGCTGGCCCTTGGGCAGAAAAGAGAGAACTATGAAAAGAATCTTAGTACTCTCTTTAAAACAATGCTCTTTTCATATATTTTTTAAAAAACAAAGGAGCTTGGTTCTTGGTAAATGAGGTCTACACTCAAACATCCTTGGAAAATGCCCTCACTTTGATCTAATCAATTTTGAAAGCTCCAAAGCTGTTGGAGCTGCTTTCAAACCAAAAATAGTTAAAAGAATGAAAGAATCAGAGATCTAGTCATCTCAAAGTAATTATTCCATATTTCATAATTTAGAAAAATATAAATCATAACTTATAGCCAACAATTTACTCAAGTTCATTTAGTGTCAGAAAATCAAACTTGTTTTCTCAACATATTAGAATTTTTTTTAGAGAGCACTAGGATTCTACTTTTTATTAATAAATCCACTAGCCAGTAATAATAAGGTATTTTGACACAGCTCAAATTTTTTATGGTCTCATTTTAGGATGTATTTCATCAAAATAGGCAGAATCAAAATTACATGGAATTTTTTTTTTTTTTTTAACATGATGGGCGGGCCTTACCCCAGACTGCCTGAACCAAATCTCTGACTAGGGGATGTGTAGAGGATAACTACTAGAAACCCTGGCTGGTCTAACTTTCCCCTGTGGTTTTATCGAGAAGCCTGGTTTTAGGTCATTTAGTAAACAGATGACACCAAAAAGTAACAGTAAGTAAGCAGCAGTCATGGCAGTGGAAAAACCACGAGGGTAGAGAATGTTTAGACTGTATCCTGATTTTTTTTTTAATATGTTTTTGTTGACCTTAGAGAGAAAGGGTGAGGGAGAGATAGAAACATCCATCACTGCCTCCTGCACGCCCCCTACTGGGGATCTAGCGGAAGCCCTGGCACATCCCCTGATCTGGAATGGAACCTGTGACCTCTTGGTGCATGGGACAACACCCAACCAACTGAGCTACACCGGCCAGGGCTAGGCTGCATCCTGTTTTAACAGTGCTTAGCAGGATGACCCAAGTCAGATGTCTTTATAGAATTGGACTGACAGTGTGTCTTTTCTCTCTTATTTTCCACCCCCATAAGTTTCACCTCCATCTCTTCTGATTAACATTTTAGAAAAATAAAAAGCCATTTTCCCCCCCCAGGCAAATAATTCAAGCAATTAAAGCTAAAAATAAATATACTTAAATGTCTCCAGGCCAAATAGTGATTAATGCAGAAGTAAACTATAAGTAAGAAAATGTTTTAGGCAATTCTTTCAGATTATAAATCTTAAAAGTACATTTAAGAAATTTAACTCATGATTAATTATAGAGTATATTATCATAAACTAGTATCTTCTAATTATGTGAAAAAATACTCTAAACCTAGGAAAAACTCTTGTCTATGATCTTTGCTTAGTTTCTCCAAAAAGTATCCACCTCTCACAACTGCAAAATAAAAAATGCTAAGCAGTTTACACCCAGCCAGCGCGGCTCAGTAGTTGAGCATCAACCTATAAACCAAGAGGTCACAGGTTTGATTCCCGGTCAGGGCACATGCCGGGGTTGCGGGCTCAACCCCCACTAGGGGGGGCATACAGGAGGCAGCCAATCAATGTTTCCCTCTCATCAAAGTTTCTATCTATTTCTCTCCCTTCCTCTTTCTCTAAAAATCATTAAAAACATTTTTAAAAAGATCCTATTAAAAAGAAATACTAAGCAGCTTAAAAGAATAATAAACCAGATACATAAACCAGATTACTATTTGGAATGAAAATTATACAGAAGTTTTCAGTGGAACAAATTTAAAAAGCACAAATTCGTTCTGTTCCTATATTTAAAATACATGTGATCAAACTCCTGCCAAAAAAAGATACACCTAAGGACTTTGAAATTCCACATCATAACATTCACTTTTATGTTTTTCTATCACCATGCCTTCTTACTTTTATTCAAAATGCAGCTTTCTTTTCAGTATTCAGGATTTTTGGTTTTCTTTTGTATTGCTTATAAACATGTTATTTTTAATCTGAGTTCAGCCTGTCTTTTACCCAAGGCTTAACCAGGACCAGCCAAGATCAGGCCCTGTAACCCCCCCACTCACCAGTGTCCATGTTCCCCTGCAAAACACAACAGGTGTTTCCGAAGAGAAGGCTGGAGGGTTGGAGGACTTTAGAAATCCCATCCTGCAAAGGGTCAATTCAGGGACCCTCTCTGCAACCTCCCTGCAAGCAGGTGGGCCCTGCTCTTTGCACTCCCCAAGTCAGGGTCACCATGGCCCCTGGACACAGCCCTCCCCTACTGGAGGGCGTCAGTGGTTCAAGATTTTTCACTTTAGTCCAGACCAGCGGTGTGAAGCTGAACAAATCACAGCATCTCTGAGCCTGAGTTTTTCTAGGAAACTTCCTGGGGGAAGTTCAAAAACTTCTTTTTGAAAGGAGTGATTATTTTAAAGATCATAAAATAACAGAATTCTTCCTACTTACTTACATGGCAGTAACTGGAATAAAACGTTGGCCTTTAACATCTTTGGGTCTGAAGGATCTTATCTACTGGGTGAGACCGGTGTTGGAAAGGCGGAGGCAATGCTATTTTAACACCATGCAATAGAGAATGGGCTCTGTACCCTGTTCCCTAAGGTGCATACCCTAGCCATTTTCTCCGTAACCCCCTGCTGACCAGTATCTGCCACTGGGAGCCTGGCTTGGCATTTTCTGGGCTGTCACCAAGTGCCCACCATTCTCTCAAAACCACCATTGCCAAAGTCAGTCTTTCCTCCTCATCTACTTCTCTGCAGCATTCATCACTGTTGCCCAATTCCATCTTTGAAAAATTGTCTTATTCTTTGGCTCCTACTCCATGCCCACTGTTAACAATGGCCATTCTTTAACTCTCTTATCTTCACCAGGAAGAAGCTTACACCCAAGCTCTCCCAATGCACTGTATGGCCTTAAGACAACCCACAACCCTCTCTGAGCCTCATCTGTCCCTGAGAAAGGGAAGGAGGTAGACAGGGATGCAAACTGCCCTTTGAGCTCTGCAGTAATATGCTAGTCTATCCTAAGCTCCTTCTTGTTCCCCATCAGTATGTGGTAGTTTCAGAGAGCCAGTGCAAGTCTTTGATGGAGCTAAGACCACCAGGAAATCATCACTTCCAGTGTGGAAGGAACCTTAAACATCACCCAGGATGAAACTCTCATCTTACAGCTGAGGAAACGTAGGTCCAGAGTGGGCACTCTGTTACCTCATAGCAGATGATGGAGAGAAGGAAGTCTGCTGGGCTCTCACATGTTGCAAAATCAGAGCTCACACGTCTTCCAAACCTGGTTGAAGTGCATAATACTATCAAAGTAACGTGATATAGAAGGTATAAATCGAGTCTTTTTTCCCCTTTAAAAAAATAAATCCAATATTATAACTCCAAGACCTCTGGAGAGGTATTTGCTATAGTGCGTGCTTTACACAAAGCAGAACAATCTGATCACATGAAACATCTTAGATTTATGTTTTTAAATAGCTAAATAAAACAGAACATCAAGTCACACAATACATATACTTACATTAATTCAAATGTCCAATGCACAGTACAGTAGGATCTATATAATAGTTCATATAATTTAAAATTTACATACACACAAGCACATAAACAAATACTAATTGACTAGAACAAAAGTTTAAGAAGTTACCCAGACATTTTGGTATTGACACCTACATATTTATGGCAACAAATAATGACTTTAAACTTTCCATAAGATCTTTTGTACAAGGATAGGAAATTTACAGACTGGAAAGAAGACAAACAAATGTACCTTGATTGCACTATTTATCTAACATTATACGGGATGTGACAGTACGCAGTAAACTTTATCAGTGAAGTCTCTTTAGCCTGAAATGATGAATTTAGCTGAATTATCCCCAAATCTAACTTTTTGTGCTGTATAAATAATAGCTGTTTGGTTCTTCCAAATGAAATAGGACACTAACACTTTTCTTTAAAATAACTCAACTTTGGTCTGTAATTAGTGAAGTCTCTTTTTAAAGGATACTAATACAGTTTACTTTCTTTTCTTTCAAGAATCCTGATTAAAAGGACAATGTCAGTCAAATCACCTGCAGGTCTGTTTTGACATGATCAGTGGGGCTAAGACTAAGGTATCATTACCTAGAACTAAAGCTTGGAAACAACCCCATCTTTCTCTGGCTCATTGAGGGACCAAAGTGCCTTACCACGTTTCCTATCAACCATTTAAAAAGACCATTTGGTTGTATTTCAAAAACCAAAAATAATTTCAACCCTGCTGTTTATTTTGCACACACAAAGTTAAAGAGGGAGAGATTAAATTACTACATCATAAAATACAGGCACAAAATTAAGTGGACGCCACAAAGGGTGTGTCTGAAAACACTGAATTGACCGAATCTGAGTCGGATTTCACCCTGGAGGACTTTAAGATGCCCTCAGCTATAACAGTTTCACTGGGAAAGAACCTGACCTTCCCATTCTGCCCTGCTGCAGTATCCTTCAGGGGTTCCAAAAACACCACTCTTTTACTGGCACCTGCCTTCCGTCCATCCGCTGGGACATCACCAGCCAGGCCAGGACTGAGAATAGATGAATGGGCATTGCTTTGGTTTAGTGCACTTTTTTGTCTCTTGGCTTTACACCTGCAGGGACACGGCGTCAGATAGAGGTACAAAAGTACCAAAACGATACTGGCCACACAGGCTGCAAGAGTGGTAAAAGCTGTGTTAAATGCCTCATGGGCATGGGATCTGTTTATGGTGAGATTGCTCACATTTATTGTGACATCCACAGTTTCATTCAACAGGCGTTGCCTGTTCATCGCAATACAAGAATACACTCCAGCATCCTCGAAACGAGGACTTTCTATGACCAGGGTTCCGTTGTGAAACACATGAAAGTTTTCCATCTCTGTGTCCGGCTCTAGCAGGCTGTTATCTGGGCTCACCCATATGAAATCAGTATTGGGACTAGCAGTCTTGCTGTCACAGTGAACTATCAGCCTTTCCCCGACTTGAGCCTCATGAATAAAGCCAAGTGCACGGAAGGAGCCATTGATGATACTGTCGGAGCAATTCAAAAGGCCATCCTGGAGCAGAAGTACCTGGTGGGAGCGCCTAGAGTTGGACCACAGGCGACAGGTATAATCGTTCTTAAAATCCATCACTGAACTAAAGTGCCTACGATACCAAAAGGTCAGCAATGAGTAAAGGGAACAGTCACAGACGAATGGGTTTCCATGAAGGTGGATGCCTCTCAGCTGCTTTCCTGGCACTAAACTTATATGGTTGGTTGGCAGGACGGGGATCCGGTTATAAGAAACATCCAGAAACATCAGTTCTGCCAGCTTGAACCTTCCAACGTACAAATCCATGGGAAACTGCGTGAGGAAGTTTCCACTTAAGTAGAGTTTCTGCAGCTGGAAGAGCCCTCCAAACGCTGATGGATCGAGATAGGAAATGTGATTGTTGTAGAGCAGGAGCACTTCTAGAACCTTCAACTCTTGGAACACGGCGCTTTTCACGGCCCTCAGCTTATTGGAGGATAAGTCAAGACACTTCAGATTTGGAGTTGTGGAAAAACTGCCCATGGAGATGTTGGTGATGTTGTTATGACGAATAATTAGGGTGTTCAGCTTTCCAAAGGGTACGGGAATCCACTCAGAATCCAGAAGCCCAATTCTGTTATAGCTCAGATCCAGTCTCTTAATCAATCTGAAAAGGTTCCCAGGCACCTTGGACAGGTTTTTGTTGGTGCAGCTCACGATGTCGGTGGCACAGATACAGGCGGTGGGACACACCCCGGTGGCGCCCGGGCTCACGGTCACCGTGATCACCAGCAAACACAGCAGTTCCCTGCAGCAGGGTCTGACAACTCGAGGCGGGGTGGGCAGTGTGTGTAAACGCAAAGACATTCTGGTCGCCTCTCAGTCTCTTCCAGGCGTCTTCGCGGCCAGCTCGACCTCCCACCAGTGAATCTGGTAAGCAATATTTAAAGACGGTTTAAAAAAAAAAATAAGCAAAGTTAACTCCCACCCATTAACCCGTAACAGCCGCACCTTGCTTTCTTTCTAGTAACTTTGGAAATGGAGGTTTTGTCTCACATGGGGGAGCCTGCGTTGCCTTTTTCCTGTTAAACGCAGTTTTTCCTGGGTTACACTTGTTTACAGACATGTACAGCCACAATCTACCAATACCACCGTCTCGACATCAGAAATTCAATGTTGTTTTAAGGTGCATCCTGTATTTTTGTTTTAAACTCCCTCCAATAGACTCAAAAATACACAAACGCAAGCTATAAACAATTAAACGGAAATACTTAGCGAGCCACCCGGCCAGAACACAACTCACAGAGCGGAGGAGCCCCGCGGACTCGGGATAGGCTGCCCACGGTGGTGTCTTCTGAAGGTCTGTGCGCCTGTCGGTCCGTCTGTCACTCGCGCATCTTCCGAATTCCTTTCCCTCCGGCTCCCGGCGGGCGGCAGCCTCTCGCTGGCTCTCAACTTTGGGAGTTTTAAGGAGCCGCGGCGGCAGCAGCCACCCCGGGCGCAGGCACCGTCTCCGCCGGCTCCGGTGAGTTCTCTCGGGCTCTCTTCATGGCTCGGCTGAAGGGACCGTCTCGGTGCTCCGGCCGCCTGGTGCCCGCGCGCCGGCAGCCCAGCTCCCGGAGCCCGGTGCCAGGGGCGGGGGCGCGGGCAGCCGGAGGGACCCGGCCCCGCCTCTCCGCGCTCCGGAGGCTGCCGGACCCCGGGTTCCCGCGCGCGGCCGCCCGGCTTTTATCCCCGCGCGCTCGGGGTCGGGTGCGCGGCGGGGAGACGCGTCCCGCCCCTGCGCGCCCTCCCTCCTGCGGGAACCAGCTCGCAGGCTGAGGGCGGGAGCCGGCTGGGCGCAAGGCGCGGGGCACGCGGCGCGGGAAGGGACGACAGCGCAGCCAATCGGAGCGGCCCCTCCGCCGCCGGCCTTCCTCCTCCGGCTCTTCCCGGTGCCGGAGAGCCGGGGGCGCGCGGGCGGGGCGGGGGGCCCCGGGTCAGGACGCGCTCACCCACTCCCGCCAATTGCGTCCGTTTGTCCGCTCCAGGACCGGCGGGTGTTGGGGTGTTGGGAGGTTAGGGGGACGTGCCCAGTCCGAGAGGGAAAGGTCGCTCCCTTCAAGACCCCACTTAGTCGCGGCCGCTCAGGTCCCCTGAGCCCCCTGACCTCTTGGGTCTTTCCTTGGGGAAGGGCCAAGCGGGCTCCCAGGGCGCTAAAGGCGGCTGGTTTTAAAGGTTTGCAAAATAAACACTGAAGCAGCCTTCCGTCCCCGCCCACGTTTGGGGAGCTGGGGGGGAAGCGGGGTAGGGAAACCGAGCATGTTCCCTTTGGACCTGGGGAAGGCTCCGCGGGGACACGACGAGCCGCCCTGGAAAAGTTCTATCCCTTTCCCAACTCGGGAAGTAGCATCAGGGATGGTGCCCAGTGCGCGAAGGAGGAGCGCTGGGAAAAAGGCTGGGAGCCGACCTTCCGGCTGGAATGCAGAGATAAGGGAATTAAGCCTTAAAATGTATCCGGCTCGCCCCGGCCAGGGCCTGATCCAGGAGTGGCGGCTCGGAGACTCTTCATCCCTTCCGGACACGCAAGGGGACAGGGGTGCCCGCTCAGGCTTGCTTTGGTCCAGCAGGCAAGGAAAGGTGCAAGCCCGGGTAGACAGACAGACAAACCGGGGTGGGGTGGACAAATATGAGATGGAGGGCGTGGGGCTGATGAGCTTTTAGATTAAAAATCCATTTTTGTTTAATTCCAAGATCAGTTTTAACGATGCGATTTGACTAAGCCAAGTGGCCCGTTTGTCTATTTTAATCCCGATTAAAAATAAATAAATTACTGCCCAGACAAGAGATACCAAAGCAGAAGACTTGAAAAGAGGAGCAATTGAGAAAACAATTGGGGGCAGGGCACGTAACTTGTAATATTATTAAAAAATGAAAATGATGACAAGGACAACCAGCTCTCCCTCTCCTCCCCACGCATTTGAGCAACCTCAGTTTATTGAGAGTCCCTGTGTTGTCCATGAATAGATTCACGTGGTAGCACAGATCTCCAGTGCCATATTTTAAAGAGAATTGTGTGCATTGTGAATTGAGCCTGTTTGTGTAATGAATCTGGAAAAGCACTAGTAAATCAAGATTTTTCAAGTGAGAGCAGCTTGATTCAGATGAGTTTCAGTTTCTTGAAAAGTTGAATTTTGCCTTAAAAAGATTACAGCCTGCAATGTTTCAAGAAAGCATTCCTCATTGGGAGCTCCCAGGGGGAGAGGCAGAGGTTGAGATTTTTCTAAAGTCAGGCAATACTTCCTGGGATTCTCAGAAAACTTGATCTCCAAGCCTTCATTTTTACATTCAGAATGGTTAACACAGAAAAGTAGACTTAAAGTTACTTGGAGGAATCATTTTTTAAAAATGACTAACAACCAGGTTTTTGCAGTGTTTTACTAAGTAACTATCATCCCATTCAAAGGAAACCATAAAGGTGGAAGAATGACCTGTATTTAATGCAAAAATCACCTAAAAAGAATGACTTTCAAAATGGAAACAGAAGGTTATGTTATGATAGCTGCAGGCACATCACAGAAACAGTATGCAAAGATACACAGTATAAATAAACTAAATGCACTCAAAATGTACAGACAAGTTTCTTTCTCTATTTGAACACCTGATTTGGGGGATCCTGCACATTTGTCAAGGGGAAAGGAGTTCTGGAAAGGGTGGGTTCACTTAGGTGGAAAAGAGAAAGCTAAGAGTTGACCTTAGTAATGGCATAAGATCTGGCCTTATGTTGTGGAGGATGCCTTTTTATCTTTCTAGCATCCCTTTACCTTCTCCTACCTGGACCACTCTTTCAATTAGAAGGTAAATTCCACAAGGGCAGAAATTTTGTCTTAGTCACTGCTCTTTTCTTAGCTCCTAGAATCCTGGTTGGCATTTACATTTTTTAATGAATGAACTCATAACTTATTCAAAGCTTTCCCCCACCTGAGTCTGCTGGTTGCCATCCTGCTCTCTGTACATCAAAAGCTTGTGTGAAACAGAACTTAGAATACAGAACCAAGAGAGACAGAACCTAGGCACAGAACCTACACAGAACCTACAGACAGAAGAACTTCGCTGGAGAGAGCATGGCAAAAGATCCTGGACTGAACCTGACTACAGAAATTGGCAAGAGAACCTGACTAGAACCTGGTGACTGAACCTGGCTGGAGAACCTGGACAGAACCTGGCTGGAGATCCTAAGCAGAACCTCTCTGGAAGAAACCAAGATGGCGGCATAGGTTAACGCCGGAGATCGCTGCCTCAAACAACCACTTCAGAGATATAACTAAAGGACAGAACGGACATCACCCAGAACCATGGGAAGGCTGGCTGAGTGGAAATTCTACAACTAGGAGGAAAGAGAATATCATACCCAGACTCAGAGGAGGCGCAGTGCTGAAGTGAAATACTCAGGTGCGGAGTGTGCGCGCGGAGCGGGCTGGCAGCGGAGGGCGCGGTTGTTGTTTTCAATCGGGAGGGAGTTTCAGACTCTGAGCTCCAGATCCGGGCGAGTCTCTGGGGACCGAGACTCAAATGGGAGAAACGGGACTGTCTGGCTTCGGTCGGAACTCGAAGGCAGCTTTCTATTCGAGGGTTGCAGCCATTGCTGGGGCTCTGAGAGGCAGAGCCCCTGGGGAAGGAACTGAGAGTCGCCATAACTGCTTGTTCCGACAGCCCTGTAGATCCCCGGGGACCCGCCCCGCCCAAGCCCTGCACAGAACCATTTGCCGGATAGCCTCAGGCAAACGCTAGATTAGCACCGCCCTAGAGATCCAGCACAAAAGCCCTCCCACTACAGACACAGCAGACTCTCATAGCCAGTTAGCCTGGAGGTCAAATCACCCCGGTATTGCCGACATCAATCAAGGCTTAAAGGCAACAAGACTGCGGACAAAGACCACTAGGGGGTGCACCAAGAAAGCATAAAAAATGCGGAGACAAAGAAACAGGACAAAACTGTCAATGGAGGATATTGAGTTCAGAACCACACTTTTAAGGTCTCTTAAGAACTGTCTAGAAGCTGCCGATAAACTTAGTAAGGCCCTCAAAAAGACTGGTGAGACCGCCGATAAATGTAGTGAGATCCTCAAGAAATCTAATGAGACCCTCGATGTTGTGATAAAGAACCAACTAGAAATTAAGCATACACTGACTGAAATAAAGAATATTATACAGACTCCCAACAGCAGACCAGAGGAGAGCAAGAATCAAGTCAAAGATTCGAAATGCGAAGAAGCAAAAAACACCCAACTGGAAAAGCAAAATGAAAAAAGAATCCGAAAATATGAAGATAGTGTAAGGAGCCTCTGGGACAGCTTCAAGCGCACCAACATCAGAATTATAGGGGTGCCAGAGGATGAGAGAGAGCAAGATATTGAAAACCTATTTAAAGAAATAATGACAGAAAACTTCCCCCACCTGGTGAAAGAAATAGACCTACAGGTCCAGGAAGCGCAGAGAACCCCAAACAAAAGGAATCCAAAGAGGGCCACACCAAGACACATCATCATTAAAATGCCAAGAGCAAAAGACAAAGAGAGAATCTTAAAAGCAGCAAGAGAAAGAAACCCAGTTACCTACAAGGGAATACCCATACGACTGTCAGCTGATTTCTCAACAGAAACTTTGCAGGCCAGAAGGGAATGGCAAGAAATATTCAAAGTGATGAATACCAAGAACCTACAACCAAGATTACTTTATCCAGCAAAGCTATCATTCAGAACGGAAGGTCAGATAAAGAGCTTCACAGATAAGGAAAAGCTAAAGGAGTTCATCACCACCAAACCAGTATTATATGAAATGCTGAAAGGTATCCTTTAAGAAGAGGAAGAAGAAAAAAAAGGTAAAGATACAAATTATGAACAACAAATATGCATCTATCAACAAGTGAATCTAAGAATCAAGTGAATAAATAATCTGGTGATCATAATAGAATCAGGGACATAGAAAGGGAATGGACTGACTATTCTTGGGGGGGAAAGGGGTGTGGGAGATGCGGGAAGAGACTGGACAAAAATCGTGCACCTATGGAAGAGGACAGTGGGTGGGGAGTGAGGGCGGAGGGTGGGGCGGGAGCTGGGAGGAGGGGAGTTATGGGGGGGAAAAAAAGAGGAACAAATGTAATAATCTGAACAATAAAGATTTAATTAAAAAAAAAAAAAAAAAAAAAAAAAAAGCTTGTGTGAAGAGAGATGGGGAAGAGAAGGAAAGAGGAGCCCTGTAAACACTATTTGAGTCCTGGATCCAGTTGTGCCTAAAGGCCACTGCATGTTATACTTCCTTTTAAATTACATTCTCTATTCATTCCCCTTTTTTTTAGCTTAAATTAATTTGAGTGTGTTTGTGTCACTTGTGCTGAGAGAGTCCTAGTATATAATGATGGTAATAGTAAATGTGTATTGGGCCATAATAATGTGCCAGAGACTGAGCTCTGTTTCACATGCATTATTTCCCTTACGGCTCACCACAGCCTATAACATTGTATAATCCTATAGCCCAGATGGTAACTGTGTTCCAAATTATTTGAAAATGGAATGAGACTAATTTAGCTTGAGGGTCCATGTGATGGATTTCTGTTATACAGAAGACATTTCTGATAGGGAGGTCCCAGCCTGGAATGGATTGCCAAGACTGATCATTGAGTTGCCTTCTCAAGAGTTTAAAATAGGACAGATAGGTATTCCTCTGGCCTTTCCCACATGGCCCAATCTGTTGGTATTTTTCACCATGCAATAAGGACTCAACAGATAGTAGAAAGTGGATTGACATTTGACATGATTATGAATCTAGTGTGTTGAGGTGGGTGTGGTCATGGGAGTGTCTGGCTGGGTTTGGAAGTAACTCCTACCTGGGAGTAGGGGTTTGAGTAGATGAAATCTCTGGTGTTCTTCTGGCCCTATAATTTCCAGAATTTCTCAAGTTGCAGTAATTAAGTTAGAGATATGAAACAAGAAATGTTACAGCACTAGCTTAACAATTCTAGTTATTCTGAGTTATTTTTTACTAATAATGAACACTTTAATAGCACTTTCTATCCTGTGAGGGGCTTTCATATGCCATATCTCACTTGACTATAGTATGCATCCTCTACTGAGGTGTGGTTGGCACACCAGCAGATGTCTAATGTTGTCTCTTTTTTAACCTGGGGGGCACGTTGATGTTCTTCAGAGACAGCGCTCACTGGGCTCTCTAGCTCTGCAGGAGACAACTGTTGCACACGGAGCTCTCTGTTGAGGTGTCCCCACCCTGGGATGGCACTCTTGGTAGGGATTTTACAATGTAACAGGAGTCTTGGCCCATAGGAGACACATCTTTGCCCACTCCACTCCTGCAACAGCCTGCTCCAGTTGTTTTATTACGATTTATGGTAGAACCATTTTTCACCCAGGGTTTCTCACTGTATGGAGATTTGAGCTCCAGCCCCTGTGCTGTTTGAACTCCAGGAGGCATATGGCAACTTGTGGCTTCATTCTCTGGAAGCTTCCTACACGAGAAATGGAGGATTGGGGCGGGAGTAGGGGGGATTCTTAGGGGAGGCGTGCAAGACCCACATGTCCTCCCCAAGGACTGCATTGATAGGTTCTTTTAAAAAAAACTGTAGTTGAGATAAAATTCATCCTTTGATCATTTTAAGGTATATTATTCAGAAATTTTAATATACTCACATTGTGCATCACCACTGTCTACTTCTGGAATAATTTCATCACCCCAAAAGAAGCCCTGTACTCATTAAGCAGTTACTCCCATTCCCCACCTCTTCTCAGCCCATGGCAACCACTAACCTACTCTCTGTCACTATGGATTTGCCTATTCTGGATATTTCATATAAGTGGAATCATACAATATGTGGCCTTTGTGTCTGGCTTCTTTCACTTAACATGATGTTTTCACGGTTTTGATTGTGTTCGTTGGCTAAAGGTTGTAGAAGCAGTTGGGATCATTCCTTTGAAAGTCCTGCATAGTTGGTTTAGCTACACTTGAGCTTAGAATGTGGCACATCTGCCCCTATTGTTGTTAGTCTTGGCCCAAGTCCCTTTTACCCTGAGTCTTCAATTATAAGAATATTAAACCCCTATGTGATTACAGAAACATAGCAATTTTATGAGCTGAGGGGATCTAAGTTTTAGTCTTGGGCAAAAATGCTTTATCTCTTCACAAACCCCAAGAAACAATTAAAGATATAACAATGATTTCTTGAGTTCCTTTCAACTTCAAAAAAATTAATTTGGTTTTCTGATAACAATGTATCTGCTGTTGCCCCGGCTCCAGGAACACAAAGTGTTAGAACACAGGCTGTAACAGTTAGAGCAGGTCTAGGTGTAGTCCCTCATCTGGGTCAGTTATTGCTGCCCTGGGCGTACTTGCTCCTCCCTCTTCTCCCCAGTGAATGGTGTCAGGCCCACTGCTGCTCCAGGAAAAGTAACTTAGGGCAAGTTCTCCATAATTGAGATGTCACTTTAATCTATTAAATATTTTATTATAATGGGGTAGCACACATTCACTGCAGCATTATTTCTAACAGAAAAATAGTAATAATAATGGCCCAGCCAATGTGGTGCAGTGGTTGAGGGTTGACCTATGAATCAGAAGGTCATAGTTCCATTCCTGGTCAGGGCGCATGCCCGGGTCGTGGGCTCGATCCCCAGTGTGGGGATACAAGAGGCAAGCCGATCAGTGATTTTCTCTCATCGTTATTTCTCTCCCTCTCCCTTCCTCTTTGACACCAATAAAAAAAAATTTTTTTTAAAAAAAAGAAAGAAAGAAAAAAGAATATGGTACACCCTTAAGTGCAACAGGGATTTAGGTGAATAAATTAGTGTATATCTATCTGGTGTCATACTATATTGTCATTAAAAATAATGTGTGTCAGAGAAATATCTGGTGACATAAGGAAAAGTTACAAAAAGGTACTATTTCACTTGTTGTAAATATATGTATATGCAGATGCATAGAATATCATCTGAAAGAGGATATACCTATGTCCTAACAGTGGTTTTAAATTTTTTCTTCTCTTTCCTTATCTGTATTTCTATTTCTACAATACTTTTGTGATAAGAAAAAGCACAATGAGAACTATGACTGTTTAAAGTTACCTATGACTGTCATGTGCATCAATGTTTTTGCTTTATGGTGATTCCTACTTAATATTCAGCGATTGTAGTTTCAGAGAGCAAAACCCTCTTCTGACTTCTCAGGCAGGAAGTGACCCCGATTTCCCCTGACTTGAGGTACAGTGATTGCTGTTCCCTCTTAGCAATACAGTCATTTATTTGACAACTATTTACTGAGTGTTTACTATGTGCTAGGCAGTATTCTTCAGTCTGAGAATCATAGCAACACATAATGCCCTGAAGTGCTACACTAGCCACACACGTCTTACTAGGATGAGGCAGGGATAGTCACTGACATATTTTTTGTTGGCCAGTTGTCTACATTCCCAGGCTTGGGACTCAGCATCCTTGGTTGGGATCACCTCCAGCAATTGTGAATTCTCTCCCACAACACTTTCTTAGACTAGCCTTGTGAAGGTGGCATGGTCCCCTGCCCCACACCACCATTTTTATTATATTTTTTTAATTTTTAAAATATATTTGTATTGATTTCAGAGAGGAAGGGAAAGTGAGAGAAAGATAGAAACATCAATGATGAGAGAGAATCTTTGATTGGCTGCCTCCTGCAGGCCCCACACTGGGCATGTCCCTTACCAGGAATCAAACCGTGACCTCCTGGTTCACAGGTCAACGTTCAACCACTGAGCACGCTGGCCTGGCGCCACCCTATGTTTTTCAATGAGAAATAAAAATAACAAACCGAAGGCCTTTTTTCCTAATCCTATAAACCCTATGTGTTCACTGTAGAAAAATTGGAAGATACAGAAAAAAATGTAAAGAACCAGAGAATGCCATTCATCTTACTGGAAAATTATGTTTCTGCTCAAAGAATAAATCCATTGCAGTGAGGAACCTGAGAAGTTTGCAAGAGGATGATTTTCTCTTTGTCATTATTATGTAATGAGAGAAATAAGCTGACCTTTTTTTTAATACTCTGAAATTCTCAGCAGAGGAAAATTTGCTTTATAAAATTCACTGTGTCAAAGCTATGCATCTAGCATTATAGTTATTTCTTGCGATTTTGGTTAGAAATAGGAGGTGCTCTAATTTTCAGTTTGCTCATGATTAGCCTGAAGGGATCATCTAATTGAATTCCTAAATGCTATTATATCTCTCAACACCGAGGCTAATTTTATCTCTCTGATAAGTACAGATAATATTTAACACACTCAGCTTAGAGAACTATATGCAGCAGTTGACTCCTATTCTGTGTCCTTAAAAAAATATGCTTTTCAGCCCTGGCTGGTATGGCTCAATAGTTGGAGCATCATCTTATGCACCAAAGTCGAGGGTTTGATTCCCGGTCAGGGCACATACCTAGGTTTCGAGTTCGATCCCAGTCGGGCTGAGTACAGGAAGCAACCAATCAATGTATCTTTCTCACATCAATGTTTCTCTCACTTGCTCTCTCTCCCTCCCTGAAAAAAAATAATAATAATAACAAAATGCTTTCCTGTAGCAGTAATTAATTTATCATACCTTTGTAAAAGTAACATCTGATTATTCACAGAAATATCTGATTTGAAACCATCATTAATCACTAGCCAACATTAACACAAAATAAAATAAAATCGAGAAAGAAAATAATAAACTCTCTCTCTTATATGCCAGCACTATTGCAAATACGTATTCAATTATTCTCAGCAAATGCAAGGCCCTCTGTAGTAGAGGTTCCATGAGTAATTGGCGCTGGAACTCTGACCTTTCTTTCAGTTTGTGACAGTGCAAAGAAACATCACATTCATATAGAGGAAGGCAGAAGGGCCTCTGGAAAGATCCAAGGAAGTGGACTTGGTAGTAATAAGACCCAACATTTATTGCATTCTCACTGTGTACCAGGCTTCTCATTTAATTCTTACAAAGGCTCAAAGAGATGGCCATTAGCATCCCCGTTTTCTAATGAGGGCAATGGGGCTTGCTTGGTTTCTATAACTCGCCCAAGGTGGGTGGTAGAACCAGGTCTCTCACCCAAGTCTGCTTCACTCTGATCTCCTGCTGAACGATAGCTCCAATGCTTCCCATTAGGGAGCAGCAGGGTTGGCCATAATTTCAATTCCATTCAGCAAATATTATTAGTCCTGGCCATTCGCCCAGAGCCATGATAGGGCTGCTTTCCTCTAGGAATTTGTAGTCTTATTTGAAATAATTATAGGATATAAGACAGAATATAATTCAATTCCAAATTAGATAGAACCAAAATATTTGCAACAGAAAAAAAATTATATTTGTAACAGAAAATATGTACTTTGGGTATTCAAAAATTCCAGTACAAGCAGAATTTTAGATCTTACTCATTTCTTGTTGACTCAACAAAGTGAATTGTATGCAAATGAAAATATAACCTGGGAGAAACCATTTGAATGGTTAGGGATGAAAATAAGCCTCAGATTTATGGCTCATTTTATCTATGGCATTCACAATGAAGAACTCTAAGGAAAGAAAGTATTTTTCCCCTGGCACATACAAAGGGCCTAAAACATCCTCTAATTATATGGCAAATGGCAGTGCATTAAAAAAAAAAAAAAATAGAGCATTGAAATAAAGAATCAAATCTTTGGCTTCTGGTGCCAGAACGTTCGTTTCTTAACTGTATGTATGATTTGGGGTAAATGACCTGGTCTTTGAGATTAGCTTCCTCATTCATCAAATGCAAATGCAATACCAATATATGCACTGTTTGATTTCACAGTGATAACTGAGGCGACACATGTGAAAAGTGCTTTGGGAACGATAAAGCTGTAAAAGAGTTTTACAGTGAATCCCCATCACGTGTTATTCATCTTTATTGCCCTGTGCCTTGGACCTGACCTGACACAGCACAGGTGTTTAACAAATGTTTGTTGAACTTCATGGGACTGAAGCTCGGCTTATGTACAAAATAAACAGAGCCGGAGAAGTGTCTCCACAGTGATGTTTGTACTAATTATGTGGCTCTCCCGAGCCCGGTCGTACCAGAGTACAGCAGGCCCTCCGTCCTCATTCGGAGGACCTCCTGTTGGCTCGGCCCTGGCTTGCTCGCCAAGGCGCTCTCTCAGCGGCCGCAGGCTGGAGTGAGACACCGGTCTGCACGCCTGGGCTTCTCAGAGCCTCTCCTTCAAGCTGGCATGTCGTGGGGAACATCCTGAGTGGAGACCTTTCGTTAGGAGTGATGATTGGCAATCTCAGTACATACTGCAGAGTCCCCAGAGGGGTTTTGAACTGCAGGGAAAGGCAAAATAAATAAAATAATAATTGTTCTCTCCAGAGAACAGCTTTGACGTGCTGCTGCTTGCCTCGCGTTGTGATAAAAATGCCTGGTAGGGAACCAAGGACGGTTTCCTTGGAAGCTGGCGTACAGAAGAGGTCAGGTACAAATCTGAACAAGTCGCTAGAGGATGAGTCTGCTCTTCGAGCGGGGTGATGGAAAGAGAATGTGCTGTTGTGGCAGCTGTCCACATTTACCTCAAAGTAGAATTTTTCATTGACTCGATTATACGTATTAAAACCATTGGACAGCTACATTCCTCTTTTCTAAATTCCCTTTGCTGGGAAGGCACTGAGAATCTTAGTTATATTTTCACAAGCAGAATATGCGTTGGCCCCGTGAGTATCCAATGTGCTTGTTTGTTTGCTTGTTTGTAGGGTATGCCCGGGGTAAAACTGAGTGGTGGGTTCTCCAGACAGGGTCACCTTGATAACATCCATATTGCCCAGCTTGGCAGGCCCCAAAACTTGATATTTTGGATGTCCCAGAGTCATCCCGATGCATGTGGAATGATTTATAATATAAAAGAAAACCTATTTATCAATTTAAGGCAAAGATAATGTGGATCAGAACTTGATATCAACCTAATCATATTCTCTGCTTATCAGAAAGCTTTGGGAAGTCAAGTTTATAATGATAAATGTTTGGTGAGCGGGAAATACTGGGGAGAGCACGGTTCGTTTGAGTAGTTTAATGTTTAGTGGCATCAAGCTACTATAGCATGACAAATCCATTGCCACAAACGAGGTTTGTCTGCCAATAAGACCACATATTCAGGTTGGTTGAATATGGCAGTCATTCCTGGGCAGAAGATGCCAATGAAATCTTAAGTGTATAAGAAATACAGAGGCATCATGATTCTGCCCCAGTCAGAAAATTACTCTTTCTATTTAAGACACTCTCTTCCCTCTTCCTTCATCAGTACCATAGCAGAAAATACAAAGGAAAAACAACATCATACATAAAGTAGAACGGTGATATCAGAAAGTAGAAAGAAATACCAGAAAGCTGCAAAGCCACCTCGAGAGAAAAGCCAGTCCCGAGAAGCAGGCATTTTGTAGAACTTTAATAAAGCATAATGATAAAGATATATATTAAAAGTAAACTGGATAATTTCATAAGCAGAAATGGAGTTGTGTCCAGCCATTCTAATTTAAGAAAATTCCACCAAAGACAGTCATGAGACAAAAATGATGTAACATGCACAGAAGAGGATTAGCACAGTTCGTACACTGAGTATTTCCCACTCATCATTTGGGCAATGTCACCCAAATAAGGACCAGAACATTTGCCAGCACTTCAAAGGTGTCACAGATGAGGGGGACCACTGTAATAAGCTGAGACAGTGTTTATGCTTATTGGCCATTGATAGATCCTCTTTTATGAATCTGTTGCTCATTCTGCTGTTGAGCTGTCTTGTTTTTTTCTTATTGATTTGTAAGACTTCTTTATTCTGAATTTGTTTTTTCATCATATATATTATGTGTGCATAAATATATATCACTTAGTAAATTATATGTCTAATCACTGAGGTGTACACCTTAAACTAATATAACATTGTATGTCAACTGTAATTGAAATATAAAAAATAATTTAAAGTAAATATAATATTTTATCCCACCCTGTGATTTGCCTTTTTACTCACTTTTGGTGAACAAAAGTTCTTAGTTTTAATACAGTCAAGTTTATCACTTTTTTCTTTTATTTATTTTTTTTTGTTGTTGTTCTTTTTTTTTTTTTTTTTTTTTGATGGTATAGCAAAGGTGGAAATTTATTGAAGAAAAAGTACAGATTCCCATGTGGGAAAGGGGAAAGAATCTCACAGCACAGACTCCCACATGGGGACGGGGAAAGAGTCCCCCGTTATTTCCTATTTTTAAAAAGCATTGCCTACTCCAAGATCATGCAGATGTTTTCCTGTAAACACTTTATTGTTTTTCTTGTTAATTTATATCTCCAATCCATTTTGCTCTGGTCTGAATGTTTGTGTCTCCCCTCACCCCCATTCACATATTGAAATACTTACCCCTAAGGTGATAGTATTAGGAGATGGAATATTTGAGAAAGATTCCTTGTCCCCTTCTACCATGTGAGGACTCAGCAGGAAGCAGTCTCTCAACAGATACCAACGTTTATGGTATTTTTGTTATAGCAGCCTGAATGGACTAAGACACATTTGGAATTGATTCTTGTGTGTAATGTGAGGTAGATGTCATATGGATATCCAATTTGTTCCACATGGATATCCAGTTGACCCAATACAATTGATTGAAAAGACCACCCTTTTCCTTCCTGCATTGTGTGGTCACTTTTGTCATAAATCATGTGCTTATATATGTGTGGGTCTATTCATGGCACGTTATCTGTTCTTGCACCAGCGCCACAGTTTTTATTATCAGCTTTATAGCAATAGCTCCTGATATCTCATGTGTTAGGTCTTCCATATGTGTTCCTCTTCAAGAATACCCTTGCTATTCTTGGCCTTTTGCATTTTCATATGAATTTTAGAATTGACTGTAAATTTTTGCTTAAAAAATAATAAAACCCACAGCTTGGATTTTGATTGAGAGTGCATAGAAGTATGTGTTAAATTTTTTTTTCTGCAAAAAGCTTTATTGCTTCCATTTGGTCCAAGGCATGGGAGAGAGCTCCAGGGTGGTTAAAAGGATGCTAGTGGTTTCAGAGAGAGGCTCAGTCAAAAGCCAGACAACAGGGTATGCAGAGGGACCCCTTAATGGCCTCTGGGTTTCAAAGGCTAGTCATTTCAAAGAGATACTTGCCCTGCCCAGGCCAGCCTAGGGGCTGGCCAGCCTGCAGGGGTGAGTCAGGTATCACCCATCTTCTTGAGATTCATGCCCTCCAGAGCCACATGGTCATGGTCAAAACTAGTAGAAGGCCAGACAGAGGTAGGTGTGGGTGGCCTGTAGATGCAGGTTGGCCAGGCGGCAGCCTCCACCTTGGTAAAATAATTCTGACACTGGAGAGTGGTAGGAGGCTAGATGGAAGGGCAACCATTGTCCCTACGTCTGTTCTGTCTAAACACTGTTGAAGCAAGAGACAGAATGGGGACAGCCGAGGGTACTGTGACAGAAGTGTGTCTTAATTTGAACAGAACTTACATCCTTACAATATTGAGTCATCTGATCCATAATAATATTGTGTACTTTCATTTATTTGGTTCTTTTTCATTTTTTTCCTCAATGATATTTTGTAATTTTTGGTAGATCTTGCAAAATTTTAATTAGACTTATTTCTAGGTGTGTGAGTTTGTGGGTGCTATTAAACATGTTTTATTTTCCATTTGTTTATTGCCAGTATATCCAAATATAGTCAACTCGGGTTGCTGTAGCAAAATACCATAAACTGGGCGGCTTATAAACAACAGAAATTTGTATCTCACAGCTCTGGAGTCTGGGAAATCCAAGATCAGGGTTTGGCAGATTTGGTATCTGATGAGTACCCCTTCTTCGTTCACAGACAGAGGCTTTGTAAGAGCAGTAGTCCCATTCATGAGAGCTCCACCCTCAAGAACTAATCATCATCCAAATGCTGCCTTTCCTAATACCATCACATTGGGGGGTTGGATTCCAAAATATGAATTTTGGATGGCATATAAACATTCATTCTATGCAAATAATTTTAGCATATAAACTTTATATCCAGTGTCCTTCCTATATTCTCTTATTAGTTCTACAAATTTGCTTATAGATTCTTTGGAAATTTTCGATGTTCACAATCTTATTGTCTAGAAATGGTAGTGGTTGTTTTTTTTTCTTTCTTTCTTTTCAGTCTCTATGACCTTTATTTCTTTCTCTTGCCTTTTGCACTGGCTAGAACTCCAGTTACAGTGTTGAATAGAAGTGGTTGCAGGGTCTATTCTTGACTCAGTCCCAATATGATGTAGACGTTTTCAATATTCTACCATTGAAGATGATGTTTGCTGTGGGTATTTTGTAGATATTCTTTATCACATTCAGGAAGTTCTATTCTTAGTTGCTTAAAAGTTTTCATCACAAATGAATGTTGAATTAATGGAATACTTTTCTGCATTTAAGATGATCATGTGGTTTTATTCTTTCTGTGAATGGGATAAACAGAGTTTATGATTTTTGAATGTTAAACCACACTTGCACACCTATATTTAACTGCAGTCAGTTTACTGTATCACTAGATTTGATTGCCCAAATATTTTGTTAATAACTTTTTAATAAGGTTTATGAGAAAGGTGGGCTTTCTATTTTCTTTCTCAGAATGCTTGTCAGATTTTTAAAATCAAGTTTATGCTGCTTTTATTTTTTGAAATGTCTGAAAAGCTCTGCTTTTTGAAGAATTATACAAGACAGGTGATATTTTTCCTTCAATCTTTGAAAGAATTCACTGTTAAGTTCAGTGGGTCTGGGGTTTTCTTGGGGACAGATTTTTTTTTTTTCACTTCCTTAAGTGACCCCCATCCTCTGGCTGAACTGACTTCCAGAAGTGGGGACAGATTTTTAAATAATATGTTCAAATTTTTAATACATACAGACTTATTAATATTTTCTTTCTTCTTCTGTCAGTTTTGGTAAGTTGTGTTTTTCAAAGAATTTGTTTATTTCATTCAAATTGCAAATTTATCTATAGAACATTATTTTTAGAATACTTTAATTGTACAATCTATGGTGATATTCTCTCCTCCATTGCCTTTGTTGCTAATTTGTGTTTTTTCTACTTTTTATCAGACTCTTTATGGTTTTATCAATTATGTCAATCTTTTCAAAGACACAACTTTTGGACTTACTGATTTATTTCTTTAGATTTGATTGCTGCTCCTTTTCTACCTTCTTGAGATCAACACTTAATTACTGATTTTTTAAAACTTTTTTCTTTTCTAATAAATGCATTTAAGACTATATATTTCAAAAACAGGGACTATATATTACCTTCCAAGCATTATTTTAGTTTTTCCTCATAAGCTTTGAAATGTATTTTTTAATTATTCAGTTTAAAATATGTTCTATTTTTTGTTGTTGTTGTTGTTTTCTTTATCCCATGGATTATTTAAATTTTATTGTTTAATTTTTAGGCATTGGGTTTTCTTTCTGTTTTTGTTATTGATCTCTAGCTTAATTCTAGGGTGGTCAGAGAATATATTCTGAAAGATTTCAGTATTTTGAAATTGTTGAGACTTTCTGTATTACAATATATTGATTTTAATAAATGTGCACGAAATGAATGTGAGTTGGTCATTAGCAGGTGCTATTTTATAAGCATGGAAATTGGATTAGATCTGTTAATTGTACTTTTAATATCTTCTATATCTTTACTGATTAATTTTTAATTTTTGACTTGTTCTACCAGCTATTGAGAAAGATATGCTAATGCTCCCACTGTGATTGCTGATTTGTACATTTTTTCTTTCTGTTCTGTCCATTTTTTGTTTAGTGTATTTTGAAGCAATGCTATTGGGTACATATAGATTTAGGATTATAATATCTTCTTATAGGATTATCCCATTAGTAATTATGAACTTTGTATTTTTATCTCTAATAAAATGTTTGCCTTAAAGTTCACATTGCCTGATATTGGTAGAGTTGCACAAACTTTTTACCTGGCATATTTACTAGTATCTTCCTTTTTATTTACATTAAACATTTCTTTATCATTATAGTTAAAGTATATAGTTGGGTTTTTTTTTTTTTTTTTTTTTTTTTTTTTTTTTTTTTTTTTTTTTTTATTTTTTTTAAATTTTTATTGCTTAAAGTATTACAAAGGGTATTACATATGTGTCCATTTTATCCCCCCGCCCTAGACAGTCCCCTAGCCTCCCCTATCCCCCAATGTCTTATGTCCACTGGTTATGCTTATATGCATGCATACAAGTCCTTTAGTTGATCTCTTACCCCCCTACCTCCTGCCCCGCAACCCTCCCCGGCCTTCCCGCTGCAGTTTGACAATCTGTTTGAGGCAGCTCTGCCTCTGTATCTATTATTGTTCAAAAGTTTATAATGGTCTCTATTATCCATGAATGAGTGAGATCATGTGGTATTTTTCCTTCATTGACTGGCTTATTTCACTTAGCATAATGCTCTCCAGTTCCATCCATGACGTTGCAAATGGTAAGAGTTCCTTCCTTTTTAGAGCAGCATAGTATTCCATCGTGTAGATGTACCACAGTTTTCTAATCCATTCATCTACTGATGGGCACTTAGGCTGTTTCCAGATCTTAGCTATGGTGAATTGTGTTGCTATGAACATAGGGGTGCATATATCCTTTCTGATTGGTGTTTCTGGTTTCTTGGGATATATTCCTAGAAGTGGGATCACAGGGTCAAATGGGAGTTCCATTTTCAGTTTTTTAAGGAAACTCCATACTGTCTTCCATAGTGGCTGCACCAGTCTGCATTCCCACCAGCAGTGCACAAGTGTTCCTTTTTCTCCACATCCTCTCCAGCACTTGTCGTTTGTTGATTTGTTGATGATAGCCAGTCTGACAGGTGTGAGATGGTACCTCATTGTTGTTTTGATTTGCATCTCTCGGATGATTAGTGACTTTGAGCATGTTTTCATATGTCTCTTGGCTTTCTGAATGTCCTCTTTTGAAAGGTGTCTATTTAGGTCCTTTGCCCATTTTTTGATTGGATTGTTTATCTTCCTTTTGTTAAGTTGTATGAGTTCCCTATAAATTTTGGAGATTAGGCCCTTATCAGATATGACATTGGCAAATATGTTTTCCCACACAGTGGGTTTTCTCGTTGTTTTGTTGATGGTTTCTTTTGCTGTGCAGAAGCTTTTTATTTTGATGTAGTCCCATTTGTTCATTTTCTCTTTCGTTTCAAGTGCCCTGGGAGCTGTATCAGTGAAGAAATTGCTTCGGCATATGTCTGAGATTTTGTTGCCTTTGGATTCTTCTAGAATTTTTATGGTTTCCTGTCGTACATTTAAGTCCTTTATCCATTTTGAGTTTATTTTTGTGTATGGTGTAAGTTGGTGGTCTAGTTTCATTTTCTTGCATATATCTGTCCAATTTTCCCAACACCATTTATTGAAGAGACTATCTTGGCTCCATTGTATGTTCTTGCCTCCTTTGTCAAATATTAATTGAGCATATTGGTTGGGGCTGATTTCTGGGCTCTCTATTCTATTCCATTGATCTATATGCCTATTCTTGTGCCAGTACCAGGCAGTTTTGAGAACAGTGGCTTTGTAATACATCTTGATATCTGGTATTGAGATCCCACCTACTTTGGTCTTTTTCAGGATTGCTGCAGCTATTCGGGGTCTTTTTTTATTCCAGATGAATTTTTGGAGAGTTCGTTCTAGATCTCTGAAGTATGCCATTGGTATTTTAATGGGAAGTGCATTGAATTTATAGATTGCTTTGGGTAGTATGGACATTTTAATGATGTTGATTCTACCAATCCATGAACACGGTATGTTCTTCCATCTGTTTATGTCTTCCTCTATATCATTTTTCAACGTCCTGTAGTTTTCTGAGTAGAGGTCTTTTACCTCTTTAGTTAAGTTTATTCCTAGGTAGCTTAATTTTTTTGGTGCGATGGTAAACGGGATTGTTTTTATAATCTCTCTTTCTGAAAGTTCACTATTGGTGTATAGAAATGCCTCGGATTTCTTGGGGTTAATTTTGTATCCTGCTACATTGCCAAATTCATGTATTAAGTCCAGTAGCTTTTTGATGGAGTCTCTAGGGTTTTGTATGTATAATATCATGTCGTCTGCAAATAAGGACAGTTTTACTTCCTCTTTTCCAATTTGGATGCCTTTTATTTCTTCTTCTTGCCGAATTGCAATGGCTAACACTTCCAGTACTATGTTGAAGAGGAGTGGTGAGAGGGGGCATCCCTGTCTTGTTCCTGTTCTTAGGGGGAATGGTGTTAGTTTTTGTCCATTGAGTATGATGTTGGCTGTGGGCCTGTCATATATGGCTTTTATTATGTTGAGGTATGATCCTTCTACTCCCACCTTGCTGAGAGCTTTTATCAAAAATGGGTGTTGAATTTTGTCAAATGCTTTTTCTGCATCAATTGATATGACCATGTGGTTTTTTTCTTTCAATTTGTTTATGTGATGTATCACGTTTATTGATTTGCGGATATTGTACCATCCTTGCATCCCTGGGATAAATCCTACTTGGTCATGGTGTATGATCTTTCTGATGTACTGCTGGATCCGATTTGCTAAGATTTTGTTGAGGATTTTGGCATCTATGTTCATGAGGGATATTGGCCTGTAATTCTCTTTCATTGTGTTGTCTTTACCTGGTTTTGGTATTAGGGTGATGCTGGCTTCATAGAATGAGCTTGGAAGTGTTCCTTCCTCTTGAATTTTTTGTAGTAGTCTGAGGAGGATAGGTTTCAGTTCTTCCTTGAATGTTTGGTAAAACTCCCCTGTGAAGCCGTCTGGTCCTGGGCTTTTGTTTGCTGGAAGCTTTTTGATGACTGCTTCAATTTCTTCCATAGTTATTGGCCTGTTGAGATTTTTAGATTCTTCCTGATTGAGTTTTGGAATGTTGTATTTTTCTAGGAATTTGTCCATTTCCTCCAGGTTGTCTAGTTTGTTGGAGTAGAGCTGTCCATAGTATTTTTTAACAATCATTTGTATTTCTGTGGGGTCTGTTGTTATTTCGCCTCTATCGTTTCTGATTTTGTTTATTTGGGTCCTCTCTCTTTGCTTCTTGGTGAGTCTGGCTAGAGGTTTGTCAATCTTGTTTATCCTTTCAAAGAACCAGCTCTTGGTTTCATTGATTTTCTGTATTGTTTTTTTGGTCTCTATGTCATTTATTTCTGCTCTAATCTTTATTATCTCCTTCCTTCTGCTCACTCTGGGGTTTTCTTGTTGCTCTCTTTCTAATTCTTTGAGTTGTAGAGTTAGATGATTTACTACCATTTTTTCTTGTTTTTTGAGATAGGCCTGTAGAGCTATAAACTTCCCTCTCAGGACTGCTTTCATTGTGTCCCATAGGTTTTGGATTGTTGTGTTTTCATTGTCATTAGTTTCCAGGATGTTTCGAATTTCTTCTTTGATTTCATTGGTAACCCAATCAATATTTAATAGCATGCTATTCAGCTTCCAGGTGTTTGAGTATTTTGGGTTGTTTTTATTGTAGTTTATTTCTAATATTATGCCATCGTGGTCTGCGAAGACGCTTTTTATGATTTCAATCTTCTTGAATTTGGGGATACTTTGCTTGTGACCCAATATATGGTCTATTTTTGAATATGTCCTATGAGCATTTGAGTAGAATGTATATTCCCTGGCTTTCGGGTGAAGTGTTCTGAAGATGTCTATTAAGTCCATCTGATCTAGTGAGTCATTTAGGATTGCTGTATCTTTGCTGATTATTTGTCTAGAAGACTTATCCAGTGCTGTCAGTGGTGTATTAAAGTCCCCTACAATGATTGTATTGTTGTCGATCTCTCCTTTGATATCCTCCAGGAGTTTTTTTATGAATTTGGGTGCTCCTGCATTGGGTGCATATATGTTTACCAGGGTTATATCTTCTTGTTGTATTGATCCCTTTAGTATTATGAAGTGGCCTTCCTTATCTCTTGTTATGGCCTTCACTTTGAGGTCTATTTTGTCCGATATAAGTATTGCTACCCCAGCTTTCTTTTCCTTTCCATTTGCCTGAAAGATATTTTTCCATCCTTTCACTTTCAGTCTGTGTGAGTCCCTTCTAATGAGGTGGGTTTCTTGTAGACAGCAGATGTATGGGTCATGTTTTTTTATCCATTCAGCCACTCGATGTCTTTTGTTTGGAGCATTTAGTCCGTTTACGTTTAAAGTTATTATTGAAAGGTACTTGTTTGTAGGCATTTCTGTTTTTGTGTGGCTGTTTTCTTTCTGAGCTTTTTATTTCTTATTTTTATACCAGTCCCTTTAGCATTCCTTGCATTGCTGGCTTGGTGGTGATAAACTCCCTTAGCCTTTTTTTGTCTGTGAAGCTTCTTATTTCCCCTTCAAGTTTGAGTGATAGCCTTGCTGGATAGAGTATTCTTGGATTCAGTCCTTTGCTTTGCATCACTTTGTAAATTTCCGTCCATTCTTTTCTGGCCTGATGTGTTTCTGTTGAGAAATCATTTGACAATCTAATGGGAGATCCCTTGTATGTAACTTTCCGTCTCTCTCTTGCAGCCTGTAAGATTCTCTCTTTGTCCTGAACATTTGCCATGGTAATTATGATGTGTCTTGGTGTGGGTCTTTTTGGGTTCACCTTGTTTGGGACTCTCTGGGCTTGTGTGACTTTTTTCTTCCCCACCTCAGGGAAGTTTTCTGATATTATTTCTTCTAATAGGTTTTCTAATCCTTGTTCATCCTTCTGTTGTTCTGGTACCCCTATTATTCGTATGTTGTTTCGTTTCATGTTGTCCCAAAGCTCCCTTAGGCTCTCCTCCTGTCTTTTCATTTTTTTCTCCAATTGCAGTACGTTTTGGGTGTGTTTTGCTTCCTTATCTTCTAAATCACTAATTCGGTCCTCCGCTTCTCCTAGTCTACTGTTGATACTTTCAATGGAGTTTTTCATTGCAGCTATATCACTCTTCATTTCTTCTTGGGTCTTACTTAAGTTGTTGATTTTTTCATCTGTTTCTTCTAGCTTCTTGGAGAGGTTGTCGATTTTTTCCTCCATCCGGTTTATGCACTCTAGGACCCTTATTCTGAATTCTTTTTCTGTCATGTTGCATGCCTCTGTATTACTTAGCTGCTTTTCTGGAGAGTCCTCCTTCTCTTTCCTTTGGGGGTTTCTTTGTCTACCCATGTTTGATCTCGCTGACATATCTAGACGTTGAGTCGTTCAGTGGCTGCTCCCTTGGTGGCAGTGACTCCTTGGTCTGTGGTTGCTCTTCGGGCGGTTGCGGTAGCAGCTGCTCTTCAGTTGGCAGCAGCTCCTCTGGTGGGTGCTGTTCACAGCTGTGGTGGCTCTTCTGGCTGGTGGGGCAAGGTTTCACGTACAGCTGCTGTTCCTCAGCAGAGGGTGTGGTGCTCAGGAGGTTGCTGTTGCTTGGATCTGCTGCGTTGATTTAAAGGCACAAAATACAACACAACAAGGCACCACGTACCAGGCACTATACACAAATATATTCACGATATGAATAACCCCAAATAAAGGTGACCACCTGAATTAAGAGAATTAGGGGATAAGGAAGAAGGAAGAGAAAAAGAGAAAAGAGAAAAAAGAAAAGAAAATTAGGGACCAAAAAAAGGAGTGCAAAAATGAAATTGGGTAAAAGGAGGGGGGAAAATAAAAGCGAGAAAAGAAAAGAAAAGAAAAAAAAAGAGCGAAAAGAGAGAATGAAGTGGAAGAGGGGAAGAGACTTTTTTATATGAGGAGAATACTCCTATAGAACAGCCATTAATCCCAACAAATTCCAGCAACAGCTCCCTGGAGATGAATGCAAACTAGAAACAACCAATAATATAACGATGAAAATAGAATGGAGAACACTAATCCCAAAATAAAATAAAGAGAAAATAAAATGGCACTTTAAAAAAAAAAGGTAAAATGGTAGCAGTAATAATACTGGTTAAAAATAAGAAGGTAGTAATTAAAAGGGTAAAATCAGGTGATGGAAAAAAGAAGAAATAAAAAAAAGAAAGAAGAAGAAGAAGAAAAGAAAAAAAAGAAAAAAAAAGAGAAAAAAAAATTGGTTTCTTAGTTAAAAGGTGAAAAAAGAAAAAAAATATATTGCAGTAGTGAAGGTCCTTCGGTTCTTCTATTCTTCAGTGTGGCTCGCCTTAGACCTGCCAGGTATTCAGGAGAGTGTTGAGTTTCCCTGCGATACACTGTTCCTCTGTGTTATAAACCACAGTCCTTATTTTAAAGCAAGCCGCATTTGTTTCCCAGACTGCCTTATTTTGTGTTTAGCAAAGAGTCAGTTTGTGGGTCAGCCTCTGGGTGGCAGTGTTCTGGGGTTGGCCTCTGAGGCTATAGGGCCTCTCTGTCCAGTGGAAGTTCACTGCCCAGAGCTGGCTGCGTAAGAGTTATCAGTGCTGTGTTCGGTTTGTTTTAATCTAGTCTGACCATCATAGTCTTTTACTTCAAATCTAGTTCACTATGTAATTACTTAATTGAGTTCTAGCTACCATCTTATTTTTTATTTTCTATTAGGCTCTTTTCTTATTTATTTATTTATTTATTTATTAAATCTTTATTGTTCAGATTATTACATTTGTTCCTCTTTTTTTCCCCCCATAACTCCCCTCCTCCCAGTTCCCACCCCACCCTCCGCCCTCACTCCCCACCCACTGTCCTCATCCATAGGTGCACGATTTTTGTCCAGTCTCTTCCTGCATCTCCCACACCCCTTTCCCTCCAAGAATAGTCAGTCCATTCCCTTTCTATGTCCCTGATTCTATTATAATCACCAGTTCATTCTGTTCATCAGATTATTTATTCACTTGATTCTTAGATTCACTTGTTGATAGATGCATATTTGTTGTTCATAATTTGTATCTTTACCTTTTTCTTCTTCTTCCTCTTCTTAAAGGATACCTTTCAGCATTTCATATAATCCTGGTTTGGTGGTGATGAACTCCTTTAGCTTTTCCTTATCTGTGAAGCTCTTTATCTGACCCTCTATTCTGAATGATAGCTTTGCTGGATAAAGTAATCTTGGTTGTAGGTTCTTGGTATTCATCACTTTGAATATTTCTTGCCACTCCCTTCAGGCCTGCAAAGTTTCTGTTGAGAAATCAGCTGACAGTCGTATGGGTATTCCCTTGTAGGTAACTGATTTTCTTTCTCTTGCTGTTTTTAAGATTCTCTCTTTGTCTTTTGCTCTTGGCATTTTAATTATGATGTGTCTTGGTGTGGTCCTCTTTGGATTCCTTTTGTTTGGGGTTCTCTGCGCTTCCTGGACTTGTAAGTCTATTTCTTTCACCAGGTAGGGGAAGTTTCCTGTTATTATTTCTTCAAATAGGTTTTCAATATCTTGCTCTCTCTCATCTTCTGGCACCCCTATAATTCTGATGTTGATACGCTTGAAGCTGTCCCAGAGGCCCCTTACACTATCTTCGTATTTTCAGATTCTTTTTTCATTTTGCTTTTCCGGTTGGGTGTTTTTTGCTTCTTCGCATTTCAAATCTTTGACTTGATTCTTGTGCTCCTCTGGTCTGCTGTTGGGAGTCTGTATAATGTTCTTTATTTCAGTCAGTGAATGCTTAATTTCTAGTTGGTTCTTTATCACAACATCGAGGGTCTCATTAGATTTCTTGCAGATCTCATTAAGTTTATCGGCAGTTTCTAGAAGATTATTGAAAGACCTTAAAAGTATTGTTCTGAATTCTATATCCTCCATCGACATTTGTGTCCTGTTTCTTTGTCTCCGCATTTTTTATGCTTTCTTGGTGCGCCCCCTAGTGGTCTTTGTGCGCAGTCTTGTAGTTAAGCCTTGATTGTTGTAGGTAATACTGGGGGTATTACCTCCAGGCAACTGGCTGTGAGAATCAGCTGTGTCTGCAGTGGGAGAACTTTTGTCTTCTAGGGAGGTGCTAATCTAGCCCTTGCCTGAGGCTATCGGGCAAATGGCTCTGTGCAGGGCTTGGACAGGGAGGGTCCCAGGGGATCAACAGGGCAGGTGGAGCGAGCAGTTATGGCTGCTCTCAGTCCCGTTCCCAGAGCCTCTGCCTCTCAGAGTCCCAGCAACTGCTGCAAACCTCGGAGAGAAAGCTGCCCTCGAGTTCCGACCGATGCCAGACAGTCCCGCTTCTCCCGTTTGAGTCTGGGTCCCTAGAGACTCGCCCAGAACTGGAGCTCAGAGCCTGAGACTCCCTCCCAATTGAAAACGACAACCGCTCCCTCAGCTGCCAGCCCACTCCTCGCGCGCCTCCGCACCTTTGTATTTTCCGCACTGCGCCTCCTCTGAGTCTTGGTATGCTGTTCTCTTTCCTTCTAGTTGAAGAATTTTCCCTCAGCCAGCCTTCCTGTGGTTCTGGGTGATGTCCGTTCCATCTTTTAGTTGTATTTTTGAAGTGGTTGTTCGAGGCAGCAATCTCCGGTGTTTACCTATGCTGCCATCTTGGTTCCTCCTAGGCTCTTTTCTTTTATATTCCTTTTTCCTGTGTTCCTTTTCCTCCTTTTTGCCTCTTTTAGATTATTAAGAATTTTTATTATGTAATGTTTTTATTTAATAACTTGAAAATTATATATTAGTTTCTTATTCTGATAGTAGTTATCCTAGAGATTACAACACATATCCTTGACTTATTACAGAATTGTACAAATTATTATTTTTACCACTCCTCTTATATTCTTAGACCCTTAAACCTTTTATGCTGTCTAACTCTCATGATTTTTGTGTTCTCTTGCTTTGCATTTTAGTCCTACATAGCTTTTCTACTACAAATGACATTATAATTATTGTTTTTTACAATCAGTAATGATTTGTAAATGCCCATATATTTATTCTTCCCAATGTTTGTTTGTTTTTTTCTTCTTGTATTTTCTTAGGAAATAAACTTGCAATACAGCCACTATGTAAGTTATGTGCACTAGTTAAAATATATCTGAGATGAAATTTTGATTAAATAATCACAAAATAGATTGTAAGTTTGTGTAAAACAACTTCAGTATCTGTAAAACAACTTCAGTATTGAGGTTAGGCAATAATACTGATTTTTCAATAAAGCACTGATTTTATTCAGTCAAATTCAAACACTTCCCATATGGTATTTGTAGTTTTCAAAGAGCATTAACATTCAGCCTTCAGTTGATCCCAATAATAACTTGATGGATAAGCCAAAAAGACAACAAAGTAGGGATAATGGGAGGAAAGAGATTTGTCCACATTTATACACCTTATGTTAAACTCAAGTCCCTCATGCCTAGCTCAGTCCTCTGACTATATGTATCAACTTGTGTTTATAAAGATAAAAGTGCCTATAAACAATGCATTCCTCAAAACACACAGTTTAAGAGTGCCATGCTCTACCGACTGAGCTAGCCGGGCGCCCAAAAACACACAGTTTAATTCCAACTCCTTAAATGACCACCCTCTTCCTGCTTCTTATCACTCCTCATCATTAGATTTTTATTTTATTTTTTATATATTTTCTTTTTTCTTTTTCTTTTTCAGAGAGGAAGGGAGAGGGAGGGAGGGGGAGAGAGAGAGAGAGAGAGAGAGAGAGAGAGAGAGAGAGAGAGAGAGAGAGAGAGATATCAATGATGAGAGAAAATCATTGATCGGCTGTCTCTTGCACGCCCCACACTGGGGCTCGAGCCCACAACCCGAACATATGCCCCAACCGGGATCAAACGCTGACTGAACGGTGACCTCCTGGTTCATAGGTTGACACTCAACCACTTAGCCACACTGGATGAGCTATCAGATTTTTAAAAATCAAAACATACATAAACATCTGCCTGTAGCAAACACAGTGAGTTTCCAGTCATTAGGAAACTCACATTAAAGTCAAGGCTGATAAGACACTGTTTATTTTAGTCTTTCTGCTTAGTTTTCCTTTCCAAGCACTGGACTGAACTTAGTTTTCAAAGCCAGAAATGATGATTGTTTATATATCTAAATTTATTAATACTCTGCTCATAGAAATTTTTAGGTACAATTGATTCCAAGATTATTTTGGGGATTTCTCACTGGTGCAATCTAGACTATATTCAGGGGAAAGCCAACAAACACATTCTGCAAAGAGCCATCCTATATAATAAAGAGGGAATATGCTAATTGATCCTAATGGTGTCTGAGTCACGACCAGTCAAAGGTGCACGCACACAGGAGCTGGGAGGCGGAGACGGGGGCGGGGACCCAGCAGAAGCGCACACAGGCCTGCAGCCCCACCTGGCCTTGAGGGGGGGCGTTAGGATGGGCCACGGTGGCCCTCCCCCTGAACTCCCCCCCCACCCCCCAGAAGCACGCAGGCCCGCAGCACCACCCAGCCCGGATGGGGGCGTCAGGACAGGGGCGGGCCTTGGCGGAGAGCTCTCAGCACTCCTGCACTGGGGTCTGAAGGTGGGGAGAGGAAGGGAGAGCACATAGGCAGTTAGGGGGATCAGGCCAGGAGGGGAGAGCAGATAGGCAGTTAGGGGGATCAGACAAGGAGGGGAGAGCAGTTAGGGCCATCAGGCTGGCAGGGGAACAGTTAGGGGCATCAGGCAGGCAGGCAGATGAGTGCTTAGGAGCCAGTGGTTCTGGATTGCGAGAGGGATCCCAGATTGGAGAGGGTGCAGGCCAGGCTGAGGGACCTTCCCCCCTGCCCTCCCACCCCCCCGCATGAATTTCGTGCACCGGGCCACTAGTTAATAATATAAACTTTTGGTGTACATAAGACTCTTCTATTCTAAGGCAGAGTAGGTGCTCACTAAGGGTGATTAAATAAATTAAAAGTTCCTCAGTGTCTACCTCTATCTCCTCAGTTTACCCAGAGTACTGACACAATGCAAAATAGGATAGTATTTGGATAAAACTCTAGTTTCTGATTCTCCATCTTCTCCCCCTACTACAAATTTAACAGAAAGTAAACCGCTGCTGCGATGATATTATAGCAGACAGGGTCCTGCCCCTCTCCAGGTAAGGGGGAGAGAGCATTTGGTTTGGGGTCATAGTTGACATGCTTTGGGACAATTGTGCCACCTCCCCACTTGTTGTCTCTGGAAATCCCTGCTCTTCACAGTCTCTGCTATAAAGGACAGGCTGAAGTGGCCCTGACCTTACCCCGTGTCTTCCTCACCCCATTGTGAACAGACCAGGATCAAACTCAGGGACAACAATCACACTCTCAAGAATTTGAGCCAAATTGCAGAAACCACAATCAGTGGTTATGGACTACCGCCGAGAGCTCACATCCAGTGGGAGCTGAGGTTGGCGCCAGGGCACACCAAGTCAAGTACAACCAAAGTTACTTGAGGACAAAATTATAAATAATCAGAGGAAGCCAAGTCTCTAGAGAAAAGAAATTAGACATGTTTTAAAAGGCAAGGAGAAGAGTCACAAAATTAAAGAATCAGGGTCCAACCGACTTTCTATTTCCCAGCTCCCGTAGCTCTGAAGTCCATCTGGACTTTGTTTCCTGCTTCCGGACATCTATAAGATTGCTGGCTTTATTTTCACTTAGCTCCTCTTTTTAATTTGAGTTAATTCCAGCAAGATTCCTAGCAACCAACAAACAATTTGTTTAATCTCTTTTTATTTTATTTTTTTAATGTATTGATTTTAGAGAGAGAAGAAGGGGGCGAAAGAGAGAGGAACATCTATTTGTTGTTCCACTTATTTATGCATCTTTGGTCGACCCTTGTATGTGCCCTGACTGGGAATCAAACCTGAAACCTTGGCATAGTAGGACAATGGTCTAACCAACTGAGCTACACAGCTAGGGCCACAATCTCTTGACTAGCAGATTTCACCTTCTCCCTTAGGCACCCAGTGTGCTTTGGTGCAGCCCTTCCCTCTCTTGTGAGGAAGGAGAGTGATCTGAAAACCTTTCACACTAGCAAGTACTTGGTTTTCTGGCTTTTCCAGTAACGTTTCAGAAAACACTGCTGTGAGAAGGCAACATTAGATCCTAAGGAATAATGATTCACGATACTATTTTTAGCATTGGTTGGAATACATTTTAGGAGGAGTCTTCCCAGAGTACCTTCTATGATCTCGTAGCTGACCACTTATTTTGCCTAAAAGGGCTACTTACCATTACAGATAAATTTTTCCCTGTCCCCACACACCACACAATACCAAATCAACTCTTCCATCAAATTGTAAGTGCCTTGAAAATAGGGCTTATGTTTCTACCACCTTTGCATACTCAGCACCTTAGTACAGTGTCTAACAACTATAACAAATATTCCTTCTCCACCTCTCATGAATATTTTGAGAACATCGGGGCCTGATATTCAGATACCACCTTTTCAGGAACCCTCCTTTTCCCTTTACCATTCCTTCTGGACTTCCATCTATCCTTGGAGCTCTGCTAGAATTGTTTGAAAAGCATGAGGAAAAGAGGAAAGCAGTGTCAGCCTTTACTTAGCCCAGGAAAATAAGACTTAGTGATGGCCCAGCCAACATTCATAAAGTCATCATTAAAGCAGCCAGTATAGGCAATTGAAAGAGGTTTTCTGAGTCAACTGCACAACCTCTCACTCCATCTGGGCACTCCCAACACCGGCCCGCAAATTCACAAACTCCCATCCATTACATGGCAGTCATAAAACTGACTTCCTTATAAGTACTGCGCGCTAACCGATTGCGCCACTGGAGCTCCAAAACTGACTTCCCGATGAAGACACAGCAGGCATACAGCACATTTGCATCAGTGCAGGTATCAGTATATAAACCTAGGGGCTCCAAAGGCTCCACTGTGCAATGTTTAACTCTTTCCTTAGAAAAGAAACCATTCTCACAGATTTGATTTAAGGCCAATGAGGGAATATTAATATAAACTCTCCAATACAGGACTAATCATAAATACTGTCTTAGAATAATTATCTTCATGCATAAAGGACTGCTTTTTTCTGAAAGACTACCATTAACATTTTATTTCCCTTTTCTATGTCATTAAAGGCAAGAGTAATATTCAGAACCCTCAAAAGTCATATATGGAAATAAAAGAAAATTATGTTTTGAGCATGTTTGGTTTCTAGCATATTATATATTTATCTTTTCTGGTATAATAGTATCATTTATTTTCTAAACATTTCAGTTCTTACAGAATGAGTCATTGTTAATGTAGAAACCAGCTGAATCATCTGTCCATCAATCAACAGTTGTTTTTCTTTTTCTTGTATGTGTTCATCATTTTACTAAAAAAGATATTAGGAATTTTTTTCATTTGAAGTACTTTTCCCCTTTGGTTGTTTTGTTTGGTTTACAAGTAATATGGTAAAGCTATCATTAACTTTGTGTTTGTTCAGATTCCTATTCATAATATTGGGGCAAAAACGAGTCACAGGCAATCCTCCAGTATCTCAAATGTGATGCCTTCCACATAGGAGATAAACAGAGAGTCTAGAAAGGGTGGGATAGAAAGGAGAATTTTTTTCTGATCCTCAAAAGGCCAATTACACTTGAGATTCTGGTGATAAGTCCGTAACAGTTATTTGATTGTTATTTGATCTTCTCTCAATAAATCTGAAGAATGTAGTTATCCCATCTTAAATATAACCACCTAGGATATTGAGTTCATTTTAACATATTAACTTGTGGGGGCATATATTTTATTATATGTTCCAGATGGCTCCAAAGAAAACCAAAATGTAGGTAGATAGAAAGGAACACAATATTACTTGTAACCAAACAGTGATTTTAGCAGGGAGAACACTGGTCTGAGAGTCAAGAGAACTGAATGCTAGTCACTGTGGAATCACCAATGAGTTGAATACCTCTTGTCATTTATTTGGCTTTCTTGTACCTCAGTTTCCCGTGACTGAAATCTCATTCTAAGACTCATTGACCCTTTTTTTTAAAAAATGTATCTTTTGACCCACACTTGTGACACTAAATCTTCCTAATTATTATGCATTTAACAATTCACTGTTCAGTAGCCACCAAATAGTAAATGGAATAATTATTAGCTGCTTTAATACTTCCCATTCTAACTATATCAGTGGGAAAAAACTGTGAATTAAAAAGAAGGTTTGGGTTTATGATGCATTCAGAACTCAGAGAAATAATTTGTCATAGATGATAGCTTCTATCTAAAACCACTATGCTATTGACTCCCAGGTAATTCCCAAAAAACTAAATTGCGCTGAGGAATTATCTTCCTAATATATCATATTATCTACTTATAGACTGTGTATCATTAAAACACATGGTCTACCAAAATCACATTTTAACATCATTAGCTTTTAAATATTAGAAACAATTTCAATGTTTGGAAAACTCTGGTGAGCATGATTACATTGGAGATTTTCAGACGCAATGTATCAGGGAATATAAGTGGATTAAAGCGTTTGTGACATGTTTTACCATTTTTTTGTGTGTGTGTTTTCATTGTCTTACAATAATAATGAATGGCGCAAAGATACTAGGTTGTTTTACCTTTTCTCCCCACTGCCCGCCCCGCCCCCCCCCGCCCCCGCCCCCCCCCCCCCCCCCCCCCCCCCGCCCCGGGGCTGCATTGTACAATTTCCCAGTCAGCACACTGCCGTCTGCGGGTGGTCTCTGTGATGTCAGGAGAGGATTTGGGTTTCCTTCCAGGGCCAGGGCATTGCAGTGGTTGGTTGGACCATAAAATTGCCATCAACTGTCAGAAAGGATTGCCTACTGGTCGTTGCATGGGGCTCAAGCTAAAGAGCGGTGAGTGTGAATTCCAGCCCCGGGAGTCACTGGCCTGCCTTGGTCTGTGAAATGGGGACAACGCCCACTTTGTAGGGTTGACGTAAGGCCTAGCACTGACGTCTAGAAGCACCGTGTCTGGCCAGTCCACAAACAATTACTAATGCAACATTATTATCCATGTAAGTAATTTAGGGAGTTCCTTATTTTCTCTTCAGCGATTTCTGCATATTTGGCTAAGATGACGGTTGCTACGATTGAGAGATATGGAAAATGTTAGGCCAGCATAATTTTTAAAGCCCAGTAGCTTTAAAGGCCTTCTATTCCTGTCCTGTGTGCTCTGGTATGTCCTAGTAAGGTCACAGATAAAATTTGACACATAGTGGGTAGAATATCTAAGTAGGAAATGTACTGAAGCAAATCAAGAACAGAGTTAAAAAAAAAAAAAAATCAAAGCACCCAGCAAACATTCTGAACTTTTGGCAGACGCATTGGACTGCCTGAATCCCCAGGCTCTGAGTTATTAATAGTGGCTCATTTTGCCATGTTTTGGGCAGTTATATATTTATCTATCCTACAGTGTGTGTGTGAGAGAGAGACTTTCAAGGCTCGATGGCTTTTTGAAAAATGTGCTCCCCTGGAACAGAGCAGGGCAGCGAGGGTGCCATTTTGCCATCTGGGTGGCAGGGACCCCAATGCGCTCACGAAATGCTAAGGCAGCGTCGGGGGCTGCAGCGAGGCTCCCATCTGCTCGGCCCGAGCCGCGGTGCAGTCACGAGTTGCACAACAGTAGTAATTCGCAGCTATTTATGACCATTTTAATAGCGAAGCCCTCGATTAGAAGGCTGTGTTTACATGCCGCGCAGCGGAACGGCTCCATGAATCATTCCCACGGTAACCTTTGGTCAAACGGACCAGCCAATTAATGAGAAACCAGCCAGTTGGTCCCGCAGCTGTGATGAACAGGCCTCCGCGTTAGTCTTTCCCTTCCTGACGCTCCTCTGCGGGGGAGACTGAACGGGCTGCCCCTGCACAGCTCCCCTCCCCGGTCCTCCCTGCAGCCCCCTCTGCGCCCACACGCAAATCCCATGGACCCGGTAAGTGCAGAGAGTTTGGGAAACACCTGCGGACATAATGAAGCAAGCATGGCTATGTTTAGCGCATGTTTATTTTCTTATTGTCATTGCTCCGTCCTTTGACTTCAGTTAGGGACCCTGATAGCCCATTTGCGTCAAGCCCAGGAAAGCCCTTTCATTTGCCCATTGAAACCGACACGAGGTTTTAGTCAGTTATCGCATCCAGACAGCCTGAAGGTCAGGCTGTTTCCTTCTGTTTCACCGGGCAGTTAATCCCTCATCACGGGCGATGGAAAATGAATAATTAAACGCGGGCCTTTTTCACATTTCAGATAATGAGAGGCCCTGAGATGCTAGAGGTGCCGCGTGAGAAAACAGGAAAGCGGTGAAGAGCCTACTTCCTGCAAGCGCAGGAGTTCCTCCACTCTGGTCTCAGGGTGCGGAAGGCGGGCTCAGACTCTCCCATGAAATTGATACAAAGCAGCATGAAAATAGGAACGGCTACTGGGCTCCTCTTGGCCACTCCCTGGCTCTGTGACTTGGGGCAAGGCAGCTAACCTTTTGATGTGAGAGGTTTTCTTTCTTTTTTTCTTTTTTTGCAAAATGGAAACAATCATAACCAGCTGAGAGAATAGTTTGCATTAACTTGACTCACTTTGTGGGTCACTTTGACTCCGCAGGTTAAATTGTGTTAGGCCCTGGAGAAAAAATACCCAGGTGTTTTTAAAGCCCGGTAGCTTTAAAGGCCTCATCCTCTGGGGCCTCAGGGAATTCAAGCTACTCGGAAAAGCATTTGTGGGGGATGGAGGCAGTAGAAGGACACAGTGGTTGGAAGAGCACACCGGGTGAGGGCAGATGCCGCTGCCCCTCCTGGTTCCCCATCTCGCTGGAAGCTGCTCACCCTACCCCTCCCTGTCCTGTTCTATTGAGACTAGCCAGGGGCCTCCTGTGGACTGTGACTCCTCTCTCACCTGTTTTAGGGGGACCTGAAGCTAGTGCTGACCAAAAGTGGACCCAGACCTACTAAAGAAGTCCCCCCCGACCCCGCCCCACCCATTGAGGGAATATTTCCAAGTCTAACCTGGTCCTTTTCTTTGCTGTGCCAGGCAGTGGGCTGTACCGAGTAGAGAGAGTGCCCTGCAAGATGCAGATTTCAGGAAAGCTCTATAGAGGAAGCTGGGGGGGCGGGGGGGGGGCGGGGGGAGGCGTGTCTTGTCTGGGTTTTGAAAGACCAGCAGCCTTCAGAGGAGGGAAGACATTCCAAGTCAGTGAGGAGAATGAGCAAAGTGGGAAGGGTCTGGGATGAGCCTCAAACAGGGAATCTTCCCAGGAGCTGGACCACAGATGGGGAAGGGAGTGATGGCAGCTGGGCTGCTGAGGTAGGGTTGGGTCAAGGCCTTAGATCAGCGGTTCTCAACCTGTGGGTCAAGACCCCTTTGGGGGTCGAACGACCCTTTTCACAGGGGTCGCCCAAGACCATCGGAAAACACATATATAATTACATATTGTTTTTGTGATTAATCACTATGCTTTAATTATGTTCAATTTGTAACAGTGAAAATACATCCTGCATATTAGATATTTACATTACAATTCAAAACAGTAGCAAAATTACAGTTATGAAGTAGCAACGAAAATAATTTTATGGTTGGGGGTCACCACAACATGAGGAACTGTATTAAAGGGTCGCAGCATTAGGAAGGTTGAGAACCACTGCCTTAGATTTTATCCTGCAGTCAACACTGACATTGGAGGGTGGAGGCAGTGTTTTAGGGAGGAAAGTGTGTAGTGTTGTGCATGTGGAATTGGTGGGGGTAGACTTGGTAAGAAGGGCCTCTAGCCTGAAGTAATGGAGACCTGGGAATAAAGAAAAGGAAAATAAGATGCACTGGGGTGGTTTTATGACTACACACATTGATTATATGCAAAGGGGGTGGAAACCATTGTTCAAAACTGAATGTTAACATTTATTTTGTCAATGCTTTACCCAAAACTGTCATTCGGTATATCCTGACTGGATTTTTGCAGGGAAAATATGTTCCCCCTTTAGAAAAGGTTCTAGGGAGAAGCAGCTGGGAAACTGCTTCCGAAAAAAATAAGTCACAGGGGAAAGTGAGTGACTGAGAGAGTGACAAAGTGCTGGCGTCTCTCAGAAGAACACACCAGGAGCTGGTGCTTCATGGGCAGGTCCTGTCTCGTAGTGGTTTTACTCCCTCGTCAATATTGGAACGTACTTTCCATGTCTTCCCGGAAAGTGTAGGGAAATAGACTAATGATGATGCAGTTAGCGAGTTTTATCATTGTTAGCTGAAAAACTTATGTGAAAGTTAGAAAATTAAACCTGGAAGAGAACTTAAATACCCTTTCATCCTCTTACGGGAGAGGAAAGAGGACAAGAGCGGGACAACCCGCGCAAAGCCGCCCAGCGGTGTGCGCGGACCCAGTGCTAGAAGGGAACTGCTTTGACCCCTGGTCTAGTGCTCTTCTGCTTTGCCCAAGAACCCCCACAGGCCATGTTATTGCTGACATAGAAGAGTTGGTATTTTCCATTTTCTCTTTCTAAAATCAAGAACTGTTTTATCGGGTACAGTTCTCACATTTCTCCTTACAATTCTCACATTTCTCTTTTTCCTGTTTATGGAATTAAATAATGAATGGTGAGGGGATCCTTGTGTTAAAGATATCTTAATCCCAGGGGGGGTGGGTGACGCATAGAGGGAAGGAAAGTGGGGGGCGTATAGGGAAGTACTCTGGCCAGCCCACTCAACTGGGGTTCAAGGTCAGGTGAATTCACAAAGCATCAGGAAACCTCCGGCTCTAACATTCTGTGTGCCCACGTGAACTGTCATCCCACACAGCTGAGGAGAGGCATGGAGGCCCCTGCCAGGGAGTCCCAGGGGCCACTCCCTGCACCTTCCCTCTGTGCGAGTCTCTTTTCCATTCTTGGAGGGGTTCTAGGATGATTCTAGTACCAATTGCAACATGGGGGCAGGGTTCTCCACACCACCAACCAGTTCTTCAACACCTGCTGCGTTTCCTCCAGTTCAACTCAATTCCTGAGATAGCACCAGATCCCACAGGTTAGGGGCGCAGTCCTACAAGACTGCCCCTCGCCTCCATTTCACTTGCCAATCACAAGTCCGGTTGTCACCTGGGCTTCTGGCTCACTGACTATGGATTGGAGGTTGCAACTACCCCCTCCTTGGGTTTGTTTAATTTGCTAATGCAGCTCACAGTGATCAGAGAAACACGTTACTTATTAGATTATTGGTTTATCGTAAAAGGATATAACTCAGGAGCAGCCAGATGGTAGAGATGCATAGGGCAAGGCGTGGGGGAAGGGCGAGGAGCTCCCATGCGCTCTCCAGGAGTGCCACTCTTCCCAGGTCTCCAGGTGTTTGCCCACCTGGAAGCTCTTCAACCCCGCCCCTGCCCCGTGCTTTTAGAATTTTATAGAGGCGTTCTCACAGAAGCGTGATCAGTTATTCAATTATTAGCTCCATTTCCAGCTCCTCTCCCCTCCCTGGAGGATGGAGGGTAGGGCTGAAAATTCCAAGTTTCTCCTCATGGCTGGGTCTTTCTGGTACCCAGCCCCCATCCAGGAGCCTACCCAGAGTCGCTCATTAAAACACCTGCTCCTCATCCTCTTATTGGGAATTTACAAAGGTTTTAGGAGCCCTGGGTCAGGGACTGGAGATATTTCTTATTATAAATCCCAATATCACAGGCCCCTCCCCTTGACCTTGCAGAAGTTCCCATTTCCTATGGGGCACCCTCAGCCTCAGTTCCTTGTTGTCCACCTTTCCTAGGAAAAGTTTAAAGAAAAAATCAATTCATCCCGTCAGAGCATGCTTGTTTCCTTTTTCCTCTCACCTTTTTCATTTCGTGGGCCCCGCCTCTCCTCCAGGTGAAATCGCACTTCACCACAGGCATTCACACTTCAGGGCTCTGATTCCTCAGCCTCCTCTCCATGGCACCTTCTCCACCTGTTTCTCTCTGTCTATTAAGAGCCTTTGCTGGGGGGGAAGGGGTGCCCCAAGAGCCTTCACAGGAAACTGCTGCTGACTGTCTCCCACCGTCTCAGTGACCAGAGGTCAGGCACAGGGAGTCATGGTCAAGGGAAGCTGTAGTGTTAATGAACAGAAACTCAAATGGTTGTATTATATTAAAGTGTACATACAGCAAGAACATGTGCAGTTGAGGTCTTCGAAAGGCCATAATTGTTAGCAGAACCCAGTGAAGTGCTCGAGTACAGCAGGTCCTCTTTTACCAACCGGCCTGTGGTGAAATTGGTCTCATTGTGGGTAGTTCTGCTGCAGTTCCAAGAATCTATCAGTGATGTGACAGGACTTACTGCACCAGTAAGTGTGTTTTCATTAGGATGTTGTTCCATTAAACTTGGGCCAGTGAAGGTGCTTTATGATCTTTCCATTTCAAAACTGGGTCAAAAAGATATAGTGATAGGTGGTTAAGTTTAGATCTTTCCTTCACATATTATACCAGTAAAGGTCAACTTTTTCTATAGCAAAGCCCCTTCCAGTTATCAGAGATGGTCGCATGATTCGAAAGAGGACTATTTGAGTCCTTCTGCCGGGTTTTTCTAAGTGGAACTCCTGGGAGGTTTTCCCCTTGTTGGTCGTGGAGTGGGGGGAATGTGACTCTGGGCTGCTATTATCTATACTCATCGCCTCTCCCCGCAAACTCCCCACGTACATCTCTGATTCCCTTACAGGAGACTTTAAACTATTTCCAGCTCAAGTGAATTTGAGTCCATTTTTGTCACTTGCTCACAATGAGTCCAAGTTAATACAGAAAGCAAGTACTTCATGTTGTGACTATTTCTTAGGATGGATTCTTCCCTGCAGCTGGGCTGCCTGGGCATATCTTTGTACAAATCCCTTGAAGTTCTGGTGTTCTTGCTTAATCTCCTCAACGAAAATGTTCCTCACACCAAGTACCCTCATTCTCTGTTCTGAGTCAGTGGGGGAGGCAGGTGGCCTCAGTCTTGATAGTCTTCATTATTGATTCATATTCGTGAAAGATTCTCAAAGTTCGGATTGGCGAATGCCTGTGCCAGGTGTCAGGTCCCAGGAGTCACCCTGCTGCCTCCACGGGAGGTTCTTTTCACACATTTATTGGCCGTTTTCGTTTCCTCTTCTGATTCCTTTACTTGACTTTTACAACAGAGGGGAGTCGTCTTTAGAATCAGCCCCGTTACTTTATTTCTGTTTTCTTCTTGTCTTTAAACTTTATGCCTCTGATTGTTTCATTTTAGAACTGTATAACATCTCAGGCCTCACGCAGACTTTGTCTTCCTCTGGCAGACTTCTGGCTGTAGGTAGAATTCTTTCAAATTTGGTTTCATCACGGTTCAGGTGTTGAAATGAAAACTAAAATAAGCTTTCAGCATGCCTTTAATCTTGATTTAAATCAGTCGAGATTGAATAAAAATGATCTATTTGATAGTACGTTAGTTTTGCACTTTCTAAAAAATAGAATTAGGAGGCAAAAATACTGTAAAAAGCTTCAGGAAGTTTAGAGCACTACACTTGAAATTTCAATCTCTGTTTGCATTTTTTTTTTTTTACCATCTCCTATGTCACTTTCAACAAATCATTTCCCTTTTCTCTCTCTAAATGGGAATGGAGACAGGAGGGTTAAGCTATATCAGTGATTCTCAACCCTGGCTGCACATTAGAACTATCTGAAAAACTTTAAACAAAAAATACCGGTGCCCACCCCAGGCCAGTTAAATCGGCACTCTAGGAATGGGATCTATGTATCAGTATTTTTTTTAAAGAGCCCCGGGTGATTCTGATGTGCAACTAAAAATGGCAGTCACAAACCTGATCGCTAAAAAACCTTGTAGTAAACATCTGTTTGACTCTAACATATTGAGACTTGGGCAGTGTATCAAACCTTTCAGCGATTTTTATTTTTTTTTTAAATTAAATCTTTATTGTTCAGATTATTACATATGTTCCTCTTTTCCCCCCCCATAACTCCCCTCCTCCCAGTTCCCACCCCACCCTCCGCCCTCACTCCCCACCCACTGTCCTCATCCATAGGTGCATGATTTTTGTCCAGTCTCTTCCCGCATCTCCCACACCCCTTTCCCCCCCAAGAATAGTCAGTCCATTCCCTTTCTATGTCCCTGATTCTATTATGATCACCAGATTATTTGTTCACTTGATTCTTAGATTCACTTGTTGATAGATGCATATTTGTTGTTCATAATTTGTATCTTTACCTTTTTCTTCTTCTTCCTCTTCTTAAAGGATACCTTTCAGCATTTCATATAATACTGGTTTGGTGGTGATGAACTCCTTTAGCTTTTCCTTATCTGTGAAGCTCTTTATCTGACCTTCAGTTCTGAATGATAGCTTTGCTGGATAAAGTAATCTTGGTTGTAGGTTCTTGGTATTCATCACTTTGAATATTTCTTGCCATTCCCTTCTGGCCTGCAAAGTTTCTGTTGAGAAATCAGCTGACAGTCGTATGGGTATTCCCTTGTAGGTAACTGAGTTTCTTTCTCTTGCTGCTTTTAGGATTTTCTCTTTGTCTTTTGCTCTTGGCGTTTTAATGATGATGTGTCTTGGTGTGGTCCTCTTTGGATTCCTTTTGTTTGGGGTTCTCTGCGCTTCCTGGACCTGTAAGTCTATTTCTTTCACCAGGTAGGGGAAGTTTTCTGTCATTATTTCTTCAAATAGGTTTTCAATATCTTGGTCTCTCTCATCTTCTGGCACCCCTATAATTCTGATGTTGGTACGCTTGAAGCTGTCCCAGAGGCTCCTTACACTATCTTCGTATTTTCGGATTCTTTTTTCATTTTGCTTTTCCAGTTGGGTGTTTTTTGCTTCTTCGCATTTCAAATCTTTGACTTGATTCTTGCGCTCCTCTGGTCTGCTGTTGGGAGTCTGTATAGTATTCTTTATTTCAGTCAGTGTATGCTTAATTTCTAGTTGGTTCTTTATCATAACATCGAGGGTCTCATTAGATTTCTTGTAGATCTCATTAAGTTTATTGGCAGCTTCTAGACAGTTCTTGAGAGACCTTAAAAGTGTGGTTCTGAACTCTATATCTTCCACTGACAATTTTGTCCTGTTTCTTTGTCTCCGCATTTTTTTTATGCTTTCTTGGTGCACCCCCTAGTGGTCTTTGTGCACAGTCTTGTTGTAGTTAAGCCTTGGTTGTTGTAGTTAATACTGGGGGGGATTTGACCTCCAGGCCAACTGGCTGTGAGAGTCAGCTGTGTCTGCAGTGGGAAAACTTCTGTCCTCTGGGGAGGTGCTAATCTAGCCTTTGCCTGAGGCTATCTGGCAAATGGCTCTGTGCAGGGCTTGGGCGGGGCGGGTCGCACGGGATCAAACAGGGCAGGCGGGCAGAGCGAGCAGTTATGGCTGCTCTCAGTTCTGTCCCTAGGGGCTCTGCCTCACAGAGTCCCAGCAACCACTGCAAACCTCGGAGAGAAAGCTGCCTTCGAGTCCGACCGAAGCCAGACAGTCCCGCTTCTCCCGTTTGAGTCTGGGTCCCTAGGGACTCACCTGGATCTGGAGCTCAGAGTCTGAAACTCCCTCCCGATTGAAAACAACAACCGCGCCCTCCGCCGCCAGCCCGCTCCCCGCGTACCTCCACACCTGAATATTTGACTTCAGCACTGCGCCTCCTCTGAGTCTGGGTATGATATTCTCTTTCCTCCTAGTTGTAGAATTTCCACTCAGCCAGCCTTCCTGTGGTTCTGGATGATGTCCGTTCCGTCTTTTAGGTGTACCCTTGAATTGGTTGTTCGAGGCAGCAATCTCCGGCGTTAACCTATGCCGCCATCTTGGTTTCTCTCCGATTTTTAAACTAGTGAAATGGAGGTTCTACTTTATTCTTCCACATAATGCAATGGTGTTTAGAACTGGCCAAAAATAGATGGCTTGTAAGATGCTTGCTAGTGGCTGAGGTCATTCATGAGTCCTCTTGCTTTTCCCACTCCTCCTCTGGTGTTCCTCTCTAAATGAAGCATTGTTACGGACTTTTTTGAACTAAAAGGTAAATGAACATACGCTCTTGCTCACAGCAGTATTATTGGAAGCAACCCGAGTATCCGTTAAAAGGTGAATGGGAGAACCAAGATGGCTGCATAAGGTATAATACGTGCCTCCTCCCACAACAACATTAAAATTACAACTATAAGACAAAGCAGCTATCATCCAGAATCACGGGAAAGCTGGCCGAGTGGAAGTTCTACAACTAGAAGAAAAGAAAAAAGCGCATTGAGACCGGGTAGGAGGTGCAGAGGCGCCAAGAACAGAGGTACGGAGGCGCGCGCTAACCAGGCTGCACCTGGTTGCATGGTTTTTTTCAATCGGAAGGGGATACAAGCTCCCGAATGCACTGAACTCATTTACGGTGAGACTCTGGGGTCCCAGACTCCTACAGAGAGAAACTGGACTGTCTTGCAGCTGGTCAGAAAGCGAGGGTGGCTTTCTTGCAGAGCTGCTCGCAGGGATCATTGTTGCTGTGGGGGCGCGGGACTCGGGGACGCAGAGGGACTGGGGCACGCAGAGGCACGGAGTTGCGGAGATGCTGCCGAAAGCTATTGCTGTTTGCTCTGCCCTGGTGATTCTCTGAGACCCCGCCCTACTCAATTTACATCCCCATCCAAGCTGTGCTCAGTGGCGCAAAGGAACCACCTGCGCTTTTGCAGCCGAACCTAACAAACTGCAGCTGGGTCAGAGAGTGCCAAAATTTCCAAGCCCCAAACAAAGAGGAGAAATTTGCTGATATTGCTGTAGCTACTGCTGGGTGGACTCACACAGTGGTTGACTTGGAGATTCAGGAGCCAGGGTACCCCTGGCCACATACCAGATTTCAACTCCTCACACCCATAAGGGACACACTCAAGAAGCAGACTCAGTGAGCACCAAAGCCCCACTGAAGCAAGTCCTACCCCATAAGGGTGTCTCCAGCACAGCAGTCCTTCCACTGTTGACACAGAGGGTCCTCGCAGTCAGCCAAAAATGTGGAGACAAAGAAACATATCACAAATGAAAGAAATGGAGGAAAGCAAACCAATGGAGGACATAGAGTTCAAAACCACAGTTATAAGGCTACTCAAGAACCTTCTACGAACCTCTGAGGAACTTAGTGAGACCTTCAAGGATCTTAATGAGAATGCCAAAAAAAATGGAAAAAAGGACCAGTCAGAAATTAAACATACACTGACTGAAATTAAAAATATTATACAGAGATCCAACAGCAGACTAGAGGATCCCAAGAATCAAGTGAAAGATTTGAAATACGAAGAAGCAAAAAACACCCATCTGGAAAAGCAAAAAGAAAAAAGAATCCAAAAATATGAAGATAGTGTAAGGAGCCTCTGGGACACCTTCAAACGTACCAACATCTGAATTATCAGGGTGCCAGAAGAAGAGAGAGAGAAAGATACTGAAAGCCTATTAGAAGAAATTACGACAGAAAACTTCCCCTACCTGTTGAAAGAAATAGACTTACAAGTCCAGGAAGTGAAGAGAACCCCAAAGAGGAATCCAAAGAGGACCACACCAAGACACATCATAATTAAAATGCCAAGGGCTAAAGACAAAGAGAGAATCGTAAAAGCAGCAAGAGAAAAACAGTTAGTTACCTACAAGGAATACCCATACGACTGTCAGCTGATTTCTCAACAGAAACCATGCAGGCCAGAAGGGAGTGGCAAGAAATATTCAAAGTGATGAATAGCAAGAACCTACAACCAAGATTACTCTATCCAGCAAAACTATCATGTAGAATTGAAGGTCAGATAAAGACCTTCACAGACAAGAAAAAGCTAAAGGAGTTCATCACCACCAAACCAGGATTATATGAAATGCTGAAGGATATTCTTTAAGAAGAGGAGGAAGAAGAAAAAGGTAAAGTTAAAAATTATGAACAACAAAGTGACAACAAATAAATATCTATCAACAAGTGAACCTAAAAATTAAGTCAGAATAAACTGGTGAATATAATAGAAGCAGGGGCACAGAAAGGGAGTGGATTGACAATTCTTGGGGTGAAGGAGGTGTGGGGGTGCGGGAAGAGACTGGACAAAAATCTTACACGTATGGATGAGGACAGTGGCAGGGGGTAAGGGCATGGGGTGGGGTGGGAACCAAGTGGAGGGGAGATATGGGGGAAAAAAAGAGGAACATCTGTAATAATCTGAACAATAAAGATTTATTAATAATAAAAAAAGATGAATGGATGAGCAAAATGTGAGGGAATGTGACTCTTCATGTTGTGAATAGATATAAAGGAATATTATTCAGCCTTAAAAACGAAGGAAATTCTGACATATACTACAAAATCGATTAACCTTGAGGATGTTATATGTGCAGTCAGTCACAAAACAACAATAACACTGTATTATTCCCATATATGATGTACGTAGAAGAGTCAAAATCATAGAAACCAAAAGTAGAATTGTGGTTGCCAGGGATTGTGGCAGGTGGCCCAGGATAAGGACTTATTGTTTAATGGGAAAGAGTTTCAGTTTTACAAGAAAAGAGTTCTGTGGATGGATGGTTGCACAATAATATGTGTTTAATGCCTCTCAATGGCACACTAAAAATAGTTGAGATGGAAAGACCACAGATATATATTTCTCCATGTCAAAAAATAAATAGGATTGAGATGGAAAAATTTTATATTTCATGTATTTTACCACAGTAAAAAGAAAATTTCTTTTTAAGTAGATAAACAAAGGGGGGTAAGTAAATAAGTGGTCAATGTGTCATATAAATCACTAAGCTAGAGGACAGCCAAATTCACTTTGAGAGTAAAATAAAAATCATTGGGTTTAGAGTGTGTAACGTGGGTTTTGCAGACATGGTTGCCAATGAAGAGGAAAGTACGGAGCTTAAAATAAAACCCACTTCAATAAAAAATGTTATGTAATCAATAGCCATTCAGTCAACCAGTTCCTTACGACGTACTAGCATATTTCACCCAGGAAGTGTTCAGTAACAGCTTATGGTTGACAAAGACGATGTGTCCAGCACAGGGTCCAGCCCAAATTCACTAACAAAATATGCCATCTCTGCTGCACAGGGACTCTATCACTGGGAGGACGACACCTTCAAGGCACACAAAGGTACTCCACGACACTCTTCTTTGTTTCATGCCAGAGACCACAACGGCGAAAGAAACAGTGTTGTCTTGGACCTCACGTGGGCAGTGTTCCCGGAGCCCTTTGGGAGCACAATCAATGAAAGGGTCTGAGGCTCCCAGAGAAGCTGCTTTGATCACAAAAACATGAGCTTCGTTTTTAGAACAAACTACTGTTTCCTTTCAGGTAATGATTGACCAGGCTCTTCTCTGCTGAGTCAGTAACCAGCCGATACTGACCAGAGGTGGGTCAAGGCTGCAGATGCTGGGGAACGTGAGGTGAGAGCACCAGAGGCCCGAGCTCTTCAGTTCAAAAGCCAGATGCAGCATGAGAGAATGTGCTGCTGTTCTTTGGCGTTTGGCTTATATAACTTCAAATTTCAAAGAGAAAACGCATTTCTCCTCCCACTGAATTCAGTTGCTTTAGAAGCAGTCTGACTTCTTTGACATGAATTTTTGTTAGACCTGAAGAGTATATTTAACATTCAGTTTGTCTTAATAACACAAGCCCGGGGACACTGTGAACCCCTCATATTTTGAGTCTCAAGGACACAGAGATGAAAGACCTTGTCCTAGATAAGCTCACGCTCCAGGGGCGACCAGCAGCTACAGAAAAGGGGAAGACCATTTTCTAAATGCTTCAAAATGCATCTGCTCTCCTGTCATGAGAGGAGGAGCGTCTTCCTGGTTTTCACTGACCCTCAGAGGAAATACATGCTGATTAGATTTCTATTTATATGTTTATTATATATATTTTTTAAATCGTGGCAAAATCCGCATGACATAACATGTACCATCTTAACCATCTTTTTAAGTGTACAGTTCAGTGGCATTAAGTACTCTCACATCATTGTGCCACTACCATCCACCCACAGAACTCTTTTCATCTTACAGAACTGAAACTGTAGCCTTTAAACAATAACTCCCCATCCCCGCTTCCCGAGCCTCTGGCAACCACCTTTCTCCTTTCTGTCTCGGTGAATTTGACTACTCTAAGGACCTCATATAAGTGGAATCATTCGCTGTTTGTTCTTTTGTGACTGGCTGCTTTCACTCGGCATGATGTCCTCCAGGTAGAGTTGTTTATTTATTTTAAAAAGAGCTAATACTTTCAAGTGTCTCATAAACAGCCAACTGTGCCCGTTCTACCTGAGATGCCCCAGTTTCTCTACAGGTCTCATTAGCAAGTCACTGCTCTGGGTGGTGAAGGAGTGGATAGGATGTCATTTGGCACGTACTCGAGGGAAATCAGCGTCCTTCGTGAATTGTCTGGACACATCCAAAGCTCTGTGAGCTCTCAAAAGCGCCAGCACCGCGCCTGTGACTGTGGAGGCTGTGAAGCAATTCCACAGGAGGGAGAGAAGGCAGCGGCCTGACTCAGCGCTGCCTCGCCAGCCCCCGGCCCACACAGCTCCGCATGGCTCCGCACTTGATTACGGGTGTGTACAGCCATCTGGTCTGTGGGCTTAGCAGTAAGAATGAGAGACTCAGGCTCTCCATGTCACATGTTGCTATTATTTTATTTAACACTTGTTATGTGGTGGCCAACACTGCACCAAGCACAGCATAAACCTGGTATTCTTCAATACGGTCTCTGTCTATTGTACAAGAGACACTTGGGCCAAACTTGCTTCAGGGGACTGGAGCCCATTTCCTAATGCCTTTCAAATACAGAGTCTTGATTGTTGAAACTCTAAAAGTAGTAATATAAAACATTTCTTTTGAATAAGTGCTATTTCAGTAAGAGTCTCTAGGCAAATTTCACTATACTTCATTCGATTTCTGTCTTGGAGGAAAATCTATCCCTCCATATTCCATGGTGTTCGTGCAGGAAATGAAGTAACCATTTCTATTCAATATACCATTTGCTCTTTCTATTGAACAAAATAGTGGTTTCAGCTAAAGAGTTGTTTGTGATTTTCATCGCAATCTATGTATCAGACTTTAGTAAACAGAACATTGTGTTTTCTTCATACGAAAGCCACGTCCAAGGTACATTATTTTACCATAATGCCTTCCAGTGTTGTAATTCTTTAACGAAAGTTTGTGAAGTCACATTATTTGCAAACATTCATAACAGACGTAGTACTTGCCTTTCTCTTATGCTCTTTAAAGGAGTCTCCAGTTCTCCCCTGGGCTCCAGGGCATATTGAGATATTCGGGTGCTTCTCCCTTCAGTGAGAGACGGAAGTTCCATTTCTACAGTAAAGAGTCTCAGTCTACAGCGAACTTCTTGGTTACACAACAGATAGTCTTTGATCTGCCCTGGCACATCCTACTGCCCTTCTGGATGCAAAACCAAATAAAGTTTTCTTTTTCTTTCTCTTTTTCTTTTTAAATCATTTTAAAATTATAGTTGACATCCAAAATTGTGTTAGTTCAGGCATACAACACAGTGATGACACATTCCTATACCTTATGCAGTGGTTGTCATGATAAGCCTAGTACCCATCTGCCCTCCTTCACAGTTATTATGGTATTATTGGACCCTCTTTACTGTCCTTTACATCCCCATGACTTATTTTATAACTGGTAGTTTGTACTTTTTAATTCCTTTCACCTTTTTTGCCCATCCCTCCACTTCCCACCCCTTTGGCTGGTGACCGCCAGTTTGTTCTTTGTATGAGTTTGTTTCTGTTTTGTTTTGTTTGTTAGTTTTGTTCTTTAGACGCCACATGTAAGTGAAATTATATGGTATTTGTCTTTTTCTGTCTTATTTCACTTAGCATAAAACCCTCTCTAAATCTATCTATGTTGTCTCAAATGGCAAAATTCCATTTCTTTTTATGGCTAATATTCCATTGCCTGTGTGTGTGTGTGTGTGTGTGTGTGTGTGTGTGTGTGTGTACTACATATTCTTTATCCATTCATTTATCAATGGACACTTAGGTTGTTTCCATATATTGACTACACTAATAAAAGCCTAGGTGGTCCTCATGCCCTCTCGTGCGACGTCATCACAAGATGGCCGTGCACAGTGGAGGTGGGGCCAGTGGCCGCTCTGCGCGGTGAGGCCTGGGGTCCCATGGCTCCGCGCAGTGCAGAGGAGGCTGGTCCCAGTGTCTCCGCTGTCTCACGCGGAGGAGGCGGGTCGCGGGAGGGGAGGGCAGTTGTGGGCGATCAGGCTGGCAGGGGAGGGAAGTTGTGGGCAATCAGGCCAGCAGGGGAGGGCAGTTGTGGGCGATAGGGGAGTGGTTAGAGGGCGATCAGGATGTAGGCAGAAGCAGTTAGGGGCAATCAGGCAGGCAGGTGAGCGGTTAGGACCCAGCGGTCCCAGATTGTGAGAGGGATCCCAGATTGGAGAGGGTGCAGGCTGGGCCGGGCTGAGGGACACACACCCCCACCGCCATGCACGGATTTTTTGCACCGGGCCTCTAGTTATAAATAATGCTGCAATGAACATAGGGGCATATATATCTTTTCAAGTTACCATTTTCCATTTCTTTGGATAAGTACCCAGAAGTATGTGTATGAGTATTGTGTATATGTGTATATCCCTTAATTATTTATTGTAGTTACACATGATCTTATTAATTTTGCTTTTTTAACCTTCATATTAGCTGTATAATTGGTTGATCCATTAGTTTTACTAAATGTTTGCTTTTATCAGTGAGATTTTTTTTCTTATGTTTCCTTATTTTTAATTTTAGCTTTTTCTTTTCTGCTTAAAGAAGACCCTTTAACATTTCTTGTAGTGTTGTTTAGTGGTAATAAGTTCCTTTAGCTTTTGCTTGTCTGGTGAATTCTTTATCTGTCTGTCAATCTCAATGATAACTTTGCTGAATAGAGTAATCTTGGTTATAGGTTTCCCTTTCATCACTGCGAATGTATTGTGCTGTTTCCTTCTGGCCTGCAAAGTTTCTGCTGCAAAATCAGCTGGTAATCTTATGGGGGATCCCTTGTACTACTAGAAGCTTTTCTCTTGCTGCTTTAATTTTTTAAATCATTTTTTATTTTTCAATTACAGTTGACATACAATGTTATATTAGTTTCAGGTGTCCATCACGGTGATCGGACATTTTAAAACTTACTAAGGGACCATCTACAAAAATCTCATACCTATTTGACATCTTACATAATTATTAGAATACTATTGACTATATTCCCTATGCTGTATTTTACACCCCTGACTGTATTATAACTACTAATTTGTACTTTTAAATCCCTTTGCCTTTTTTCACCTATCCTCCTACCCCCTCCCATCTCACAATCATCAAAATGTTCTCTGTATATATGAGTCTTTTTCTGTTCTGCCTGTTTGTTTATTGTTATAGTCAATTGTTGCGATATGTATTTATTACCATTGTATTGTTTATATTTTTTATCTTTTTTTTCTTCTTCTTAAAGAAGACCCTTTAAAGGGTGAGCAAGAAATTGAAAACCTATTTGAAAAAATAATGACAGAAAATTTTCCTTACCTGGTGAAAGAAATAGACATACAAGTCCAGGAAGCACAGAGTCCCAAACAAGAGGAACCCAAAAAGGTCCACATCAAAACACATCATAATTAAAATGCTAAGGGCTAAAGACAAAGAGAGAATCTTAAAAGCAGCATGAGAAAATTAGTTGGTCACTTACAAGGGAGCACCCATAAAACTGTCAGCTGATTTCTTTGCAAAGAAACTTTGCAGGCCAGAAGGGAGTGGCAAGAAATATTCAAAGTGATGAATAGCAAGAACCTACAACCAAGATTACTCTACCCAGCAAAGCGATCATTTAGTATTGAAGGTCAGATAAAGAGTTTCACAGACAAGAAAAAGCTAAAGGAATTCATCACACTAAATCTCTTTACATGAAATGTTAAATGGTCTTGCTGCTTTTAAATTCTTTCTCTGTCTTTAACCTTTGGCATTTTAATAATGATGTTTCTTCGTGTGAGCCTCTTTGGGTTCATCTTGTTTGGGACTCTCTGTGCTTCCTAGACTTGGATTCTGATCCTTAACCAGGTTAGAATAGTTTTCAGCCATTATTTCTTCATATAGGTTTTATGTCTCTTTCTCTCTCTCTCTTCTCCTCCTAAGGTCCTCATGATGCAAAGGTTGGTACACTTAATATTGTTCTATGGGATCCTTAAACTATCCTCATTTTTTAAAATTCTTTTCTTTTCGCTGGTCCATTTGGATGATTTCCATTACCTTAACTTCTGGATTAATGATCCATTCTTCTACATCATCTAATCTGTTGTCAATTCTCTCTAATATTTTTCATTTCATTCTGATAGTTTCTTTTTAAAATGTTTTTATTGATTTTTAGAGAGAGAGAAAGGGAGAGAAATAGAGAGATAGAAATATTGATGAGAGAAACATCATCGATCAGCTGCCTCCTGTACCCCTCCTACCAGGGATTGAGCCTATAACCCGGGCATGTGCCCCAACCAGGAATCGAACCAGCAACCTCTTGGTTCATGAGTTGACACTCAACCACTGAGCCACATCAGCTGGGTTAATTGGTCATTTTTTTTAATTTTCCGTATCTGTTGAATTTATCACTGAGTTCATCTACTTCTGAATTTGTTGAGCATTGTTTCAAACTTCTTATCTGGTAGACTGTTTATCTATTATATTTAGTTCTTTCTCTGGGTTTTTTCCTGTTCTTTTGTTTGGAACCTATTCCTCATTTGGCTGTTTCTCTCTGTTTGTTTCTATGTGTTAGGTAGATCCACTACATCTTCCAGTCTTGATGAAGTGGCCTCATAAAGAAGTTCTCCTGTGGGGTCCAGTGGAACTATCCCCCCTGGTTACCAGAGCCAGGTGCTCCAGGGGTGACCCCTGTGTGGGCTGTGTGTGCCCTTCTGTTGGAGTTGGGCTCCAGTTGCTGCAGGCCTGCTTGTAAATGGGGTTGACTCTTAGGTGACTGACTGCGAGGGCCAGCCAAAACTACTTGGATGATCTGGTGTGCGAGGGCTGACCCCACAGGGTGGAAATTGCTTTGGAGGGGCTCCAGTGCTGGCCCCAGCTGCCTGTTGGGTGTGTCTGTTGTGGAGCCACTGGGTGGGGCTGTGGTGCTGGCCTAGGCTGGCCACTGCTTGTGCTGGACTTGTGACCACTTGGTAGTTGCTATGATTTGACCTGAGGCCAGTGCTGCTTGTGTGGAAGGTCAGGAGCACACGTGGGGAAGGCTTTGGCCAGGGCTAGAAGGTTAGGTGGGGCAGGATCTCGGGAATGCTGGGGTGGGGTGAACAGGGTTAGCTAAGTTAATGGAGAGTGACAGGTTTGGCACCTGCCTGCTCCAGGTCAGCCAGGTGGAAGGAGAACACAGCAAAAGAAACAAAGGAACAATGGCACTCGCCAGCACTTCCCTCTTCAGGGAGAGTTCCCACCAATCCCTGCCCCTCCAGCCCTCCCTCTAATGTTAGTCCATCTAATTCCTCCCCATAGGACCCAGGCACTTCTGGAACCGCTGCTTCTGCGCTGGAGCTTGGAGCGGGTGAGTGTGAGCATGAGTCCTTTAAGAGCACTGCCTTGGTCTCCCACGGTCCTTTGTCTCTGATATGATCCCTGTTGGTTTTCAAAGCTAGATGTTATGGAGACTCCTCTTCCCAGCACAGATGCCCTAGACTGGGGATCCTGGTGTAAGGGTGTTATGTTATGTTATCCTTTCCATTTATGCATTGCTACACCTGACCAGGCTGTGTCTCTGCCCCTCCTACCCTCAGTGTGGCTTCTTTTTAATATCTTTAGTTACAGGAGTTCTGTTCAGCCAGTTTTCAGGTGGTTAGGCATGGTTGTTCTATATTTAGTTGTAAGTTTGATGTGTTTGTGGAAGGAGGTGAGTTCAAGATCTACTTGTTCCACCATCTTGACCTTGCATCTCAAGACTTTCCCTTTCTAATATTTCCCTAACTAATATTTCCCCACTCTTGATAGGTTTGTCTTTATAGCCTACTACCAAAAACTGGCTGATAGAACTAGCTTTCCTTAATATCACACACAGTCTCTCTCCAATTAAACAAGATGTCTTATTCATCCCACAAGTGAATGCTGGTGCTGGGTTAGGTCTCTGGGATATACTAAAGTGGGTCAGCTGGAGTCCTCGTCCTAAAAGAGTAGGGAGAGGGTTTATACTTCCTTGCTATAACACAAGTCAGGGTATAATAGGTATTATAAGAGTAGGCTATGGGGATTCAAAAGATGAGCAGATCTCTGAATTTAAGATTCACAGATGAGGAGTGAAAATAACCAACTTTTCTTGAACATTTACTGTGAATCAGGAACTGTGTTAGACAGCTTACATATATTATCTAGCTCGATTCTCACAACCATTAAGCATTTTTACCCTCAATTTAGAAATGAGGACACCGAGGCCTGTCCAGGTGTGAGTGCTCAGTTTTTCTGCCTTTTACTGTACTATTCCATGCTGGTAGCACTTCCTGCTTCATGTTCTGTCATTGACTCCAATCCCACCCTTTACCAAAAGAAAAGAAAAGGAGAAAGATTGGAAGGCTTCAGACAATCAACTCTGAACTGCCTTCTAGTTTGCATCAGAAATTTGTGGGACGTGTATGCAGAGAAATATATGCGCAACAAAAAGGGCAGCCAAAAATGTGACTTTTTAAAAAGAATGTGGTTTTGAGAGTCACATGTTTTGTTTAGAGAAGCACATTGGTGAAGCCCTTTGTATGTACACAGTTGTTTCTTCTTCCTGTTATTCCTATTAGAAGGAAAAAAACTAAGTTTGGGACTCTGGATAATTTACTACAGGTTTTCTGGGACAAGGAAGAGATAAAAAGCCATAATAAATGAAGAAGCACACTTATGTAGAGAAAGCAGTGATCAAAATTCTGATTCAGCACCACTATATTAGAGGCTTATCTTTTACTATTTGATTTTCATCGCAAATCTGGCAGCTAGATGCCACCCCCCCCCCACCCGCCACCCCCGCCCCCACACACACATTGACAAATGAGGAAACTGAGGCCCTAATAGATAGTAAGTGATGGAACTTGGATTCACACTCAGTGCAGTTTATGCCTTAAAAGCAGACATGTTTGAGATCTAGCTCAGAGGCTTTTCAGCTAAATACAATCTGGCCCTTCACAGCTGATAATACAGCCTTCTGCAGGCAAGAGACAGAGAACATTGTCCCTGAGAACAGATCTGTGTTGGGGTCGTAGCTCAAAATCAGGTTGCCCTGGCTTAGCAGAGGCTGCCCCCCTGCTGTTTCTGCTATTGCTTGACCTGGAGGGCTTCCTCAAGAAAACAGTAAGTGTTCCTATCCCAGAAGCCTTCAGGTTGCTGCCACCAAGCCTCCAGCTTGAGCAGGAATGGGCGCTCCTGCTCTCGGGGACTGCCACCAAGGGACAGGCCTCAGGGTAAGCTTTCAAGAACTGGGTGATGCCAGCACCTGCCTTTCCATCATGATCATCTTACTCTAGGAACAGCGAGCTTTCTTAAGAGATTCTACTTTCATGTTTCCTGCTGGCCACTAAGCAAGGTTTATTTAACAACATGTTCTGGAGGTACCGGTGGGAAGGTTTGGGAGCTTACACAATGTGCAAATTAAGACTGTGAATTTTGTTTGAATTACTTCAAAGTCAATGTCTTTTTTTTTTTCCAAAAAGAAAAAACACAGCAAATTAAGTCGATTCTAGTCTAATGCACTTTGGACTGACATAAGGTGGTGGTCACAGCCTGCCTCCATGGGCTATCAGTAAACGTTTGTATAAATGAGTAAATGGAGAGTGCTGTCAGGACTTGGCTGTGCTCTCTTTGGAAGCACATACACTAAAATAGGACTTTGTCAAAACCAAGCGTGACGGTGCTGTCTGGATTAGGCCTAATTTGAAATCTCTATAGTAATGGTGGAGGAAATGTCAAGCACAAGAATCAGAGTGCAGTTAAAACCTCTTTGCGTGCTCCTTTACTCTCCGCCAGAACCAATATTAAATGCTCTTCCCGTGGCATCTGCAACCCACTCTGGCCTCTGCTGGCGGGGTTTCTTCCCCCCTCACTCCCTGCTCCTCCTGCAGTGCCTGCCACTATCTGCACCTTCCATTTTGCACTTTTCAGGGGTCAAACACAAAAGCTTTGGTCTTAAAGCCATAGCCATGCTCACGAGGTACAGCTGCAAACTGCTTTTTAAAAAGATGGCGCTGTGAATCCTGGGTTACCTCCTCTTGGGCAGAATTCTTTTACCTCATTGGAGGTAGGTTCAATGAGCAGGTCCCTCACTTGGACACCAAGGGAGTTTTCACAGGAATTTTAAAGGCATCACAAGCTCTGTATGTTGCAATAACTGTTCGTGTCCTCTGGAAATGTGTTAGTGAGTGTTGAATGCAGTCACAGTGGTCCCACTTGTTAATACCACTTGTTTTTCACAAGAGGAAAGATAATCACTCGTTGGATCATATGTGTTAGGGGAGTCCAGCCTGTAAAAGGCAATTTGACCAAGAGTCTCCCAGAACAATAGATAAATGAATGGATTAACAGGTGAATGAATTAAGCAGTTAAGTAAGGTATCTAGGGATGGCTTTATTCAACTGGCCTGCAGTCTTCCACTTCCTTTGACACATCTTGACTGGGAATTTTAAAAGGTTTAATATTTTAATGATTTTTTTCAATGGCTTTTTAGCTCCCAGAGTTTTGATTATTAAGATTCTTCCTTGAATTGTATTAAATCATGTACATTGTTGTAGTTCCAGAAATATCTTCCTTTTTTTTAAGATTAAAATTCTTTTTCTTAGTGTTGATTAAATTTCCTTTAAAATGTTCAGTAATTTTGGGGCTCTTTTGTTTCAACCACTCATGAGCTCACATGGAAAATTTAAGTTCTTAGCCTGAGTTTATACATAGCACTGATATTATTGAGTCCACTCTACTATACTGGTAATTTAAATACTGTAACATACTTTCTAAGTTTTTCAGAGGCAGAGCCATCTGATGCCTACAGACAAATAAGAAAGAAAGTTACTTATTTTCTCCCTTTTTCTTCTTGGTCTCCACCTCCTTCTCCTCCTCCTCTTCTTCCTCTCCCCCTCCTTCTCCTAGAAATATTTTAGTTAGAAAATAATCTGTTTCATTGCTGTTAAAAAAAAATGCGGTACGGATTGAATCTCCTTATTCATCTTAGAGATCAAGTTTTATATTTATCCCATTGTAGGGCCATTTATTCTCTAAGTGATGTGATGGTTATCAATAGCAGACTGAAGGCACCCTTTCTGATTTCTACTGCTCACATCTTTTTTTTTTTAAATATATTTTATTGATATTTTACAGAGAGAAAGAGAGAGGGATAGAGAATTAGAAACATTGATGAGAGAGAAAAACATCGATCAGCTGCCTCCTGCACACCCCCTACTGGGGATATGCCTGCAACCAAGGTACATGCCCTTGACCAGAATCGAACCTGGGACCCTTCAGTCCGCAGGCCGACACTCTATCCACTGAGCCAAACCGGTTAGTGCTACCGCTCACATCTTTAGATAATTCTTTTACATGCAACTATAATGAAAGACAATTGAATTGCTCTGCTGTGTTCTGACCTGGAGAAATTGTATACATTGTTGGGGAGGAGGGTTGCATCTGAGAGCATGTATTAGTCAGTTTAGGCTGCCGTAACAAAATACCCGAAACTGGCTGGCTTAAACAACAGAAACCTGTTTCTTATAGTTCTGGAGGATGGAAAGTACACATCTTGTTGCTGGCTGAATCAGTTTCTGGTGAGGAATCTCTTCCTGGCTTGCTAAGGCTGCCTTCTTGCTGTGTCCCCACTTGACAAAATGAGAGCTTTGATGTTTCTTCTTACAAGGACACCAGCTCTATTGAATTAGAACTTCACCTTAATGACCTCATTTAACTTTTATCACCTCGTCGCAGACCCCATCTCCAAATACAATCATAATCATAATCATAATACAATCAACCTAAGAATTTGGGGGATACAAAATTCAGTCCATAGCAAAACAATTGGGCTTTTGTTCAACATCAGTAAAGATAATGTACTATTAAGTTAACACACTAGAAATCTATATTAAAAAGATTAATGAAAAAGTTTAATATACAAAGTATACAGAAGAAAAAAATATTCCTGAATCAATCACTCCATGATTTTTATTAGTTTATTTCTTTAGTGTTTTATTTCAGAATATAACAATTATTTTCTCAATATGTTTCTATTTTAAAATTACCTCTACTAATAAGATTTTTTGTGAGTCTATATGGTATCAAGTATCTGGAAGGCAAATACAGAATTTTATCATCTAAATATTTGCTGTCACATCCTTTATGTGAGGGTCTTGACTACAAAAAAGATGTTGATAAGCTCCTCTACACACCAATAATTGTTTGTTCCCTTTAGAGAGGTACACAGTTTATCAAAAAGCCTGAGTTAGTTCTAGTATGCAAATAAATTTAATGGAAGAAATACTTTCAAGGTCACAGTTTGGGAAAAGATGGCATTTTTATTATGAAAACTGTCGAGGTCTGTTTTTTAACCTGCAAAAACAAGACTGAAAACAAATTGGCCTAGATAATGTCTAAGTTTCAGAACTGTAATTTACTTTGAGAATTTTATTTTCAAACAGCAAAATTAGATAAGAAAATTTGACTTTTGTCATATAAATTTTATCTTAAATATAGTAGATAGCAGGCAACTTTATAATAATTTCATACTGATATAGTATAAGATTTTAATAGGTAGTTGGATACCTTGAGCCTAATTATTTGCCAATCTAAATGCTAGTCAATTATTTATTGAAAATATTGGAGTTGTGAGGCCCTGGACTATGTCAATCATGAATGTTTGTAAAATCTTATTCTTTAAGAAACAACAGTACTGGCACCAGTATAAGGATAGACATAAAGATCAATGGAGTAGAACTTAGAGTTTAGATGTAAACCAATGTGTCTATGATCAATTTATTTTTGACAAGGGGGTACCAAGATCATTCAAGAAGAAAGAATAATCTTTTTAACAAATGGTCCTGGGACAACTGGATAGCCACATGAAAAAGAATGAAATCGGTCCTCACCTCATACCATATATAAAAATTAATTCAAAAAAGATCAAAGAGCTAAACTAAAAAGCTAAAACTATAAAACTCTTAGAAGAAAACATAGGATTAAATTTTATGTTCTCCTATTTGACAATAGATTCTTAGATATAGTACTCAAAGCATAAGCAATAAAAGAAAAAAATAAATAAATTGGACTTCATCAAAACTAAAAGCTTTTATGTATCAAAGAACACCATCAAGAAAGCAAAAAGACAATCCACAGAATGGCAGAAATATTTGCAAATCATCTATTTATATAAAAGCCTAAGCGACCAGCTGGTAGCTATGACTCTCAATGACCACCAGGGGGCAGATGCTCAATGCAGGAGCTGCTGAGCAACAGCAACCTTGTAGAGTGCCCTCTCGCACTCCAGGACCCCTCAAAGGATGTTAACTGCTGGTTTCAACCTGATCCCTGCAGGCCAGGCCGAGGGACCCCACCTGCCAGAGGGATCCCACTCACTCCACAGATGCCCTTCGAGCCCCTGTGCCGCCCCAGATGTGGCCAGCCTGGAGGGACCGTGGGAGGTTGGCTCCAGGGCGTGTCCTGCCCGTCTCACCCAGTCCCACCCCACTGGCCACCTTCTAATTAATTTCCTTTCAATGTACACAAATCCATGCACCAGGCCTCTAGTATATCTGATAAGGGACTTGTGTCCATAATACATAAAAACTCTAATGACTCAATAATAAAAAGACAAATAACCCAATTACAGAATAAGCAAAGAATTTGAATAGGCATTTCTCCAAGGAAGCTATTCAGTGTCTAATAAGCACATGAAAAGATGTTCAACATCAATAGTCATAAGAGAAATGCAAGTCAAAACTATAATGAAGGCCTAGCCCGTGTGGCTCAGTTGGTTGAACATCATCCCATGCACCAGAAGGTCTCCAGTTCAATTCCCAGTCAGGGCACATGCCCAGGTTGGGGGCTCGATCCCCAGCAGGGGGTGTGTAAGAGGTAGCCAATTGATGTTTCTCTCTCATTGATGTTTCTATTTCTCTCTTTCTCCTTTCTTTTCTCTGAAATCAATAAAAACATATCTTTAAAAAAAAACTATAATAAAGTACTACTTCACACTCACTAGGAGGGCTAGAGTAAAAATGTCACATAATAACAAGTGTTGACAATGTAGAGAAATAGAATGTGGAGAAATAAGAACGCTCTTATACTTATGATGAGATGTAAAATGGTGCAGCCACTTTGGAGAACAATCTGGGAGCTCCTCAAATGTTTAAGCATAAAGTTGCCATATGACCCAGTAGTTCTACTCCCAGGTATATGCCCACGAAAAACTAAAATATATGTCCACACAACAGCTTGCATGTGAATGTTTACAGTAGCATTATTTATAACTAGAGGCCCAGTGCACAAATTCGTGCACGGGTGGGGTATGGCTGGCCTGCCCTGATAGGGGCCAATTGGGCTGGGCCAGCCAGGGGGAAGGGCCACGGGCGATTGGCTGACCAGCCCCGCCCCTTGGTCGAACTCCCAGTCGAGGAGGCATTTTGCATGTTAGTCTTTTATTATATAAGTTAGCCAAAAGGTGCAAACAACCTAAATGTCCATCAACTGATGAATGGTTAAACTAGATGAAGTATATTTATTCAGTGGAATATTAGGTGGCCATAAAAAGGAGTGAAGTAATCCTATCTAATAAAAGAGTAATATGCAAATTTACCATCACTCCAACCCACAAAGATGGCCGCCCCCATGTGGTCAAAGATGGCCACCCCCATGTGGACACAAGATGGCCAGCAGGGGAGGGCAGGTGTGGGCGATCAGGCCAGCAAGGGAGGGCAGTTGGGAGGGACCAGGCCTGAAAGGGAGGGCAGTTGGGGGTGATCAGGCCTGCAGGGGAGGGCAGTTGGGGGTGACCAGGCCTGCAGGGGAGGGCAGTTATGGGCAATCATGCTGGCAGGGGAGCAGTTGGTGTCGATCAGGCTGGCAAGGGAGTGGTTAGGGGGTGACCAGGCTGGCAGGCAGAAGCAGTTAGGGGCAATCAGGCAGGCAGGCGAGCGGTTGGGAGCCAGCAATCCTGGATTGTGAGAGGGATGTCCGACTGCCCGTTTAGGCCCGATCCCACTGGATTGGGCCTAAACGGGCAGTCGGACATCCTTCGAGGGGTCCCAGATTGGAGAGGGTGCAGGCTGGGCTGAGGGACACACACACACACACACACATACACACACACACACACCCTCCCCTGTGCACAAATTTCATGCACCGGGCCTCTAGTCATATATACTACAACATAGATGTACTTTGAAAAATTATGCGGAGTCAGAAAGCCAGTCACAAAGACCACATATTATATGATTCCATGTATATGAAATATCCAGAATAGGCAACTCTATAAAGACAGGAAGTAGATTAGTAGTGGCTTAGGGCTGGAAAAAAATGGAGTCATGGAAGGGGAGATTGTTAAAGGGTACAAGGTTTCCTTTTTAACCAATGAAAATATTCTAATATTTTCACATATCGTGAATATATTAAAATCCACTAAATTGTACAGTTTCAATAGATAAATTATATGCTATGTGAATTAGATCTAGGAAAAATTAGTTTTAAAAATCTTATTCCTTGCAGCCACTATGGAAGACAGTATGGAGCTTCCTCAGAAAACTAAAAATGGAACTCCCATTTGACCCTGTGATCCCACTTCTAGGAATATATCCCAAGAAACCAGAAACACCAATCAGAAAGGATATATGCACCCCTATGTTCATAGCAGCACAATTCACCATAGCTAAGATCTGGAAACAGCCTAAGTGCCCATCAGTAGATGAGTGGATTAGAAAACGGTGGTACATCTACACGATGGAATACTATGCTGCTCTAAAAAGGAAGGAACTCTTACCATTTGCAACAGCATGGATGGAACTGGAGAGCATTATGCTAAGTGAAATAAGCCAGTCAATGAAGGAAAAATACCACATGATCTCACTCATTCATGGATAATAAAGACCATTATAAACTTATGAACAATAATAGATAGAGAGGCAGAGCTGCCTCAAACAGACTGTCAAACTGCAGCGGGAAGGCTGGGGAGGGGATGTTGGCAGAAGGGTGGTAGTAAGAGATCAACTGAAGGACTTATATGCATGCATATAAGCATATCCAATGGACATAAGACACTGGGGGGTAGGGGAGGCCAGGGGATTGTCAAGGGTGGGTGGAAAAAGGAGACATATGTAATACCCTTTGTAATACTTTAAGCAATAAAACTAACAAAAAAAAAATCTTATTCTTTAAACACTGGGAAGGAAACCATCGTGGTGGTACACTGTGGGGGCGGTTTATAGATGAAGCTTTGGCAAAAGGCAGGACTCTAGTTTCCCAAGGTTCTTTTCCTGGCTGCACAGTTATACATTAATGGGTACTTACTGTCCTGTAAGATGGAACCTGCTCTAAAAATCACTGACTCTTTTCAAACTACTTCCAGATCTTATAAAAATTGTAAGTCAGATGAAACCCATAGTAAATTGAGTTTTTAAATTAATTAAAAATAATGGAGTTTTTTGGAAGAAACCTTTCTTTCTCATTTCTCTCAATGTTCAAGAATAAGAATGCATGTTTAACATGTTCTAATACATTTTCCAATGAATCAAAAATTTAATCTAATTAAACATCCAAAGAGAATTTTTAAGATGTTAAGTTGGCTATCCTGCTGATAGGGGGCAGTAGAGAAATAATTAAGAGATCCATGGATTTAGGTGTCTTTCCTGGCTCTGTCAAAATAAGTTGTAATATGATGTTCTCAACTTTCCTGTCATCTGCAAAATGGGTTTAATTATAGTCCAGTTCTCCTGAAGTTAGAAAAACATTCATTGGAATAATAAAATGGATACATTTTGTATATAGTAAGCACTTTAAATGCTTTTCATCATTATTAGTTTTAATTAGGCATTCATCACTTGGCCTAATATACATGCTATTGGAGAAAAATATACAATCTAGTGATTCGCTGTGGCCTTCCTTTTTTTTTTTAAACTCCATTGCAGCTTTGCCGCTGACGTCAGTGTTTACAGTTTGCTTCACTTGTTATTAGAGCTGATGTTTCCCTGAAGTTGGGCAGAAAACCAGGCAGCACACTGGGTCTAGAACTTGGTATTTCACTTTGTCAAGATGTGACATACATAAGTTCTCAAACTGTGTTTTGTTAAGTGTAAAAAAATGCTTTCACCCTGGCCAGGTTGCTCAGTTGGTTGGAGGGTCGTGCCATACACCAAAAGGTTGTGAGTTCGATTCCTTCCCAGTCAGGACACATACAGTATCTAGGTTGTGGGTTTGATCCCCGGTCAGGGCACATACAGAAGGCAACTGATCGATGTTTGTCTCTCGCATCGATGTTTCTCTCTCTCTTCTTCTTCTCTCTCTCTAAAAATCAATAAAAACATATCCTCAGGTAAGGATTAAACAAACAAACAAATGCTTTCCTTATGTTCGTATAATAGAAAGTCACTAAATATTTTGCTTAAGCTTTTAGTCGAGATATATAGTATACTAGAGGCCTGGTGCATGAAATTCATGCACTCGGCGGGAAGGGGACCCCTCAGACTGGCCTGTGCCCTCTCACAGTCCAGGAGCCCTCGGGGGATGTCTGACTAACGGCTTTAGTTGGACATCTTTAGCGATGCTGCTGAGGCAAGAGAGGCTCCCACCACAGCCGCTGCACTCGCCAGCCATGAGCCAGGCTTCTGGCTGAGCAGCACTCCCCCTGTGGGAGTGCACTGACCACCATGGGGCAGCTCCTGCATTGAGCATCTGACCCCTGGTGGTCAGGACGTATCATAGCAACCGGTTGTTCTGCTATTTGGTCAATTTGCATATTAGCCTTTTATTATATAGGATGCCTGGCCAACATAGCTCAATGGCTGAGCATCAACCTATGAACCAGGAGGTCTTGGTTCGATTCCCAGTCAGGGCACATACCTGGGTTGTGGGCTTCATCCCCAGTGTGGGGTGTGCGGGAGGCAGCCTATCGATAATTCTCTCTCATCATTGAGGTTTCTGTCTCTTCCTTCCTCTCTGAAATCAATAAAAATATATATCTATTTTAAAAAGATATATAGTATGGAAGATAGATTGATGGAGCCTCTCTCCTCCTAACCTCTCCTCTCAACAACTACCATTCTTATTTAGAAAATGAACACTTCTCCAAGGCATTGAAGCAGCTTCTCTGGAGGCTGCAGTTAAATCCCTCAGATCTGGAAAATGAGAACTTGGAGGCAGGAATGATTGTTGGCTTTTGGATGATGAGTGATTTACAAATTTATCTCACTCCCACTTAGAGAACTTGGCGGTACAATGTAATTCTTATCAAAAACGTGTTCACCGATTAAAGATTTATTAAGAGCTCTGCAATGTCCTGTCCATTTTTGAAAAATCATAAAAGAATTAGTTACTGCCTTCCTGGAGAGATTATAACTTCCTAAATAAAAACAAGTACCATATGCCCATTTTCTTTCATTATTTTCTCAGAATGGGGAACATCTGATTTTCAAGCGAAGCATAACATAGTATGGGAAGCAGAAAGCAGAAAATGAAGTTATTAGAATAGAATGAAGAATTTAACATGTGTTGATTAGAAAATCCTGCTTTCAGGATAATTACACAGTTACATCACGCCTAGATTATTTGACCAAATATGGAGCTCATCAGTTTTCTGCAAAACAAGGTGCTACCTTTGATAGCAGTCACATCAGACACCTTTATCTTCAATTATAATTAATGGTCGACAAAACTTTCCCACAACTTTTATTAAGTAAAAAAAAAAATGTTTTCATGTTTCTGAATGGTAAAGATATAACAGTATTATTTGAGCTTTAGAATGCCCCTCCTAAATGGTGTGTAAACACAGCCTCATATATAGCCAAGTCTGTCCAGGCATAGTTGGATTTTATCCATGTTCTTACTTTTTATGACACCAATTATCTATGGAGAACAGCGGTTGCCAAAACACTGCCTTTTAAGGTCCTATTTGATCTATGGTTAAGCTACATGTATTTTTTATTAAAATCAACAAAACAATGCACCGAAGCTCTGTAATAAGTCCATCAGGATATTGTTATAAGGTATAGCAATATTACAGTGAAAATTTAATTTCCTATTTGTTAAAGATGTTGAACAATGTTTTGTGTTCTTATTTGCCATCTACCTATCATTTTTGGTGGTATGCTTGTCTAACTCTCCCCCACCCTCCTTTTTTATTGCATTGTTTGTTTTCTTATTATTGAATTTTTGATTGTTCTTTACTAGTATATATTCTGGATACAGATCCTTTCTTAGATAGATGATTTGCAAATATTTACCCTCAGTCTTTGGTTTGTCTTTTCAGTCAAATATAACAGTATCTTTTTTTTTTCTTTGTTGGTGCTGTTTATTATGTTCTCAAACCAGTGTATTTTAACTAGCAGATATTCTTGATGTCGGTGAAGTTCAAGTTTTGTTGTATTGATCACGTTGTTGGTGTTGTCCTTGAAAAACTCACGCTTGCCTAAACCAGGGTCACTGTGTTGTCTTTTAGAAGGTTTATGTTTTAAGGATCACAGGTCAGTGATCCTTTTTTTGTTTTGTTTTGTTTTTGTTTTTTTAACACTGCACAAGGTATGGAATGAAGTTTTTTGTTGTTATTCTTTTTCTTTGCATGTGGATTACAAACTATTCCAGTACCATTTGTTGAAAGACTATTTTTTCTGTAGTAAATTGCTTTTGTGCCTTTGTAAAAAATCAATGGACCATAGATGTGTCGGTATGGACTTTCTGGACTTGCTATTCTGTTCCATCGATCTATTTGTCTATCTTGATAACAACTCTATGATGTTTTTTGACTACTGTCATTTTATAATATCAGGTAGTGTTAGCCCTTTACATTTGTTTTTTTCTAAATTGTTTGGCTAGGTTCTTCACATTTCCATATGAAATTTACCAAAAAAAAAATTTACAAAAAAGCTTGTCAATTTTGACCAAAAAAAAAAAAAGCCTGTTTGGATTTTGATTTAGATTGTGTTGACTCTATAGATGAATTTGAGGATAATTGACATCTTACTAATATTTTTTTCTGATACATAAACATAGCATATCTCTCTTTAGCTCTTTAATTTTTCTCAGGAGTGTTTTTGTAGTTTTCAGTGTAAAAATCTTACACATCTTGAATCAGATTTATCCCTAAGCAGTTGATTTTTTTTGATGCTATTATAAATGAAATTGCACTTTTAATTTTAATTTCTGATTGTTTATGGCTACTATGTAGAAATACCGTTGACTTTTACATTTTGGTCTTGTATCCTACAACTTCGCTAAACTCAGTTATTAGTTTTAGTAGTTTTCTAATAGATTATATAACATTTTCTACATCTGCAAATAAAGACAGTTTTATTTTTTCCTTTCCAATTTTTTCAAAAAATGCCTTTTATTTCTTTTTCTTATGGAATTGTTTGTACCTCCAGTACAATGTTGAGTAGAAGCAGTGAGAAAGGATATGCTTGCTTTGTTTTTAATCTAATAGGGAAAACATTCCGTCAGTCTTTCATTATTAGGCATGATGTTAGCTTTTTGGTGTTTTTTTAAAACCTTTTTTTAGGTTATGGTAAGAGATTATTGTTTGCATGACTTAAATCCGGTTAAATTTATTTAAACATGTTTAGTGGCTCAGAATATTGTCTATTTTGATAAATGTTCCGTGTGTACCTGAAAAGAATGTATATTCCGCTGTTGTTGGGTGAAGTGTTCTGTAAGTTACAATTAGATAAAATTGGTTGATAGTGTTGTTCAAATTTTCTATATACAGCTGACCCTTGGACAACACCAGTTTGAGCTGCCCACGTCCATTTATATGCAGCTTTTTTTCAATAAATATATATAGTGTTTTTGACTAGGAGTTGGGAGTCTACAGACAGGGAGGCTCAACTGTATGCATTGATCTATGCCATTTTGTATAGGGGACTTGAGCATCCACAAATTTTGGTATTCATGAGAGATGCTGAGACCAACCCCCCCCATGTGTACTGAGGGACAACTTAAGTTTTTAGGGAGTCAAAAGTTAGATACAGTTTTTCTACTGCACAGGGGTCAGCGCTCCTAACTCCCACATTGTTCAGGGTCAACTGTACTTATTTTCTGTCTGTTAGATCTATCAATTATTGAGTGTGGATGTTCATTTTTTTGCATGTAATACCTTTTTATGCTTCATTAATACCTAGACAGAGGATGATGCTATGGATGCCATATGGAAGATCTTGGTATCATTCAGATGTGAAGCATATTTCATTAATATAAAAATCCAAAAATAGTTACTTATAAATGTTGCTCTGCAGATTTAGATCTTGAAATAAGAAGTCTAAATAGTTGGCTGATTATGCTGGTTGAAAGTTTTAAGTCAGATTCATCTATGAAATATTTCAGTGCTGTGAACACTCTGACCCAAGTGCTAACAATATAATAGTTTAGTGATTTTTTTTTTTCTTAGTTTGCAGAGACCTTTTCTCAATTAAAATGTTACTAGGAACTTCAATACATGTAGCAGATAAAAGTGGAGGTATTTCACATTTATCTGGACTGTAGTTACTCGGCTTCACTCTCCTGCCCACAGAGGCAGTCCTTGATGAGAAATATTGTAAGCCATGGACCTACCCAAATACTGTGCTAACCAAGAACACATACCCTTCAAAATACTAAATTGGAGTGGTAAATAGATTTCAGTGTTTGCATCAACCATATAGATTAGTAAGCTGCCCAGTGAGCTGTTTGACACAATTGCTGCAGTTGATTCCTGTCTCTGCAGTAACATAAAGGTTCAGGTTCATGCTGATGTCTGCCAGGCGCAGGTAAGGGAGCTACAAGAGCACATGCCATGCACTTGATATTTTTGGTCTTGAGATATTGACAAATCCAGTGTCTAAATCTGGTTTCACATGATTATCTCCTGAGTTGAATTACCAGTATATGTTTGGTAAAGCAGGAAAATTATGCAATGGGATTAGTTAGGCTTTGCAAACTAACTAGAGAATGCTTAAGTAGCCTTGTAGAATGGAGATTTTTATAAGGACACTAGAGGCCTGGTGCACAAAATTCATGCACCGGGGAGAGGGGGATCCCCTCAGCCCAACCTGCACCCTCTCCAATCTGGGACCCCTTGGGTGATGTCTGACTGCCGGTTTTGGCCCGATCCCAGGAATCAGGCCGAAACCGGCAGTTGGACATCCCTCTCACAATCTGGGACCACTGGCTCCTAACTGCTCATCTGCCTCCTGGCCTGATCGCCCCTAACTGCCTCTGCCTGCCAACCTGATCGCCCCTAACTGCCCCCCCTCTGCCAGCCTGGTCACCCCTTAGTGCCCCCCCTGCTGGCCTGGTTCCCCCCAACAGCCCCCCCCCCCACCAGCCTGTTCAGTTATTTGGTTGTCCCTAGCTAACCACCCTGCCGTCCTGGTTGTCCCACGCAGCCTGCTGGTCAGTTGTTTGCACATCCCTCGCTAACCCCCCTGCCATCCTGGTCGCCCCACGCAGCCTGCTGGTCAGTGTTTGGTCATCCCTCGCTAACCCCCTGCCAGCCTGGTCGCCCCACGCAGCCTGCTGTTCAGTTGTTACTGTGCGAGCATCGTGACCAATTTGCATACTACCCTTTTATTAGTATAGATATGGGAAAGTGAGGAAGTGCAGAAGCCATCTCAGTATTTCCTTCAGGGCATGTGAGTGGTCCCAGTGGTTTGTCAGGGGAACTCTGAGACAGGCATTCACCATTCCCTTCTCTGGGGTTCTGCCATCATTATAACTTAGCTGCCCTCTCCTTTTCTTGAACTGCTCCTGCCGTAACAAACCAACTCTAATTCTCTTTGCCCCAAGCATTTGCTTTCTGCTTTCTTTTCATATATCTCCTTGCTGCACTTCTCTCAGTGCATCTCAAGTTCAAAATCCCCACAGGGAGTGATAGGTTAAAGAGTGAGTGACCTTCCAGAATGGAGTGCCCCCTTGGGCAGTATTCTCATGTCAGCTTACTTATTAGCTGTCCTTAGATCAGGTGCTGATCCCTAGTCTAATCACCTGTGTCTAAGGTGGAAGAATCACAAGGTACAAAGGATAAAGAAGGGGCCGTGTGTCTGGCTGGAACTCTGAAGAAGCCCAGCCGTGTACCTCCCAGGCATGGAACGTGGCCCGCCCACTACAGCCATCTTCAACAGTAGCGTGTGCACTGATTGGACTTGCTTGATGTCGAATGAAGAACAAATTTCCTTATGATGGACTACAGCAATGGTTTTCAGACTATGGTTGGCAGAAAGTCTTAAATTTCCCTCCTGAGGAGAAACTTGGTAGGTAGGGCTCTAAGTTCCCTATGCCCTTTTTTAACCTGAGCAATTTCGTATTATTCATTTTTACATGTTGGATTTTCAAATAAAGTTTCACTTGAAGATAGGATTCCACTCTTCACAAATAGTGAACTGAGAGCTGTGAGCTATAGCAGTACAAACACTTTTGTTTGGATAATAGTTTCTAAGTAGTGAGAGTTTCATTTTTAAAGAATAAGAGTTGATAAGATATAAATGAAAGATGTCACTTTTTACAGAAAACTTGGGTAATTTTTACCCAGGTTTTCTTTCAAAAGCTTCTGGGAAGGATAAACAGGAAAATAGAATAAGATTATTTCAAAACATTATCTTCATCTTAATTGCTTTTATGTCTTGGATGTTATGAGAAATTGTTTAATTATGGCTGTCAGTATAATTGATAAGTAGGATAAAAATTGTGATACCAATGAACAGATTTATAATTCAAAATGTTAAGATAACATATTATAGCTGTCTTATTTGATTGTGTTTACAGATACAGAACTGCCACATCGGGGTAAAAGTTTATATTAATTGCTAGTTACATTATAAGTTAACCATTCATGGTGAATTGTGATACATCACAGCAATCACACACATAACTTGTATTTTAGATCAATACATACATTATATTTTATTGTAACAATCCTATTTGTTATGCTCAGTCTTTCACATGGAATGGTCATCTGCCAAGAACTTTTTTTTTTATTGAAGGCATCTTGATGGTATTTATAAAGATGAAATACTTTTTTAATTGAAGAGCCATGTCCTTATTCTATGATTTGGGACATCCCAATACCCGTCACTTCCTTAAAAGATGACTCATCCAATAAAAACATCAAGATACTGCTACTTGTTGACATGATGAGTAAAACTCTGAAACACTCTTCTAAGTCTTCCACTCTGTGGGCTGAGCAAATCGGTAATAGGTAGAGAAGACATCCCTTATTAACACTTAAAGCAAACAGAAACTATTCATGTATCTGGTTAGAAAACAGAAAGTTAAAACAGGGCAAGAACCATACAAAATGGAAATTATAAGTCACCTTTCACCTCCTAAATTGACTCCTTCCTATCCAATCTTTCACCTCACAGATAACATCTATTTAAAAGTCTCTTTTGATTCATCCATGACACAAACGAATACATGTATGCATATATGCATGTACGTTTCATGTGGGTTTTTAAATTTATTTTTCATGTGGATTTTAAAATTTATTTTTCTTTTTAATCTATAGAATAGGGATCATATTATATCACCTATTATATTTTTACTCAATACCAAATGAGTAAAAATATTGAAAATTGTTCCATATACAGATTTACATTTTCCTTTAGGCACTAGTATTTGCATTATGGATTTATCTTTCTTTTATTTCTCCAATTCCATACTGATAGAAATTGGTTGTTTATAGGTTTTTTTTCCATTATAAATAATGCTGTAATTAATGAAGTTTATTGTCTATAGATCCAGGTGAACTTCTGTCAATATATCCATATAGTAGATCCATGTAATTGGATTGCTCCTTCAAAGAATATTTTTGTAGATAATGACAAATTGCTGTCCAGAAGGTTATTCAAACTTATTCTTCCAACAATAGGGTACATGAGCCTTTTTACCTCATACCTTCACCAGGATTGAGTACCATTCAACTTTTTTCCCAAGTTGATAGGTAGTTTATTGTTTTGCTAGTCATTTGTTTTTATCATAAGCATCTTTCATATATTTATTAGCCATTTATATTTTTATATTGTGATAATATCCTTTGCTCATTTGTCTATTCGTTTGCTCACCTTTGAATTTATTTGAATGAGCTCTTTGTAAACCAAGAAAATTAGCCTGTCCATCTGTGAAAAGTTTCTGATGGTCAGAATAAATCATCTTTCTTCATCATAGCAGGTAGAATTATTAAGCCCTCATAAAAAAATCCAGCCTGATTCCATTTAAAAATGAGATATAGGAGACGACAAAAGCCAAACTATTACTTACCTTAAAGGATAAGTAGGCAGTGAGAAGGCAGCATGGCATACCCAAGGAAAATTTGATTCAGCAGAGTTGGGAGAGGAACCAAATATTTATGCCTTTATAATCTACATGAACCTTACACACGAGAGCTTCAACAAACTGACTATTTCGTGTAGTCTTTTCCCCCAAGTATTTCTTTATTTATATAAATTTAATTTTAAAAAATTTTTCAATTACAGTTTACATTCTATATTACTTTGTGTTAGTTTCAGGTGTACAGCATAGTGGTTAGGCAATCATACCCTTTACTAATTGTTTCCCTGAGCCCTGGCCTGTTAGCTCACTTGGTTAGAGTGCCATCCTGATACTCCTGGGTTTCAAGTTAGGTCGATGGTCAGGGCACAGTCAATGAATGCATAAATCAGTGGGATGGCAAATCAATCTCTCTCTCTCTCTCTCTCTCTCTCTCTCTCTCTCTCTCTCTCTCTCTCATTTCTTCTCTCTCTTAAATAAATAAATATTAAAATTAAATAGTCAGTTTGTTCTCTCTGATATTCCCAGGAGCCACCTGGCACCGTACATCATTATTACATTATTATTGTTCTTTATTTCCTAAGCTGTACTTTATCATGTGGCTTTTCAATATCTTTCAGAATCCTGAATGTTCTAAATTGTAAGTGATGCTGCTGACAAATTTTTAGTTTCATTCTGAGCATCTCAGCATCACTACAAATTATATTAAGAAACTTTTTAAGTTAAAACAATATCAACTTATCCTAGAAGATGAGGCATAATAAATACAGCAAGAGAAGCCTGCTGTAGAAACGTCATCATGATTGGGTGGATGGACCTGGATTCTCGACTTGTCTCTGTCACTTTCCTGCCATGGAATCTGGGTAACTCCCTCAGGCCCTCTGTGTCTCCATTTTCTCATTTATAAAATGAAAATGATAACATTTCTTCCTATCAGATAGGTTATTTGTGAACTAAAAGGACTCAAGGTAAAACATAGAGCACTCTCAATTACTTTGATCGTTGGAAAGTAACATATCTGTCTACTATGTTCAGCAAAGTCTCATTGGCTTCCTGGTTGTTCTCTAAATTAAGAGAGATTGTCGCCGAAACCGGTTTGGCTCAGTGGATAGAGCATCGGCCTGTGGACTGAAAGGTCCCGGGTTCGATTCCGGTCAAGGGCATGTACCTGGGTTGCGGGCACATCCCCAGTGGGAGATGTGCAGGAGGCAGCTGATCGATGTTTCTCTCTCATCGATGTTTCTAACTCTCTATCTCTCTCCCTTCCTCTCTGTAAAAAATCAATAAAATATATAAAAAAAAAAAAAAAAAGAGAGAGATTGTGACACTGCTTACCAGACCTAATATAAAATTTTCCCATGAAGTTGGTAGGTATAAGCACAGCCTTAATTTTATTCATATTTGAACAATGACATATTTTTGTGTGATTTCATGTATACATTTTAGCTTCTTCTTTTATCCTGGTCAATATATGACTTAAATATAGGAATGATTAGAATTGGAATCATCAACATATCTGAAGTAGTCCTTTGCAAATATAATTTACATGTTATGGGAAATAAAGTATTCAAGTTATAGAAAGTAAGACCTACAAGAATGATATTAGGCCGTAGCCGGTTTGGCTCAGTGGATAGAGCGTCGGCCTGCGGACTGAAGGGTCCCGGGTTCGATTCCAGTTAAGGGCATGTACCTTGGTTGCAGGCACATCCCCAGTGGGGGGTGTGCAGGAGGCGGCTGATCGATGTTTCTAACTCTCTATCCCTCTCCCTTCCTCTCTGTAAAAAATCAATAAAATATATATTTTTTTAAAAAAGAATGATATTAAATAGATTTCTATATATGAAGTATTTCTAAAATATTCCTATTCTAATCTGAAAACATTTAGGGAAAGCTTTTTTGGCCTTTCAAAAAGGGAATTTTTTTTTTTAATGCTTAAAATGATAAGGATTGTATAGTCCTTAGAGATTTAAAACTTTGTTCAGAAAGACTTAACCTTGTCGCTGAAGAGAGTCTTATTCTCTACGTGCAAATGGCCTATTTTGTTGAGATGGCCAGTGAACAGCCAGAGAAATAGTCTTATTCTGTAGGCTCACGTAGCAGAAAAACCCAGGCTATCATTCCTAAGGGAATAGTTTTTAAAAGATGAAGAGTTGAGTTAGATGCACCAGATGTGACAGACAGGACATATCATTAAACATGTAGGGGCTACCCCCAAATACGTCTATTCTTTCATCTCTTTCACACACACATGCACACGTAGGCATGTACCCACACACTCAGATGTTTCTACCTCAAGCACCAGGAGATAAAAGGAGCCCCTGAACTCCTGGTGGGTTATGTTCTCAGGAGTTGTTGCTTCTTGGTCTCTTTTTGCAGATCTGGTCTGCCTTCCTTAGCTTTTAAATTGCTTGGTCTCATCTCCTGATGGCACCAGCCGGCTTTTGTCTTAGAGGAAGTGTAGATTGGGACCTTCCTGCGTGAGTTTGGTCTTGCCTTGTGCATGACCACCTCTGACTTCCCGCATTCCAGTAGCCTGACTTCCACCTTTAGACTGTTGCTTGCTCAGAAGACTCTGTGTGTTCCTGGATTCCAAGTTATCTCTGGCCACTACCGGTAACTGATATTAGCTGAACTCTAAGATGGTTCCTTATGCACAATGTTTTGAATGGTTTCAGTCCAGATTTCACCGTGTATGTTAACTGCAGTTATTGCTGCAGGGAAGGTATACCATCTAAAGTCTTTTTTTTTCTTCTTTTTTTTTAAAAATATATTTTATTGAGTTTTCACAGAGAGGAAGGGAGAGAGAGAGAGTTAGAAACATCGATGAGAGAGAAACATCGATCAGCTGCCTCCTGCACATCCCCCACCAGGGATGTGGCCGCAACCCAGGTACATGCCCTTGACCAGAATCGAACCCGGGACCTCTCAGTCTGCAGGCTGATGCTCTATCCACTGAGCCAAACCGGTTTGGGCCCATCTAAAGTCTTTTATACTCTTCTTGCCTTGGCCATTGTTCAGAAGCTGGGCCTCCTTTTCAAATCCAAAGAAACCCCTTGGTAAACCTTCTTCATTCACAAGTTAGCCTGCCACCTTGAATGAACAGATGTTTTAACATCTGGATAATTTCCAACAGACTATACCTCCATGTGCCCTTGGGATTATGTGTCTCAACTATTCCTGGCCTTTTCTTACTTCTGGCTCCTTTTTTCTTCCTGCTTTTTTTTTTTTTAAAGCAATCATCACTACCAAGCATTACACTATGTATTTATTTGTTTATCACCTGTCTCCTGAATAGAATGTACCCTTTCCTTACCCTGTCTTTACCCTTCCATTACCTGGTATCTAGAATAGTGTCTGGCAGAAAGGAGCTGACTAAATATTGGCTGAATGGGTTCCCATTTTGTTGTCTGCAAAATAAGAGCATTAGACTTGATTAGCTGATTTCTAAGCACCAGTCACATCTTGTGCTTGGCATTTAGAGTACAGGTAGCTCAGTCCAGTCTGGAGAGCGAAGGGGACAGGCAGGTAACACAGAGTGCGTGATCTGCATGCTGCCCTGGAGAGAAAGCTGAGTAGGCCATGTGCATATCCAGGGAGAGAACTTCAGCAGAGGGAACTACAGATGCAAAGACAGGAAGGCGTGTGCTCGGCATGTTCAAGAAATGGAAGGAAATAGTAAACAAGGGAGAGAGGGCTGGAAATGAGGTTGGAAGGTAGCCAGTGGCCAGCTTATGTTTGTGGGGAGTGAGGAAGGGAGAGTGTGCTTGGTGTGAGAATGAATATATGTGTGGGATGGTATGTCTGGTGTGTGTGTGTGGTAAAATCTTGTGTTCAGTGTGTGGTGTGATGTGTGTGTTTGATGTGAGAGAGAGCTATATGTCTGTGCGCTATGGTATGGTGTGTGTATGTAGTATATTTATCTGTGCTTGGTGGATATGAGAGTATATCTGTGTGGTATAGTGTGTGAGTATATGATATGCTGTGTGGTATGTGTATATGTGTATGATGTGTTTGGTGCACATGTGTTTGGTGTGGGTGAGGCATAAATATGGAGTAGGGGACAGAAATTTCCCCTTTCCCTCCTAGTTTTTCTGACTGTTCTAATCATTAAACTGACATGAGACAGCAGGTTAACAGGAGAAAATAACAAAATTTAATTACGTATATACATGTGTCAGTTCCATAAGAATATGGGCCCCATGGGAAGGCATTTGAGGTTTATGTGCCACCTTGAGCATGTAAAGGAGAAAGGGAGGTAGTGTTTGTATTTCAAAGGGGAGGAAGGCAATTCGCAGGTAGATGAGAAAGCAAATGCTTGGTGAACACATTCTTGCTGGGCCACCCAGAAACAATGGGACACAGGGGCGTCTAACAGACTTCGCTAGGTTCCTCCCTGCCGGCCATCATTATTTCATATCATGCTCAGGGGATAAGGCAGCTCCCTGCCTGAAACAGGTTTTTCTGTCTGAATCTTCTTCTTTCTTTTTTTTTTAATTAAATCTTTATTGTTCAGATTATTACATTTGTTCCTCTTTTTTCCCCCCCATAACTCCCCTCCTCCCAGTTCCCGCCCCACCCTCCGCCCTCACTCCCCACCCACTGTCCTCATCCATAGGTGCATGATTTTTGTCCAGTCTCTTCCCGCATCTCCCACACCCCTTTCCCCACCAAGAATAGTCAGTCCATTCCCTTTCTATGTCCCTGATTCTATTATAATCAACAGTTGATTCTGTTCATCAGATTATTTATTCACTTGATCCTTAGATTCACTTGTTGATAGATGCATATTTGTTGTTCATAATTTGTATCTTTACCTTTTTCTTCCTCTTCCTCTTCTTAAAGGATACCTTTCAGCATTTCATATAATCCTGCTTTGGTGGTGATGAACTCCTTTAGCTTTTCCTTATCTGTGAAGCTCTTTATCTGACCTTCAATTCTGAATGATAGCTTTGCTGGATAAAGTAATCTTGGTTGTAGGTTCTTGGTATTCATCACTTTGAATATTTCTTGCCACTCCCTTCTGGCCTGCAAAGTTTCTGTTGAGAAATCAGCTGACAGTCGTATGGGTATTCCCTTGTAGGTAACTGAGTTTCTTTCTCTTGCTGTTTTTAAGATTCTCTCTTTATCTTTTGCTCTTGGCATTTGAATTATGATGTGTCTTGGTGTGGTCCTCTTTGGATTCCTTTTGTTTGGGGTTCTCCGCGCTTCTTGGACCTGTAAGTCCATTTCTTTCACCAGGTGGGGGAAGTTTTCTGTCATTATTTCTTCAAATAGGTTTTCAATATCTTGCTCTCTCTCATCTTCTGGCACCCCTATAATTCTGATGTTGGTATGCTTGAAGCTGTCCCAGAGGCTCCTTACACTATCCTTGCATTTTTGGATTCTTTTTTCATTCCGCCCCTCCGGTTGGGTGTTTTTTGCTTCCTCACATTTCAAATCATTGACTTGATTCTTGCGCTCCTCTGGTCTGCTGTTGGGAGTCTGTATAATATTCGTTATTTCAGTCCGTGTATGCTTAATTTCTAGTTGGTTCCCCAACATAACATCGAGGGTCTCATTAGTTTTCTTGTAGATCTCATTAAGTTTATCGGCGGCTTCTAAACAGTCCTTGAGAGACCTTAAAAGTGTGGTTCTGAACTCTATATCTTCCATTGACAATTTTGTCCTGTTTCTTTGTCTCCGCATTTTGTTATGCTTTCTTGGTGCACCCCCTAGTGGTCTTTGTGCGCAGTCTTGTAGTTAAGCCTTGATTGTTGTAGCTAATGCCAGGGAGGGTTTGACTTCCAGGCCAAGTGGCTGTGAGCTGTCTGAATCTTCTTAGGCAGGTAAGGAGGCAGTAAAAGGCTCTTCTTGAGTTTGTTGGGCTTTACCTGTCTTTAGTTCAAAATAATCTGTGTGCCAGGATGGTACATTTTGGGGAGACTCATTCTGAACCTCTGCAGTTTCTTAAGAATAATCAGCTAAAATAATCACTATTCCCCCCACACACAAAAAAGGCATATTTTGGGGTGGCAAATGCCCTCAGATGATGTGTATGTGTGCGTATGTGTGTGTGTGTTGTACATGTGTATTAAAATGACAACTCTTCTTACAAAAAAAGCTGGTCCAAATTCATCCTGCCAAGGTGTTTGAAAACCTCAGCTTGAAAAGAAAAAAAAACATTCCACTTCTGAACAAGCTCACAGGATTAAAAGACCACCTTGCATATGCCAGTGCATACTAATAAGGAATTTTGCTTATCGAAATAATCCAAAATTAAGATAATGCATTGATGTTTTCTGAGAAAGAGCACTGTTTTGCTTCTGCTACATCATCATTGTTAGGGTCACCAAAGGCCAAAGTAATAAAGGATTATAAACTTATTAGGTCACCTGGAGACCAGGTGGTCTGGGCCCCAAAATGGTGCCAGCACCTAGAGGTGGGGAGTCAGAGGTTTTAAAGGACTCTAGGCGGGCTTTTTCTGGAAGGAGAATTCTCTGGGCAGGTCCAGATCTGGGAAAGTCTGGAGGGGAGAGAGAATGGTCTCAGCAAGTGGAATGTGGTCTAAGCAAAAGAGAATGTTCATTGTGAAATGGCCTAAAGGTCAGTTACCAGGGGAATGGGTTTATCAGTTCAATTATTTGATCAGACCTAACAGTCATGACCTTTGAAATCTAATACCTTACAACACTGTAAGTACATAATGCAACAAAACAAATTGATTTCAAAACAAATCCATACTACATTTTAAATAAGTACAGAGTTTTAAGATTCATTTGTTTATGATTCTGGTAAAAATACCAGAGGGTAAGGGGGAGGAGGGAGGTAGAAGAAGGTAAAGGGATAAATGGTGATGGAAGGAGACTTGAGGCTGATGAGCGAGGGGAAATTAAATGAGCCAGCACCTGCCGGGGTTCTTGTCCCAGCATCAAGAAGGGTTCAGGAACCTGGAAAAGGCTGTGCGCAGATGACATCGGAATCCAGAGGCTAATAAAGAGTCCGAGACGAGATATAATTTTGAAAGGCATTGGGGGTCAGAGGATCTTCAGCTAAAGGAACTGAAGACTCCCTCCTTGTCTAGGACCCTTGCTTTTATTAACACAATTTGTCCTAAGGCAAGGTGGAGATAATACACTTCAGAGGGTGAGGTTTCAAAGGGTTTAGAAGCATTGTCGGTTTGGGGAATAGCCTACGGCTGTACAGGTGTTTGGCCAGTAGGAGGCAATAACATGTAGATTAAGATGCCTTTTAGCTGTCTGGCAGCCACAATCAATAATCCCTTTTCAAGTTTGGAGAAATGCCTTTAGCCATTCCCAACAGGTGACTACATGTGTGACTCAACCCTGTTGAGTCCCCAAGTTTCATCAACCTTTTGATGAAACTCTTGAAATTATGACATGCTGGAATTGGTTCCCGGCAAGTACCTATACAGTAAGTGCATTGGTGAACACACAATACAGCATTTAGATGATATATTAATAGAATTGTAATTTATATAATTTATATAATTTTATTGGCCAATGTCAGCCCAATAAATTCAATACATAAAATTTAAAAAATAAATAAATAATAAAATTGAAAACAAAACCCCCCAAAAATGTGGGTTTGGAAGCCCAAGTTTTCTTGATCTATATTTTTGAGTGTCTGGTGCCCCTGGCATCTTGGGCTGCCAAGAAATGTGTATCAAAGTGTCAAGGGCAATGAAATATGTTGTCACTTTCAACTCTGTTTCAGGCATTAATATCTGTACCCAAAACCTCTCTTCATTTAATCAGTGAAATGAAATGATATACTGTCTCCATCTTGACCCACATAGAACATAGAAAACACAACCCAGAGATCAGTTGTCTCAGAAGATTGTGAAAAATGCTTCACATATTTGACAGATGACATAAGAGATTCTCCCTCCCACCCCCACTAGTCATGATTGTGAGGGTTGAATGCAAGAAGAAAATCTGCCCCCAATACACGGAATAAGCAGGGAGAAGGGGCAAGGGCAGCGAATCCCCCTCCTCTTGTATGTTGATGATGGTGTGTCCCTAAGCGTGCCAAGACCTGTTTACCCGCTGAACCTCCTGACCCAAACCTTCTCGGATAAAACTAGTGCATTTCCTAACATGGCCTTGATCTAGGGATAGTTTCTAAGATGTTCTTGGTCCTTTCAGATGACAGACTACACGTCTTGAAGGTGTTTCATACTTAAGAGACTGAGTTGCCGGAGCTGCCTAGACAGATTGAATTGCATTGTACGATGGCTAATGGCATGATGCTGCAATGAGAAGCCTGTGGCCCGAGTCCTGATGCTACTCTTTACCAGTTATAGAGCCTTGGGAAGGTTGTTTCATTTCCTTCTCACAAAAATTCCGCATAAGATACAGCATGAGGCCGATGGGAGAGTGGAACTTCAATGAGCCAGTACCTGTAAAGTAACTGGTATAAATTCAGCACCCGGTGTTAGCTCTTACCATTCTACTTTTGTGTCAAGTTTTAAAAGTACAGAATGCCTAATCATTAAAAATCCATACCGTTTTCAAAGTGTTTTCACATACGTTTTCTGATGTGCTTCACATAACCCATTGTCCTCGCGCAGATATTGTCCCACTTGACAGAAGAGGACAGATCAGAGATCTGTGACTTCCCCCAGCCCCCACCACTCTCATGTCATGGAACCGCAATGTGAATCCAAATTTTCGGAGTCCCAGTGCTCTTCCCATTGGGCTGACTGACCCAGTATAATATTGAACTGATATGTGACTATAGAAAGAATAAGAGCCGAAACCGGTTTGGCCCAGTGGATAGAGCGTCAGCCTGTGGACTGAAGGGTCCCGGGTTCGATTCCGGTCAAGGGCATGTACCTGGGTTGCGGGCACATCCCCGGTAGGAGATGTGCAGGAGGCAGCTGATCGATGTTTCTCTCTCATCGATGTTTCTAACTCTCTATCTCTCTCCCTTCCTCTCTGTAAAAAATCAATAAAATATATTAAAAAAAAAAAAAGAATAAGAGATTCCAACAGAGCTTCATGTTCCTGGGTATTGGGAGTGCTGGGGATCCCCTGGATCAGCCTCAGGTTCAATGATTCGCTGTCGTAATTAGCTACTTAATATTAATAAAGGAAAGAAAGCAAAGGGAAGGCAGACTTTGTAAGCGTGGTCACCTGGGAAGCTTCACCAGGAAGCTACCAGGAAGCTAGCTTCACAGGGCACTGTTTCTCCAAGGGAACTAGCACCCCTCCCTTCTGCAACCCAGTGCTGGATTGTTGCAGGGAGGTGAGGGAGAGAGTGAAGTCTGGGTGATGGGTGACAGAGAAGGTGCTTGTCTGTCAGTGTAGCCTGGGGAAAATGGATTGGCTAGGGGTGGACCCCCTCAGAATCCTGCAAAATCCTGGAAGGTTGATTGGTTAGCTCCTGGTTTAAATCCCCAGACAAAGAATTCCCTCTCCTTGCTCTTGTTCAGGCTTGTTCTCTCCTGCTTCTCTTGCTCCGTGACCCACACTCACCTGTTCTCTCTCCACGTGGCCTTAAGCAGCCGCATGGCCCATGGCCGAGCAGACTTCACATGCAATGGACTGCAGCTGGGAACACAAGCAAGGCTAGCCAGGTGCTGGATGGAACTGGACTTTAATATGGAACAGAAATTCTGGGCAGGGGCCTTCATTCTTGCCCTCCTGAAGACAAGATTAGACTTCTTCCATGGCGAGACAAACAGATGAGATATTGGAAGGGGACCCCCTTAATTTTACATCCACAAAATCCCGTCCTCCTATGGGGGCTTAAGATATTCTTATCTCATGCTACCCTAAGAACTCCACAACTGGAAGTATAACTGGACAGTCAATGGGTCCGTGCTGCCTGTACTACTTGAGCCAATTAAACAAAGACAGGGTCAAATATTATATGAGTGTTTATTCCAATACTGCCAGCAGTATGGGAGAGCAGCAGGTCATGCACAAAAATCTGCTCTGCAGCCCCTCATAAACCAGCTGCTTACATAGGGTCAGACAAGGATTGCATGAGGAAGTAGGGATTACAGGCATGGGGAAGTAGGCTAGGCAGGCTGAGGTGGGACTCCATTGTTTGGGCAATAAGGTTGTTAATCTTTCCATGATAATAGGCAAGTCTTGAATGAGAATGGACCACATTCCAAGGTTGATTTCCAGGTCCTGGAGGTATACAACTTCCAGCCAAGTTAGAATGTCCTTTCTTTAACCAGAACAAGGCAATCATGGTTAATAGAGCATGATTAATATTTCTCATAAACACAGCTAGTCCCCAATATTCTATTTTTGCCCCTAACAGAAGGATTCACAGAACTCAGAAAAGCTGTTATACACGTGGTGATGGCTTATTACAGTGAAAGGATATAAGTTAAAGTCAGTAAAGGCAAAGAGTCATAGAGCACAAGCTCCCAGTTATCCCCTCCCAGTCTTGTACAGCCTGTGCTTAATTCTTCCAGCAACAATGTGTGATGTGTGATAACTCCTACAAAGAGTTATTGACAAGCAAGGGCTCCCCTGAGCCTTGGTGTCCAGGGTTGTTTTGTCATGTAGGCATGGAACACCCAGTAACTGACCTTAACTATTCAGTCTCCAGGACTCCAGAGATCAAACTGATACAGTGTGTGGCCTAAGGCCCTAGGCAAACAAAACATGTATTCACCATAAATCACATTGTTAGCATAAATTATCTGCCCGTTGCCATATCCCAAGGTCTCAATTATACAAAGACACTCTTATCAGTAAGGAGCCTTGAAGGCCAGGAGCCTTGAAGGCCAGTTCTTCCTTTAGAGTGTATAAGGCTTGAGCACCTCTAGCTTGCTGAGCTACTCCTTTATTGTGCAACAGAGGTATAGTCTGGGCAGTCCGAGGATATCAGAGCTCAGCAAGAGGTCACACAGAGGCAGACCCAGCCCACAGGTGAGCCTAAGAACCAATTTCTAAATTTGATCCACATATCAGTCCTCTGAGCTAATGGGCATTTTCAGCCATTGCAGTGGGTTACTGGAACCTAGAAAGTTTGCCTTTGATTCTAGCTATGATGGGAGCCCCGTGTCTCTACTTTGGACCCTTTAGCATTCTGGGGGTGTCACACACTTTGGGAGACTCCACAGAGTGAAAGGGAGAGAGGCTTTACTATCACCCAATAATCTATTCTGAAGTAAGGATTTTATTGTTAGCACATTCAAAATTTCATTTCAAGAGTGAGAACATGAAATAGGTAGGACTCAGGGAACAGAAATCTCAACTTAAATAGTTAATGAATTTATTATCATGCAAACAAGAAGCCCCAAGGTTTGCAGCCCCAGGGTTGTTCATTTAAGTGTTGTGCCCAGATTTCATGATTCCCAAGAACCCACAGGGAGCCAGCGAGTCCGATGCAAAAGCAAAGAGTCATTCATTTCAAACCTAGGTTTGGCTCCCCTGCCACACTCACCGATGCAACGGTAAGCTCCAGTGGCCAAGAGAGAGAGAACTCTGTGTGGAGAGAGGTTTTATAGGGGTTTGGGGTAAGGGGAGGAGAAAGGACTGTGGGCCCTGCTGATTGGCCAGGCGTGAGTACACAGGATGTGGTCATAGTGATGGCGTGCACTTCCCTTGACTATCTTCCGGGAAGAAGCTTGCTGAGCACATGGCCAAGTTAAGATGAAGGGCATAGCCCTTACCCTGGGGCAAGGTGGAGGGCGTACTCCTCGCCCTTTCATTCCCCCCTTGTCTTGGAACTTCCGGCTCAATCATGAGACGGACTGCATTTCTATTCCACCATTGCTAGAGGCCCATACTGGGCACACAGAACTATCAACTGAACTATCCCTATAAGCTTAACAAATGGCCCGGTGGAAGGGAAAGAAACCATTTTAGATTTAACAACTTCTATTGAAACAGGATTTTTCTTCTTAAAATTCCTCCATGGCTATCAAAAAGCCAAATCAAGATTAATTTATCTACTGTCCTGATGTTTGCATACACACAACAAGAATGGTAACTGACTACCTTTGCTGGAATTTCATGGTTGAATCTTAATGTGCCCCGTAGGGCCAGGAAGCCAAGCCATCTAGCTGCCATCAAGCCTGCCTGCAGTATCTGCTGAGTTAGGTGAATCCCTCACCTGTAGCAACTCCACCTGAGCCCATGCTCCAGGCTTTAAGGACCATCTCAGTAGCCCTCCTACTTGTTGCGGCCCAGAGTGTGTGGGGTTCTGCAGGGATGCACAGGCATCTTTACTGCTCCCCTTCTACTCTTACCAACTGCCAGTGATGGTAGGGCATCAGCCTGACGCTCCAGCGCCAGCCATCTTCAGGGCTCCCAAGCAGGATACCAGGCTTTCTTCGTGGCATTTTTACTGGCTTCAAGTCTTTAGAGCTCAGATAGGGTTCTTTGAAACATGATACTCCAGTCAAAGTTTTCCGTTAATAAAACCACTATTAGGAACCAGTCTTACTGAATCTATGCAAAGAAATGTACTTATTTAGCATTGCCAGATTTCGGAGGAATTACATAAGGAGAAAAACATACTGATCTACTCTAAGATTTTCTGACTTTCCTTGCTAATTCCTTTTCATGGATTTAAAACAAAACAGTAACTGTTGGCATAAAACCTTCTTTCTATGCATAACCATGCCTCAGACCTTCTATTCTAAACAGGCTTTTTCCAGCTTTACTACCCCTGACATGGCATGGTGACTCAGGCCTGCAAGACAGTATTACAGGCTGCCAACTGTTAGCTGTCTCTCAAAAGAGACCAAAACCTGATGGGCACCCTTCCCTGTCCAGTTGGGCCCCTGCCCTCTTGGCAGCTAGGCACCCTTTACTTTTGGGGGTCACCCCACACAGCTCCCTTCCAGGACAGCCAACATACATTCAAACCTGCAAAAGAATCAAAGGTTAATATAACATATCAATACAATGAAACATAATATTGGCATCATGGCCGCTTTAGGCAGCCAAATCTTCTGCTACCAAACATGTGATCCTATAAATTGTCCTTGTCTCTTTGGAGCCATGTCCATGAAGATGCCGGCATTATCTAAATGTATTACACAGTATTGTGGGGGCTCCTGGTGACAGGAGTGATCGCGAGTCATGTTACCGGCATCAGGCAGGTCGAGCACGCCATAGCTTGAGCTTGAGCGGGTTGCGTTGATCTCGATCGATGCTCCATTTGGTGATGAAGTCTTTCCGGATGGACCCAGGTCGCGAGGCCGTCTACCTTGAGAGCGGTGGGGGTCGTCAGCACCACAATGTAGGGACCCTTCCAACGTGGCCCTAGGGTCTCCCGGCGGTGCCTTCTGACGTAGACCCAATCTCCTGGTCTGTGCTGATGAGGAGTTGGGGTTGGGCTGGTCTCATAGATGGCGCGGAGGCGCGGCCAAATGTCCTCGTGCGCCCTCTGGAGCCCTCTCAAGGAAAGAGATTGTTAAAGAAAAGCCACCCAGTCCTCGCCAGTCTCCGAGTCAGATTCCTCCTCTCTTGGAGAACTTCAAAGTCCTGATGGCTTCTAGGTAACGCTGTTTATCAGCTACAGCCATCTGCTTTTTTTGGCCTTTCTATCATTTCCCTTTGTGGCAGAGCAGCAACCAGGCCTCATTCAAGGGAGTGCGTTAGAAGTGGGTATCAGCCCCTCCTTTGCTAGCAGCAACAGGTACCAAACCCTTGCAGTACTTTTGACCAGCTTCATTCCTGCTCACCTTTACAGATTCTAAGGCCCATTGTCTTCCTTTAACCAGCAAGCCAAATAACACTGGCCTGTATTATTTAATTCAGCACAGGCAGGGGGAAGGGCCCATGAAATCTCTGCCCTGAGGAACTGTGAGCCCCACCCTTAAATGTCCCAATCAGACTAGAAAAGCCACAAATACTTTTTAAATCTACCCCAGAATTCCAAAATCCCAACCCAGCACCGAATATCACATCAGAACTTTTTAAAATCTTAGGTAGCAAATTAAATACGCTAGCCCAAAACCCTATCCGAAAACCGACGGTGCGCACATTAGTTTTAAGCCAGCTTTTCTCCTAACACGTGCACAGAAATCCCAGACGCATTTACTTGGGGAGGGGGTGACCTGTTTCCACAGACCCTCACTCAGGCGGCCGCCCGACCGCCACACAAAGGAGGGGGGAGGGCAATCCCCCTCCCTCCACACTCCCACTTTCACCAGACATTCATTCAGACTTTAAACAATCCATTCAATTCCTAACAACTTCCCAACTCCTGAGGGAGCTCTAAAGCCTCCCCCAATCTCCTTGAAATGATCAATCACAATACCCAAAGGAGCAGTCTGAGTCCATCCCATAACATCCGTCCAGTACAAACACAGAACACTAAACAGGGCCTGAAAATACAGGCTTCCAACTCCATGGAAGCAACTAGACGTTGGCCTTACGCCAAACCGGCAGGAGTGACCTGCCTCGTCTCAAATCCGCGAGGGGCATATCCATCCCTCGTGAGGGGCATATCCATCCCTCCTGGGGTGAGGGGCATATCCATCCCTCCTGGGGAGCGGAACGTCTTCCAACTCTCCCCTGCCTGTGGTCGTTCACGGCGCGTCCGCCTAGACCCCTCAGGCAATTACAGATTCCAGAAACGAGCTCACACTGAACAGAACATACAACGACACACACATACCGCGGTCAGTCAGACTCTTCGGATCGGGGGTCCCTCGATGGTCTTGGGAATCCCGGATGAGCCCCCAAATGTTGTGCCCAGATTTCATGATTCCCAAGAACCCACAGGGAGCCAGCGAGTCCGATGCAAAAGCAAAGAGTCATTCATTTCAAACCTAGGTTTGGCTCCCCTGCCACACTCACCGATGCAACGGTAAGCTCCAGTGGCCAAGAGAGAGAGAACTCTGTATGGAGAGAGGTTTTATAGGGGTTTGGGGTAAGGGGAGGAGAAAGGACTGTGGGCCCTGCTGATTGGCCAGGCGTGAGTACACAGGATGTGGTCATAGTGATGGCGTGCACTTCCCTTGACTATCTTCCGGGAAGAAGCTTGCTGAGCACATGGCCAAGTTAAGATGAAGGGCATAGCCCTTACCCTGGGGCAAGGTGGAGGGCGTACTCCTCGCCCTTTCATTAGCACCTTGACAACATCAAGAACTCATGTTCTTTCTTCCACCCTTCCATCCTGAATGAATTGGTGAGCTTTCCTCAAGGTTAAAAAATGACTGCAGCGGGTCCAGGCATCACATTTTCATGCTCCATTATATAGACACAAAAATGGGAGTTTTCCTTGTATGTCTTCCAAAGAGCTAAGAAACCTTTCCCTACCAGCCTCCCGTCATGTTTTGATGGCCAAAACTGCTTCTTCCTAAGCCAATCACTGGCAAAGAATGCATTTTTCTCCGCCAGGTTAGTATAATTAAACTTTCAATACCTGGGACTGGGAATGGGACCAACATCCCCTAAAGCCCATGGTTTCTTGGAAAAGTGTAAATATTAGAACAAATTCAGGCTCTGTTAGAAGAGAGGGACTAGGGAATTGCTATTGGGTAGGCAGCCGAAGGTATCTGCTGCAGCACGTTCACAGGTAGAAAATAACACATCAGAAGTCATTCTCCACATTTTCTGAAATCTCTAGTCCTCATGTGAGATTTCAAGGATCCTTTGTTGCCTTGGTTTCTTGGAGTTAATTAATTCTTAGCAGAATAAAACAAAGGCCTGAAGAGCCATGTTTGATGCTCCTATAAGCTTTCTCATCTTTTTGTCCAGGTGTCCTCCACTAAAGAAAGCCCTCTAAGAAGGAAACACCCTTTATTTCACAAATGTATGTGTCATTGATTCAGATGCCCCTAGCCCATTGGCCAGATGCTGGAGTCTGCTGACCAGACAGCCCCTTAAATCTCTGACATATCTCTGTTACCAGTGGTACCACAGCTGTTTTCAACATTTGTCACCCTTGAGAGTCTTTCTTTTAACCCATGAGATTTTACCCAATTAGGACTTTCTGTCCTTTTTCTCTTCCCCTCGCCCATTTCATTTTCCATTTCACACACCTTCAGGTTTGGTAACATTCCAATGGAAGATTCTCTTAAGCTAGCAATCTCTTTGGCTCTTCCCAGTCTTTTTAATTTACAGAAATAAATCTGTGCTCTCAACTGGTGGAAACAACTTTCTAGCTATTTGTTCTCAATTTAGAAATCACTCAATTGCTTTCTCAATTTTCTATTTTGTATCTGGCTTTCAAACACTGTAACCTAGAACTGACAGTGCATTTCACTTAAATCTTAGGTGTTTCCCCTCCAGCGCTATTCCAACCCCCACCGCCTTCCTTGTGTTTAAATGCAGGAAGAGACATGATATCCTCACCCCCATTAGAGCTCAACTATTTTTTTTCTTCACACTTCTCTCTCCCTTTGTCAAGTTCCCTGAGAATTAGCACAATAGTCGCCTCACACTTTCTGCTTTCTGTGAGTTCCTTACTCGGCCTCTCCCTGTTAAGTGATCTGGGATAGCTGTCTTTTTATAGCCTGGCTTGCACAATAGTAGATGGTTTCTCTGTAGGTGCAAAAGTGCTTCCTGATCATTTTTTAAAACAAGCTCTAAAAGTTGATTGTTTTTTTATGTTGGAGCCTGTCACCATAAAAGGCTTCTCAGGAGAATGGGACGCGAGGGAGGTACCACAATAATTCTATGAGGAAGACTTACACTTTAACATATGAGCGTGTAGTTTTCATAGCTTTAGCTTTTTTTCTGATTATAAAAATAACACATGTTTGTCATAGAGATAAAGGCAGCTATTAGAAGAGATGTGGAGGAGTCTATTGAAGGCAAACATTCTAATGAATAAGACTGAATCCCATACTGCACTTGCAGTTACTGTCATAGGCATTCGAGGCAGATACAGATTGTCAGTCCTTATGCGGGCAATTCGTTAGCAAATTGACACTTCTCATTGACATCTAAAACACGGACAATATTTTCTTAAAGAAATAAGAGGCAGGTTAATTCAACAAACATTCAACAACAACATCTACAAGTTTCTACTAAGTTCCAGGTACTAGTCTAGGTCAGGGAGTATGGCCGTGAAGAGAAAAAAGCCCTGATGGAACTTACCATATGTTCTTCTAACTAAGACAAAAAATTAAATGTATAAGGCACCTCTTGAACTGAAGCCTGAAGGAAGTGAGGCCCTCGCCCATGCTGCTATCTGGGGAAGAGCAAGGGCAGAGGCACTAATGTGGAGACGTGTATGGGATGTTGAAGGAACAGCAAGGAGGCCAGCGTTACTGGACTGGGGGCAGCACGGGGTTGCGTGGCTAGGAAACGAGGTCAGAGAGGCATAAGGAGGCCAGGTGATTAGGGCTTAGCTATGGAAGGACTTCTAATTTGCCTTAGAGTAAGATGGAAAGTCCTGGGTGGATAGATCTATCTATCCATCTATCTATCACCGTGATTCACATTGAATCTCTAATTTTAATCCAACACAGGACAGGGTTCACTGTAGTCCTCCTTTCCTTATCTGTGCCTTCTTTCTCCTTTATTAAAAGAAGGGTCCCAACCACCTACATTCTCTTAGAGCTCTGGTTTTGTTATCAGTGGGATGTTCTCTGTGTCCCCACCTATTACTGGTGGAAGTAGAGCTCTTGGGTACCATGGGAACAAGAATGTCCTCCGGCCCCCACAGCACGATGAGGTAATGTAAGAGCTTTATTTCTGTGGAATTAAACCCCTGAGCTTCCAAAGTCCCATCTCCCATGGGAAGAGCCCCCTGTTGTCTTCAGCAGAGCCCAAATCACTGCCCCAAACCACTCCGTTCCACTGAAGCACAGTTCCGTCCAGCATCTGGCGAGGTCAGCTTATGTTCCCAACTGCAGTCCATTGTATGTGGGGTCCACATGGCGTGGCCCTGGACCACGTGGCTTCTAGGGCCACATGACTGTGGAGGAGGCACAGGCGAGCGCAAGGAAGCAGAAGCAAAGCAAGAGGAACAAGAGAGAGAATTCTTTGTTCTGGGGATTTGTTTTCGCAGATCTTCGTGGGCTTCTATTGGGGTCCACCCTCCTAGCCAATGATCTTTCTCCCAGGCTAGACTGACAGGCAAACCCCTTTCCTATGCCACCCCAACTTCACTGCACATGTGCCCATGTCCCCCTTTGCTGGAACCCTTCTCCCAGTGACCTTCAGGGAATGGCCCGGTGGTTCCCTGTGGAGTGTGAAACTTCAGCTTCCTAGTGAAGCTGCCCAGATGACCATGCTTATAATGCTTTCTTCCTATTATTAATATTTATAACTAGCTAATTATGACAGTAACAGTTTCAGGGGCATTTGAAGAGCAGAACTCCACAGTATGTGACAGAAGTGTGTGTGTGTGTGTATGTGTGTGTGTGTGTGTGTACACACACACGTTTGCATCTTCCTACTTCCTCCCCCAACAGCAAGCCTTGCCACTGTGATCAACATGTTTCTGCAAGCCCAGAGAATTACGTTCATTACATTCATGCCTGGTGTCATTTTAGAAACAGCTTTGAAAATCTCAAACTAAGTCTTTTTTGTTTTGTGTGGTTTTTAGCAGCAGCACATGTGGTGGGGTGAGGCCAGCCGAGGAGCTGGGGAAAGCTGGCACCAGCTGGTGTGGATCACATAGGAGACTGAGTAGATGGATGCTTCTGATGTTCTTCTCCTAGGGACAGATGTGTTGCCAGGTTGCAATAGCTCAGAAGGATGAGATGCGTGGTTGCCATGAATCTTATCTTTTCTGTCAGAGATTTATTGAGTAAGAGGAGAGTTGGCTTCTTCTTTTACCTGTTGGCCTGTAACCAAAGTAAAATGTATGGTATGCCGAAAGGGACGACCCTATTTCATCTAACCTAAGATTCCCTCCACTCTGACATGCTCCATTATTTTATGATCCACAAAGAAAGAAGCACCGTTGCCACTGAATGTATTATAGGACACATCCCAATTTCAAACATGTGAAAATGCAAAAATCAGTGCATCTAGGAATTGATGAAATGTGATACATTACCCAGAGGTTGCAAACATTTTGCCGAGGCCGTTTCACATCTGTTTTATTATCTGACTTATCATTTGAGTGTGTGACCCTGAGGAAGTAATAGTAACGGCCAGTTGTTGAACACGTAGGACACGCCTGCCACACTTACATTCCTTATCTCCAGTCCTTGCAGCTGTGCCCCAAAGATGAGTATAAAGCCCATTTTACAGAGCAGGAAACTGCGCTCCTGGGACTTGGGTGAGGCCGGAGGGGAAGCTGCTGAGAGTGGGAGCTGAGGTTTGAATCCAGCCGAGACTCAAGTCTCGTCTCCAAGAGGAGAAGCTTTCAGTTACTCTAGGCATTGTATTGTCTCTTTGAAGAGTGAAGAGTGGCTTTGAGAGCCGAACCACATCTAAATATTTGTGGATTGTTTTAGAAACAAGTCCCCACCCAGCGCCCAGCTGCCACACAGCACTAATTGTGAGACTCAGCGCCTCTCTTTCAGCTGGAGTTAGTGAAAGGAGGGGTGAGTGGGTGGCTACTCACCTGCACAGAAATCACTACAGACATAATGGGGCCAATACTTCTGGAAGCCAGGAGGCGCGGCGTCATTGTTTACCTCTGTCGGGTCTCTCAGCTCAGGAAGCAGAAAGCCCTTCACAACTCGCAGGGTTGACAGGGCTCTTGGCCTTCTCAAGGGCCGGAAACGTAAAGGGCTTCGAATTCTTAAAGCAGATGCATTAAGTACTTCTAGAACATTATTTAAAATGTACCTCATTTTTGGGGGGTGGGGGATCAGAAGAGGTCTTCACCATAGCCAAGAACAGAATTTTAACGGATGGCAAAAACATAAAGCCTTGAGGTAATATTTTGTCACTGTTTATTATTGTATCCCAAGAAGAGGCCTTGACAAGTGTTGGCTGCTGCTGGGTTACCATGGCAGTGATCAGTCAAACAGCAATAGGATATTTAAAGCCTGCTTAACCCTTTTTCTTACCCAGCAGAGCAAAACTGAAAGAATTCTCGTTTTGTGCCGTTTCATTGGATGTGAGGGTTATGTCCCTTTGTAATGAGGTCCCAGCCTTGCTCCCTGGGTCATCAAGCCCCCTCCCACCCTTGTTCCAGCCACAGGGAGCCACATGCTTGGCCTACGTGTTCCCATGTCCCTCAGGACTCTGAGCACAGGTACCTGTCCTAGACCCACCCCCTGGTCAGGTTCTGTGCTGTAAAGATGGCAGCCCCTCCAGAAAGCCTTCCCATCCTCTCCTCCACTCCCTGTGGGTCAGAAACAAGTCCCGGTGCCCCAGTGACACTCTGTTTACTGCCATCTTAGCACATATCCTCTGGATTATAGGGCTTTCCTCGGTCTTGAAGGAAGTCTAGAGCCGATCTGCTGGGATTGGGCGCTCTCCTTCACTACCGAGTAGCTGTGATCTTGGGCAAATCACTCGGCCTCTCCGAGCCTCAGGTTCTTGCTATGTGAAAGGAGGATAACAGCATCTACTTCACGGAATAATTGTGGGGATTAAATGAGATAATATCAGTAAAATGCTTACAACCATAGATTAAAAATGTGCCTTCTGATAGAGCAGCGGTTCTCAACCTTCCTAATGCGCGACCCTTTAATACAGTTCCTCATGTTGTGGTGACCCCCAATTTCATTGTTACGAATTGAACATAATTAAAGCATAGTGATTAATCACAAAAATAGTAGGTAATTATATATGTGTTTTCCGATGGTCTTAGACGACCCCTGTGAAAGGGTCGTTCGACCTCCAAAGGGGTCGCGACCCACAGGTTGAGAACCGCTGTGATAGAGTATCAGCTCCAAGAGGGCAGGGACCTGTTAAGGGTTGTCAGTAAACACTGGGCTTAATTATGTCAGCTGGGACTTGGAGGAGGGCAGAGCCACGCCCTGAGGGCGGGACCAGCCAAAAGATTGGACGCCACTCAGTCTGACTCTCCTGCCCAGCGTTAAGGGGATGGATCTCATGATGTCGAGCTCAAGGCCCACCCAGATGTGATGTAACTTCCTGTAATTCAAGTATATAATAAACAACTTTCGATGCTGGCGCTCTCTCTGTGGTCATCCCTCCATCAGAGGGCAGGCTCTCTCTGTCTGTCCCTTGAGTCAGAGGGCAGACACCACAGCCAGCCCAAGCTTTTAATCTATTTTGTGTCTGTCTTTCATTATTCTTTAATCCCAAAAGCGCCTCCTAACTTGTACGAACCGGTTCACGTCTCCCCCTCCGTGCAGGATGCAGAGAAGGGAGACCCCAGCCCCAGCGCCCCGGATAGGGACCAGGTCTTTACTGTGAATATTCAGGACCCAGCACACATCAGGCATGTGGCGGGCATTTCCTAACAGTCCCAACACAGGGTGGTCAAGGAATGGGCTCCTCTCCACAAGTAACTTTTGCAGATAACCAAAGCGCACCCCAGGACACACACAGAAAACCCCCTCTTGTTTCTGATTATAAAAGTACTTTATGATTGTGGGTGAAAATATGGAAAACACAGAATTATAAGGAGCAAAATAATATACCAGTGCTGCTATCATGCACTGTTAGTATATTAGTCTATCTCTTTTCACACACATTTGTATCCCCTTTTTAGGCACATGCACGTGTTTATGTTATACTGAACTATTCTAAGTTAACTTTTGAAAGTATTTGTTGGGGCCCTCTCCCTCCAGGGAGCATGCCCCTGCCTTTCCCTTTCCCTTTCCTCTCCCCGTCCCCCAGGCACTGGCACCATTAGCTTCCTCCCTCCCAAGCTCCAAGGGCCCTTCCTTTACCTCTGTAACTTGTTCCCTAAGCCCATTTCTTCTAGGAATTACTTTTTCTACCTCTGTAATTTACCCAATAAATGCTCTCTTACAAAAAATAAATAAATAAAAATAAAAGTATTTGTTGGACAATATTGAGGTGTTAGTACTGCAATGAACATCCGTGTGTCAGACGCCTTTGCAAAGCCTCTTGCGTTGTTCTTAAAAGTTTTTTCTAGGACTGTTCCCACCATCCAACTGTTTAGAAGATTCCCATGCTACCATACCCTTCTCGGCACTGGATTTACTTTAACACAGCATCTTTACCAATTCGATAGATGAAAATATCTCACTTCCCGCCTTCGGTTAACTGATCACACAGCTCCTCATTACACCAAGTGACTCGGCGTGGTCATTCTGAGCATCAAGTCCCCCGTCCCTCTGAACCTCCTTGCAGCTTCCTGGGGCTCATGGGGTGTGTTCAGCTTTGCCCCCACACCGAGCGGCTCTAGGTGGCTCGGCTTTCTCATGTGTCGGTGCTTCCATCTTAGTTCTCTTTCTGCACTGTCACCTGCCATATGCGACTTCGAGCTGCTTCCAACAAGACACCAACTCTTCTAATTCTGTTTGTGATTCATTGTGTTTAGTGAGCATTTATTGTATGCCTACAGTGTGTAAGTTTTTTGGAATGATTTTGAAGGAAAGAGGAATACAGATATTAATTGGACATAGGGAGTAACTACTCTAAAAGAGAAGATAGCTCTATAAACAATTATACAAGAGAGGCATCTGGGGAGAGAGGAAGTCCTGAAATAGGACTGAGGATAAAGGTAAACAGGTTTCAAAGTAGGATCTAATATTTCATAAAGCATGGTTGCTTTAAATTTTTACCCAGGAAATTAACATTGTGTAAAAACCTTCTAACTTGTTGGCATAGAAACCAGATAAACAAAATTATTTAAGTCCTGTGCTAAAGTAGGTTATATAAGCTTTGATTTGGGGCTCAGGGTGTCTCTTTTATGATTAGGGCTCCAAACCTGCTGGCGCTGACTCCTGGAGCCTCAGTTGGGTTTTCAGAAGCATCCTGGCTTCTTTCTTTGGTCTCAGCTATGTTTCTCAGAGGGGAGATGGGTGCTGCGAGTATCCAATTACATTAAACACTCCTTTGTAACCCTGAGAAAGGATGAGGTTGACAGCATAGCTTCTTTGTAACTAAACATTGTGGTTTCTTTCCTCTTATCATCTCTTTTAAAGAAATGCTTATAAGGTTGTGATCCAACTGGTTGAAATGTAAATATTGCTCAATATCTTAGATATTTTAGTTACATGTGGCCAACACACACATTTTGAAAATTCCACTTAACATGTATTTCCTGAATGTCTACTGTGTGCCAGGCACTAAATATTTGACCATGGGTCTGCAAATTCCTAAGTTTAATTGTTTTCTTTAATTTTCACCAGATCTGCTGGCATCATCTAAGCCCAAATGTCATCTGTAGTAACATGACTTTTTTTTCTTGTTGGACCTTGTTTCTGATATATTGAAACATTTATTTCATTTGTCTATAGCTTATTATCCCATGTAGTGCTTCTTGTGATTGCAAAGATAAAACAATTTCACAACCAATAATGAATGAATGATGGGCAATTTCTCTACAATTGTTTTTCATTTTTTGTCAGTTTTATGAAGGTTTTCATATTTCACATATGTATTTCCAAAGAGTGTATGTATATTGGAAAAACATTCTGATAACTAATTTGGCACATAATCTTTTATAACTCCAGAGAGAACAGATCATTTATTGCTAGTTGTTTCAATAATTTTTCTACAATAAAAGAATGATATAGGCTTTTGTGACTAGTCTTTGATTTTCTATCACCACTTAGAGTTGGTGGGCAAAAGCTGACTCTTTGAGTTATGCACCCACAAAGCCATTTTTAAAAAGCTGTTTAGTTGGCTGACTCGGGACCATCCCTTGGATCTGGTTGTGTACATCTTACGCCGTTACTTAGCAGTGTCTGCAGAAGCTACTGAGGCATAATGTGCAATTGGTCCTCGAAAAGAGGACTCAATTAAAAAGTTCAATATGGTCCTAGCTGGTTTGGCTTCGTGGATAGAGCATTGGCCTGCGGACTGAAGGGTCACCTGTTCAATTCTGGTCAAGGGCATGTACCTGGGTTGCAGTGGGCTCGATCCCCAGCCCTGGTCGGGGCGTGTGTGAGAGGCAACCAATCCATGTGTCTCCCTCACATTGATATTTCTCTCTCTCTGTCTCTCCCCCTTCCTTCCACTGTCTTTAAAAATCAATGGAAAAATATCCTCAAGTGAGGATTAAAAAGAATAATAATAATAATAATAATAATAAAAGTTCAATATGTAGTATTAATTTGACTTTCTATTGTAAATGCAGTTATAAATTTAGTGACAAAAAGGAATCATATGGGAACAGCTGTGATGACCAGAACGGTGAGCCGAGGTGTTTTCCCCGGGGTCGTGTCTCACGACGCTGAAGAATGAGCTCCACGACCAGAAGACTTAAGCAAAAGTGTGGAAAATTTATTACAAGCAGATTCAGACTCCCCGCAAGGGAGGGGGGACCCAAAAATGGGCTGCGCGTTAAAGCCAAGTAGCCCAGGGGTATATATTTGCTACAAGCCTGCTCTATGTCTACCTGTGTCGCCACCTGTTGACTCCCTCAATTGTTTTTGCCCAGCAGCGGACCTGAACTTTCCCTGTTCCTGTGTGTTCTTTCTCTGTTCCTGTGCGGAACTTTCTCTGTTTCTATGTGTTCGGACATCTTGTTTACTGCAGGCCCTCCCTTGGTTTCCCATGCCTCCTGCTTTGAGTCCAGAAACATTTTATTGTTTCTGCTTGGTTGGTTTCTGTGGTTAGGCTGCTCAAACTGCCGTGTCTGCCCCTGCCTATGTTCCACCTGCCTTTGTTTTCCACTAGACCCCTGCCCTGTCTGCCTGAGTTTCAAGTTAACCCTCTCAGCTGTACATATCAAGGTCATTACTATAGCATGATTTCTTTAGGTTACATATTTGAGAACTGTCCCTTATTCTCATCATTAATATACTTCATCCATTCCCCCGCCCCTCTGCATTAAGATCTTGAACAAACACTGGCATGACTTCTAACAGCTCAAGGCCAAGTCCCTTCCCCTTAACTTTCTGCCTGGGAAAGCTCAAGGCTGACAAGATAAGGCCCTCCTTTCCGGCCTCTGTGGGAGGGTTGAGCCTTACTCCTCTAAGTGCCAATTAACAAACCCAGATGGCCTTATCACATTGGCCAATGCCCCCTACCTGCTTTTTGTAGTTTTCCACTTCCCTGACTTGGCTCAGTCCCCCACTTGGTCTCTACATCTCTGGATTTTTAGAGTTGAGCTCAGTTCTATACTGAAGCCCTTTCCCCCTACTGCAGTAGTTACCCAACAAAGTCTGTTTTTACCACCTTTAATGTCCAGCTTTGTTTTTCTTTAACATGTCCAGCCCCAAACTCAAACTACACCTATTAAAATATGGATGCATAGAAACTTTTAGCTCACCTCAGAAGCATCTCTGCATTAATTATAGTAGGGCATCTGGCCACAGTCATGACAACAGGTGACATATAATCCATTAGTAAGATAATTCGAAATAAGGCTCTGCTCATCTCAGTCATTTCCACCATAAAATGAAAGAATCCAAGATGGAAGTCTTTTTGCAAACAAGTAACTAATCAAGATGAACTGCAGTAAAAAATAAAGGATCTCTCTTATCAAAAGGGTTCGTTTTTCCATTGGTGCTGACTTTATTGCTGTTGGGCATTCTTGGGCAGATAGTGCTAGATTTCCTAGCTGACCAACCAGGGAGAAGAGGCGGGGACTGAAGTGGACATTGTGGCTGGCTCACCAGCTGTCACTCCTCAGCTCATTTGGCAAAGCCACGCCCCTTACCTGTGATTGGGCTGAGAGCCGGGAGGCGCGGTTTGCTAGAGCTGTTCCAGGGAAAAGCCAGTGGATTTTGCATCCTGTACATGGACAAGGCCCGTGTGGACCCAGTGTGCTGGAGTCCACATTATGAAGTTAGTGGCATAAATGACAGAGTAGAGAAACAGAAAGACACTAGATTCCAGAAGATATTACTGAGACCCTAAATCAACCACCCCTACAATCTGCCTCTGTTAAAAGTGACATAATAACTTTACTTATTGTGTATGACATTCTGAGTCAATATTCTGTTACTGGAAGCCAGATACGTCTTGAGACAGAAATCTGCATGGTTTTGCAAGGTTTCCTTCTCCACTAGCAGAAGCCCTGCCCACTGGAGGGAAGCAGTATTCTCCAGGGAGGAAAGAGGGGCCTTCTAGCTCAAGGGTGTCCCCCAGGGACAAAACTGTCAGTGGGATCTGAACAGAGGAAGATGGGCCTCCAGCGACTCAGCCTATCAGCTGCCAGAGGACACGGACATTTAGATGAGGGGAGGTGGTTGGGAGGGAACAAGGAATCATTTTAAAACCAGCAATTCTGTGAAGGCAGCTAACTGTGTATGTAAGTCCGGTTGAAGGGTGAGGCAGCTTTGGGTCAGCTAAAGGGAGAGGTGAACATTAAAGCGAGGAAAAATGATGAAGAGGGTAATGGAAGAGTATACTGAAGACTTGTTTTTCTATATTCTGGGAAAGTATGTTGCCTTTAAATCACGTGGTTTATTTGTTTAGATTTAAAGATTAACTAGAGCTTAGCTCTGAATCCATCTGGTCCTGGTGATTTTTTAAACACGAGCTCTTTTAAACCTCTTCCAGTCTCTTCTGTGGCATTTGGTCTTCTATGAACATTCTACGGCATAGTTAAGTTTTGTGTTTCCTCTTGGGTCAATTTTGTCAGTTTATGTTTTGCAAGAAAATCATTTATTTCTTCTAGTTTTTTAAGAAATGTTGTCATTGAAACTAATATTCTGCTATAAAGTTTTAATATTTTATCTGTGATTGTATCTTTCTCACTCCTTAGCTTTATTGTGTTTTCCTTAATCAAACTACTGTTGATCTACCTTATTAGATGTAAATAACCTTTCTACTATTTTATTTATGTCTTTGCTTTTTTTGTTCATTATTCATTATTTTATTTTTCCTACTTTTGTTTGGTTTTGTTTATTTTACTTTTCCTAATTTGTAAAAGATGAGCATGACTGTCTTTTACTTTCCAGTCTTTAATCTTTAATGACAAAGGCATTTACTTTACTTTATTTTGTTTAATTTTTTTTTTCCATTTATCTATCTATTTATTTATTTATTTATTACAAACCTTCGTGTTGAGGGCTGACTTTCAATAGATCTCAGCAAAGGAGCTGCAATGACAAAAGCATTTAAATCTACAAACATTCTCAAATTTTATGTCTTATTGGTTTGGCATGAATAATGTTCCTTGTAATTGATTTCTAAATAGTTTCTAATTTAGTTTTTAGATTCTCCTTGACCCAGAATTACTAAGATGGATGCCTTTTATTCTTAGGTATTTGGGATTTTTTTGGTCAACTCAGGATTTATTCTCTCAACAATTTTCATATACTAGTATATCATACAGTAGTGTTAACTATCGTCATCATGCTGTACATTACATGCCTAGTACTTATGTGTCTTACAACTAGCAGTTTGCACCTTTTGACCATCTTTATCCATTCTTTGTCTTTTTGACTCAGGGTCACCAAGACACAGCAAGTGGCACAGAATGACCCATCAAGGGTTAAATGGGATGGTTTGAACTATGGCAAAGCATAGAAAGAAGAAACCAACCATCAAAAGAGGTGTAAAGAGATCTCCCTCCCCCAATGCTCGTTGTAGTCCGTTCCCTTCTCTATACCCCAGCCCTTGGCAGTTTTTTCTCTGTGACCATAATTTTGCCTTTTCCAACATGTCATATAAATAGGCTCATATATACTATATACCCTTTTGGGTCTGGCTTTTTTCACTTAGCATAATATGTTTAAGATTCATCTGAGTCATTGCCTGTATCAGTAGTTCAGTCCTTTTCATTGCTGAGTGGTATTCCACGGTATGGATTATACTATAGCTTGTTTATCCATTTATCCCTAAGGACACCTGGGTTGTTTCTGGCTTCTGGCAATATTAGATGGGGCTGCTATAAAATTAGGGTACAAGTTTTTGTGTAAATATGATTTTAATTCATCCAGGGTGCCAAACTGTTTTTCAAAGTGCTATGCCATTTTCTATTTCCACCAAGAGTGTTGAGTTTTGGCTGTTTTGCAACCTCCATAGCATATGGTAATTACCAATTTCGTTTTATTTCAGCCATTAGAATAGGTGGTATCTCATGGTTTAATTTGCATTTCTCTAATAACAATGTTGAACATCTTTTCATGTGATTATTTGACATCTGTGTATCTTCTTTAATGGTCTTCAAATCTTTTGCCCATGTTTTTACTGGGTTGTTTGTTTCCTTATTGCTGAATTTTGAAAGTTCTTTATATATTCTAGCTACAAGTTCTTGATTAGATATGTGTTCTGCAAATATTTTCTCTCAGTCTGTAACTAGTCTTTTTATTTTCTTCACAGTGTCTTTTAAAAAAGAGAACCTTATCATTTTTGTTTTATGGTTTGTGCTTTTGTGTCATATCTAAGAGATCTTTGATTAACCCAAGGTCACAAAGGTTTTTTTTAAGTTATTTTTATATAGGGTTCAAAATATAGTTGAAGGTTGTGTGTGTGTGTGTGTGTGTGTGTGTGTGTATTTGCATAGACATATCCAACTGTTCCAGCACCATTTCCCAATTCCCTGACTCCATTTGTTTTATTGGCTCGCTATTAACAGTTTATTTTATCTTTATTATATCTCTCAGGAATTTTACTTCATACGCATTGGCTAAGAACTGAGTTTTGAGCTTTAGTAATAAAACACCTGAATGACTTGGAAAGGAAGGGGACGGGGGAAAGAAATAAAAAGCAAAACAAGCAGAAAGTTCATTGAAAACCTTTGGGCCATTGGTCCTGGCGTGCCTCCTGGCCAAGGGAGCACCAACCTGACCCACAGCCCAGGTTTAAGGAAAGGTCTGAGCCTAGGGTCTCACCAGGGGAAGGCATAGGCAAGAAACTTGCCTAAGGACCAAGGCCTTCCTAGGGAAGGGGGTGTCAAAAGAGAGAGAAGGCTCTGAATGGGGGCTAGAGGCTATGAAAGAATTCTCTCCCACCCGCCGGCCTGCGTGGCTCAGTGGTTGAGCTTTGACCTATGAAATAAGAAATCACAGTTTGATTCCTAGTCAAGGCATATGACCAGGTTGTGGGTTCAATCCCCAAGTGCGGGATGTGCAGGAGGCAGCTGATCAATGATTCTCTCTCATCATTAATGTTTCTCTCTCTCTCTCTCTCTCTCTCTCTCTCTCTCTCTCTCTCTCTCTCTCTCTCTCTCCCCCCCCCCCCCTCTCTGACATCAATATAAATATACTAAAAAAAAATTCTCTCCCTTTTTCAGTTTTATTCAGGCTTGAGTCATTATTTTCCATGTGAAATACCACAAGCCCCCACACCTGAGAAGGTAATCTCTTATTCTTGCTAAGACTCAGATTAGTATATGTGAACAAGGCCAATGTAAATGTGGCAGTCTAGGAAAAAACCAAGAGCAGAACGCGTTCCTCTTCCTGCTCTTCCCCCTCCTTCTATCTGGAAGGCAAGGTAAAGGAACAATTAGTCAACCACCCAAATAATTATTTTAACTTCAGTTGCCAAAAATTGTGTGGGCATGCGTGGTGGCTGGCTGCAAGATGTAGAAATGTAGAGATGCTGCATATCTGAATTATTACTGGGATTGTAAAGCCATTAGGGAGCCACCTGGCCATTATTACATTCCTCCTTGAAGAAGGAGGCCCCTTTGTTCCTTGTTGCTTCCTTGTTATCTTTGCATTCTGGAGGAGACAGCATATGTTAGTTGACTCTCTTGTGCACTTTCACATTGTTGTTGTCTTACTAGTAAAGTCAAGACCACACTAAGAGATAGTATGATGAGATATTTGTATATTTCTAATGTCTTGGTCAATGTCCATCAACATTCTTAATGAAATCAAATTCATGTGATACAAAATCCCGTGTCAATCCCTTGGTCCAATTGCTCTAGGCAGTAGAGCAACCACTGGTCCAGTAGCTTTAGGTTAAACTAACACCATACCAACCAATCAGAAATGTAAAAACAGGAAGGTTTAGTGAAGATTACATACATAAGAAACTAAAACTACTAAAGCAATTCCGTGAGTTGCTGAATTTCCTATGCTTTCATTGAACTTTACTCATAATGTATCATACTCAGCCATATTCACGCCTATTTCCCCCATGTTCCCTGAGCCCTTTGGGGACTAGTCATGTCTACATCATCCAAACATCATCAATGCATGTCACTGATCCTCACCTTCAGAAGAGTGGCTAACTCAGAATGTGTGCTCAATAAATACTCGTTGGCTTTTTTTAAAAAACAAAACAAAACATTTTTATTGATTTCAGAGAGGAGGGGGGGAGAGAGAGAGAGAGAGAGAGAGAGAGAGAGAGAGAGCCATCAATGATGAGAGAGAATCATTGATTGGCTGCCTCCTGCACACCACACACTGGGGATGGAGCCTGCAACCCGGGCATGTGCCCTGACTGGGAATCCAACTGTGACCTCCTGGTTCATAGGTCGGCGCTTAACCACTGAGTCACGCCGGCCAGGCACTACTTGATGGCTTTGATTGAAAGTTGTTTAATTCATTGAAGACATAGGGGGCAATTTATCATACCTGCAGCTATCACAGAGCCTGAAGCGCTGACATTGTTGAGTGAGTGACATAATCCTCAGGCTGGAATTCAGGCTTAACCTAGCAACTTGAAATGTTGGGCCTCTAAACCCACAAAGAAATGAATAGGAATCCAGGCAAAAGCCCATGTAAAAGCTATTTTTAATTGGATATCTGGCTTGGTAGCTGCCCTTTAAGCGGGAAAGATCTAGCAGTTTTCTGTGGCCACAGCTCAATACGTGGGATGTGGCAACTTACAACGCTATGCAATCTGAACGGTAAGTAATAAAAGCTTAGGGTGCAGTTAGGGAAGGAGCACATATTGTACTCCCTGCTGGTCAAGCCACGTGTAGAATGAAACATGCAGTTTTCAGGACCGCATTCGAAGGGGAGAATTGATGATTAAAGCAGGTCCTGTAAGGTGGGAACCGATGAGGGTTAACCCGGGGTGTGTACATGGCTCTGAATAATTTGTGACTCACTGAATTCAACCAGTGAGAGGGGACCCTGTAATTTACAAGGCAGCTAGAAAAATGTTTCCTTTGTAGGTTCAGAATGGAACGCCTCTGAAAGCTGATTTTTGCCTTTGGGAGACACATGAACATGATCTATTAAAAGCAGTGAGCATCAGGGGGTTGAAGAAGCAAAATGCCCTAAATGTTATATGTCCTAGGACTTAACCTACCTGGTATCTTGTATCTGCAGCCTTTGCCCAGGATTTTCTTGTGCACAGATGCAGTGGATCCTTCTGCCTCAGCTCAGGGCCTCAAGCTGCTTGTTCCCACTCCAGTGTCAGGAGCGTAGACTGATCATGCTGGGACTGGCTACTGACAGGGGAACTCTTAGAAAACGTAGATGTGCAGATAAGGCACAACCACATCAAACTTCTCTGGTACATGCTTCTGCTCTGGCTACTCCTGGTGCCTCCTGCAACCCCTTTCGCCCAAATCTTCTGTGTGACTGTCTCCTGGTAGCATCTTTCTGCCCTCCTCACCCTCTTGCATCGATTCCTGACTTGCTCAGACTTGGGCCTCTGAGTTCTGCTGGCTGCTCATTGGTATACTCCACCCACTGGTCTCAGCACCAGACCCCCTTACTCTTCACTCCTCCATCTTTTCCAGCATTTACTTCTCCAGATGGGTAGCTAATTTGAATGAATGTGACAATTTTATGAGAGGATAGGAAAATAATTTACATATGCTTATACTCTATACAGTATTATAAAGCAATAATGTGTATATACTTAACCCCTTTTTAAAAGTGACTTTCTGTGCTTTCTGTCTCATAGCATAGGGGTTAAGAGAATAACCTCTATGGTCAGACATGTGCAGGTTCAAATGCTGGGCCTGCTGCTAACAGACTGTATTAATTTGGGCAAGTTATTTAGTATCATTGAACATTAGATTTTTTTTATCTAATGGGAATTAAATGTTTTCATTTAATGGGCATTAAAACTGTCTAATGCATAGATTAAATGAGATAATGTAAATAAAGTTCTGAAAAGGTATCTGGTACACAGTAAGCCTAAATAGATGGTATTTATTATTGTTACTAATAATATTTATGACAATATACCTTCCTATATACCTTGTATATAAAACTATGTAATTTTATACATCCAGATACTATAACACTTGTAATTATTTTAAAATATCCATTTAACAACCCTGATCAAATTCCTTCAGTTCTGCATTTTTGCTGTTGAGTAGAGGAGAGTGAATCACAAATTGTAGAAACATTGAATTGCTAGTTGAGTAGAATATTTACAGTTAACATATGGCACTGGCTTTGTCTTAGGAATCTGATCTTAGAAATTTAACTTGATTTTTCTCTCTTTTGTTGACATTACATTATCCTAGAAGCAAAGTGTCTAAGTGCCCACAATATCTGGGCAATAAAACCAAGTTCAATGTAAACGTATTTATTTACTCTTGAGCTCTCATATTATTTGAGTTGGTAAATCGATATTAACTTGCACAGTACCCTCCTATCCATGAATTAAATTAATTCAAGGCTTTTTTTCCAAAGGAGCCAGACCTCATAATTAATTTTATTTGGTCATTATCCCAGTGATGGTGAACCTTTTGAGCTCAGCGTGTCAGCATTTTGAAAAACCCTAACTTAACTCTGGTGCCGTGTCACATATAGAAATTTTTTGATATTTGCACCCATAGTAAAACAAAGACTTATATTTTTGATATTTATTTTATATATTTAAATGCCATTTAACAAAGAAAAATCAACCAAAAAAATGAGTTCGCGTGTCATAGGTTCGCCATCACTGATCTAGACTATGATAATGATTTTTAAATGTTGGGCCATAGACACATCTAATGTATAGAAACCCCATTTGGGAATTCAGAAACCTATCTGCTTGTTCCTCTTAATATTGGTGTGACTAGCCACTGGCTCTCTAGATAATATTATTACTCAGTACTTTTCCTTTTAAAAAAGTGTCTGGATTTCAGACCAGCTAAAATCAGAAAAACATAAGGAAGAGAAGTCAGGGCTGTCCCCAAAGGGGATCGCAAAAAGATACAGTTAAAGCTGAGTAAAGAAAGAAGCAAAGGAGAGAAAACAAATAAAAGGGCCACCTTTTTGGCACAGTCTGAGATGTAGCATCAGCTGTGAACTCGGAAAAGAATTTCCACAAAAGCCCTTTAGAGTCAACAAAGCAATGACTAACCCTGAGTCCTGGAAGGGATGGTGGGCAGCGCCCACCTGAGCGATGCACTGGAGGAATTGTATTGTGTGTGGAGCCCGAGTAAGTTTTGTTTCAGCACTGCAGAAGCAGGAGAAAGACATTTCCTTCTTAGGAAGCATTTGACCCACTGGCTGCTCGTGTGCACTTTCACCCCATCGCCTCACTGTGCGCCCATCACACTCATGATAAACCCAAATGTGTCAAATGATGTCTGTGGAGCCTTCTGCTTCATGACGGAGTTTGGCTGGAAAAAGTGCCAAAGGAGAGATGAGATGAGGATTGTGACATCTTTGCCCCAACTGATGCCCTAGCCCAGCCTGGGGGGCAGGCAGGGTAGGCAGGCAACTGGAAACTTAGGGAATGTTTCCAAGAGAACGTAAACATGGAGAAAAAGTTCACAGTGACCTACTCACCAGCAGAAATCAAAACAGGGCCGACAGGCTAAGACAGGAAGAAGTGCGCCAGAAGGCGGACACCATGTAGGAACTGTCGGGCAGAGTGGTCTGTGGGGACATAATCAACATAATCAACATAATCAACAAATCAACAAACGACAAGTGCTGGAGAGGATGTGGAGAAAAAGGAACACTTGTGCACTGCTGGTGGGAATGCAGACTGGTGCAGCCACTATGGAAGACAGTATGGAGTTTCCTCAAAAAACTACAAATGAAACTCCCATTTGACCCTGTGAACCCACTTCTAGGAATATATCCCAAGAAACCAGAAACACCAATCAGAAAGGATATATGCACTCATATGTTCATAGCAGCACAATTCACCATAGCTAAGCTGTGGAAACAGCCTAAGTGCCCATCAGTAGATGAATGGATTAGAAAACGGTGGTACATCTACACGATGGAATACTATGCTGCTGTAAAAAAGAAGGAACTCTTACCATTTGCAACGGCATGGATGGAACTGGAGAGCATTATGCCAAGTGAAATAAGCCAGTCAATGAAGGAAAAATACCACATGATCTCACTCATTCATGGATAATAGAGACCATTATAAACTTATGAACAATAATAGATACAGAGGCAGAGCTGCCTCAAACAGATTGTCAAACTGCAGCAGGAAGACTGGGGAGGGTTGGGGGGCAGGAGGTAGGGGGGTAAGAGATCAACCGATGGACTTGTATGCATGTATATAAGCATAACCAATGGACATAAGACACTGGGGGGTAGGGGAGGCCAGGGGATTGTCAAGGGCGGGGGGAAAAAAAAAAGGTCACATATGTAATACCCTTTGTAATACTTTAAGCAATAAAAAAATAAAATAAATAAAAAATAAAAAATAAACCAAGGCAATTGCCTATCATTTAAAACTTGCAATTCCTATTATTGTAAAAAAGGATTAAGGATATAAATCTTTACCTAGATATGTATATTACAAACAGAAGCATTGACATAAGTTGTTTATGAAGTACCCAATTACCTACCATGCAATTGCAACCACAATTTAGACCCTAACAACTGATCTCCATCTTTCCTTCTCTGTCTCTGATCTCCGTCTCTGAAAGGCTCATGCGGGACCTTCGGTGCCAGTGTTAGCCGCAATTAAATGCAAGAAAATTAATATGGGGTTTAATATGAGGTAGCCTCTTCTCAAAAATGAATTGAGGGACTGAACATTAGGTTTTTATCAAAGCTCATTAGAACATCTGGGAATGTTAGCTGAGGGAGAGATTTTCATACAGTTCTATTATCAAATGCACAGTTTGCACTAATTATGGTAATTCATAATCTCAGTGCCTACACCTTCATTCTTTAAAAAAAAAAAAAAAAAAAGCCTCAATTAATTGGCATTGGGGGACCACTCTGATGACATAATAGTTCTGATTACTTTTTTTAAAGTCAGCACTTTGTCAGCATCTTCTAAATACAAGTCAACTGCTTCCATTCTCTTATGATGGGTGTTATGTTAATCCATCATAAGAGACCTTCCAGTGCCTCTGCTTCATAATTCTGACTATCGCTTCCCACTTTCCCAGAACCAAGCATACTGTTCCCTCAGTCATCAGTCAATTTGACAAGTATTGACTGACTGTCTGCTCCATGCAGGGTGCTCTCCTGGGGGCTAAGAGCATAACAGAAAAAGCTCTTCTTCCCTGGAGATGAAATTCTGGCTCAGTGCTGTATGTATAAGGAATAAGAGGTTGGGCTGATTTACCCGAGTAGCTGATTTTTGATTAATCACTGAGGTCGGCTAGCTTGATGTTATTTGATGTTTTCTCCTGAAATATATATTCCTAATCTATTTAAGTCATGATTCCAGTGAGCTGGGTTCTGGCTGTTAAAGTTATTTTCCATTGTATTTCTGTTGAGTGAGTCCAATGAGATAGAAAAGCCATACTTAGTAGAAAAAAAAAATGTTGGATCTCTAAATTCTTTCAAATCTAAAATTTTTTTTTACCCCCCTCAGTCTAATTTTTCCCTCTACTGAAAAATAAAATTAAATTACTCTTGTCATTGCTATACAGAGGACAGAACAGCATTACCAACCATTACAACCCCTCTGTGATCTTAGTCCTGCCCCAAGAAACATCCTGTAATTTCCTCCCTTCAAAATCAGGACTAAGTCCAAGATCAGTGCAGAACTGGATGCCAGTAATAGTTCACTCCCACTGATAACGGGAAGGCTGAAGGCTTCACGAACCTTTTCAAAGAACAGTTGGCTGTAATGTGGAAGTCACAAATGGTTCTGTTTCTCTGAGCAGGCGTTTTTCAGGGGACTGAGCTCAGTCAGAAACCCTAAAAGTGAAGCGAGCCAGTTACACTTGAACAGCGTTCAGGAAAGAGCAGCTGAAGTGGCTGAACGCTCGGGAGATCCTCCCGTGAGGAGCTGCTAGAGCAGCCGTTCTCAGCCTTCTGGCCCTTTAGGTGTAACAGTTCCTCATGTGGTGACCCCCAACCATAAAATTATTTTCGTTGCTACTTCATAACTGTAATGTTGCTACTGCTATGAATTGTAATGTAAATATCTGATATGCAGGATGTATTTAGGCGGCCCCTGTGAAAGGGTCGTTCTACCACCAAAGGGGTCGCGACTCACAGGTTGAGAACCACTGTGCTAGAGGAACTGAATTTTTCTCTCTGAATTGGTAAGAAAGAGAGTGGACTTAGAAGAATTCAAATGTGCATAGCGGGGGGTCACTGTAAGCCATAAACCTACAGTACTGAGAGAGCTAAAATCATAATAATACTTGACATTGAAGGTTTTATATGTATTATCTTTTTTTAAAATATACCTTTATTGATTTCAGAGAGGAAGGGAGAGGGAGAGAGAGAGAGATAGAAACATCAATGATGAGAGAGAACCATTGATCGGCTGCCTCCTGCATGCCCCACACTGAGGATCGAGCCCACAACCTGGGCATGTGACCTGACCGGGAATTGAACTGTGATCTCCTGATTCATAGGTCGATGCTCAACCACTGAGCCATGCTGGCTGGGTTGTATTATCTTTTTTAAACCTTTCAATAACTCAGATGAAAGATGTTATTATTATCATTCCCATTGTACAGTTTAAGAAAACTGAGGATTAAGTAACTTGCACAAGACCACACAGCTAGTAATGGAAGAGCTGGGACTTGAACCCAAGGTGGCTCCAGAGCCCCAGCTCTCAGTAACTGCACCATACCACTTTAAGAACAGAAACATCCAACTGTCCATAAGAATGCAAAAAAAAAAAAAAAAAAAAAATTTTAAAAAATTGAGGACATAGGAAGAAACACGATTGCAATACTCATCACTCCAGAAATTGTGATGTCCTTTTCCCCCTTGAATAAAGGACACCAAACTTGATACTAAATTGTTTTCCTTTTGTCATTTGACACTTAAAATGTGCTCTGTGGAACACTCATTATAGGTGCAGATCTCAAAAATGGATTCCATGGTCAAAGTAAAGCTTTCCAAGCACATCCGCATCACAACAAAAGCTCTGATAAGCTTAGCAGTAAAGAAATAACTTGTTTTAACTATCATTTCCCAAAGGTATTGGCTATCAAACCATTTGTGTTTTTTTTAAACACCTATAAACCATCTATTGAACTGTGTTTTACTGAGCAAGTTCAGTGATCTGTTTAAAACTCACACCCAGGTTATTTTCACTGTGTGAAATTACATCATATTTTTGTTACTTTCCTATTCTCACTCTGCCACCTGAGAATGTGCACCACATGAGGATAGGGACTCCTTGTCAACAAACTTCCCTCACTGGTGAATATCCTAATATTATGACAACTTTTGCTCCCCCTAGACATTCTAATGACTATGGAATTTCTGATCGTAACTCCTAGGAAGACCAGGCCCCTGTGTACACTCTGTGCTGATAGGCAGCGGGGATATTGTGTGAGTAGAACAGATATGGTTCCTGCTGAGGCAGCTGATATTTTAGCGAGGGAAATGGAGCGTCAGATCATTAAGCAAGCAATGAGAGAGAATGTTTCTCATTGTAAAGATGTAGTTAATGAAGTCCATCTCAACCTCATGTGTGTTTTAGTTGGTGTGAGTTGTGCCTCATGTAATATCCCTGGACACTTGCAAGAGGCAAGGTCGGGGCCGTGGTGTGCAGGAAAACAACCCGCTGGGGGAGGGGGCTGATTTATAGCTTTTGCAAGTTTCCGTGGTGTAAATACTCCCACCACCTCCGATTTCAAGCCACCAAGGTGGTTCCTGGAAATTTAACCATCTGCTCTCATGAGCCAATGCCAGAGACTCCAAAGCACGTCACGAATTCTAGGCCTTTAAGGCAAATTCAGCCAGCACTCTTCATGTCACGGACTCTTGGATTTCACAAGCTTAAACAAAAAAGAGAAGAAAATATTTGAAAATTAGAGAAAGACTCTTTCTAAAATATTTTCCTTCCTTCTTCCCTTCCTCCCTTTCTTTCTTTTTTCTTCATTCCTTGCTTTTTTTCCCATCCTGTGCCAAGCAAAGACATTGAAAAACAAATGACAATTGACGATCACCATCATTTCATAAAAGAAAGAATATTTGAATAAAAATATGAGAATGGCATAACTTTGGAATAAAGAACAGCTCTTTAAGTTTAATGAATCTAGATCTATGAAATTTGTACTGTCTTATTTTTCTAATTTTGTTAGGAACTAGGGAAATTTATTAGGGTGTTTTTGAGTACAAGTGACAGAAAACTTGGCAGTGGCTTAATAGCTCACAGTATTTTCTTGTATTTCAAGAGGTCTAGAGGTTGATGTTTGTTAACAGGTATCTACCCTTTCCCTAGCTTTCCTTTTCACCATTTTTAGATTATAGACTTTTCTCCTCATGCTTGTAGCCTCATAGTGTCAGAGTAGGCAGCTAGAAAGATAATGAGCTGAGTAAGGCCGTTGGGGCTTGGAGGGGATATGTGTGAGACATGACAAGCCAAAATTAGGCGATGAAAACAACAGATCCCTATGTGAGGAGAGATTTAGAGCCCGTCCAGGATGTGGTCTAACCAGTGGCGTAACACCTCGGCGGAGGAGCCTTGTCGCTTGCCGAGGGGTATACATTCCCTGAGCCCCCAACTGAGCAGGGCACTTGGTTTGGCTTCTGTGGGCTGAGTTGTATGCTCAGGCTCTACCTAGTATATTCCTTTTCTGCAAATAAATTCTCGCCTGCCTTTGCTGCTATTTGTTGTCTCTTGCTTGAATTCGTTCCCACAAGAAGACAAGATCAGAGGACACAGAGGACTGTCTCTGGCTAGAGGCTACCTCCGGCCAGAGGCCACCCTGACCACCTATCCTTTATCCCACCTGCTCCAAGTACAGAGATTTAATGGGACATCTGATCTACTTGTATCTTCCTGACCTCAGCAAACTCTCTGACCCATGGCTGCTTTAGTCCCAGTTTGTCCTGCCTGGGAGCACTTCCCCTTCTTGTCCTTTCTGTTCCACCCTTCCCCCCATCCCATATATTTATTATAGCAATATAACATTTTGTGGCATTAATTAAATTGCATGTGTGTCTCCCCTTACTAAGAACTTCGAATTAAACGTTGAATGAATAAATTATTAAAGGTTAATCCCAAGGGAAATAGATCATGTTATAAACCCCTCAAGTGGAACTCACAGGATCAGTGATGTCCCCCACAAAAGTCTTACAGGGACAAGAATCCAGGAAGGGTATTGGCCATAGATCTTCCTGGCCTATAGAAAAGCAGGGGATATACTGAGAGCCATAAGGCAGAAGTCCTTTGAACTCATCTAATTTACTTCTTCAAAATTCTACGCTTAGGTGATGTGATCTCCATTTTTAATGTGAAAGTTCTGTTTTCCTTAGAAATTGAAAGGAATAGGAGCCATTTCTTAAGGTAGTTTTAAGACCAAACTGCCTCTCTAAGTTAAGGACTTCCTTCTCTGAGTATGTACCAGAAGAGTTAGCAATTAGGGGTAAGAGTGGCGGAACCTTGCAGATATGAACATAATGTGGAAACTTTCATCATCCAAATTGAAATGTGAAACATAAACTGTTGCCTTCAGTTGCGCTGCGGTGCTGGAGTGGGCAGGGGGAAAGGGAGTCGGGGTGAAAGCGCAGACTTGTTGCTGGTAAAATGGACTTTTTTCCAGCCCTGGTTATACAGTCACTGGGTTTAGGTGCCAGGCTCATGCTGCTTCTTACTGCAAAATGCCTCCGCACTGCCTTCGGCCCTGTTTGGATTTCTGCTATTGAGCAGGTCACTGTGAACTTTCCCTCCATGTTTACTCACAGTACCGGAAATGTGGGGGGGACCTCCACCTGGCATGGCACCCGCTGCTGTTCCTCATGATTCACCTCATTTTGCCGCTCTATTTCACTTTCTCTACCTTATATTTTGATCATTTTTTGTCTTCATCTCTCCCCACCCCCACTTTATTGCTCACGTCCTTGGTTTTCTACCCCAGAGCCTGGGAGTGACCTTCAAGTTAACTAAGCAGAAGAGCATGAATTGTGTTTTCAGACCTTTGAGATGGGCTGCCACTACTCCCTGGGGTGCCTTTGTGTGAAACTGGATAAAGGCATCCCTCCTGGGCAGCTGCTGCCCCACAGCAGGGTGCATGCTTGGTGAGCAGAGAACAGACTGATTTCAGGACCAAGTCTATAGTTCACTCTTCCACCAAGAACAACCTGCCCAACCAGAATGTGCAGTTGAAAGGGAGCAGGATGTGCCACCCCAATATGTGCCACTTTGACATAGTGATTATTTTGAATTAAAGTTACTTAAGAAACAGCCAGTGCAAGGACAGGCTGACCCTCCTTTGTCCTCCTAAAAGCAGGAAATAAATCTCTCATGTGAAAGGTACCTGCCCTGGCCCAAGAGGGAAGAAGGCATCCTTATCACCAGAGATAGGAAATTTGGGGACAGGAAGGCTGTATAAACAAACCATGTTACTTCTCATTAATTTACTACCCGAGGCCTAAACCCCTTTTTCTTGTTAATTCTTCACAAATGTTTTCTTTATTTGTCTAGAAGCCATAAACGCAGTTTGCTTTGGTCACTTCTTTGAGTCTCTCATATGTCTATGGACTCCCTTATGTAAGTTTTTTTAGTTAACCTGTGCTATGTGGATTTAGTTAAAAAGCCTAGAAGAGAAGAAGGGGGAAATTTTCCTCCTCTACTCAGTCCTATTCAGAAAAGAAGAACCCATAATCTTGCTTAAATACATTGTTACAGCGACTATGATTCTCATGATGAGCATATTCTTCTCTAAAGCCCACTTAATGGATGGGTGACCTGGGATGCATTTATTTCTTCAACTTTCTTAGTTGTAGTTTACAGGGCCTTAAACACCGCCCAAGGATACAGAGTGGCTTTCTGCTGCCAGTAACATCAAATCCAAACACCATGGACTCACTTGCGAGGCCACCTCTCTCGCTCTTTTTTGTTGTTGTTGTTGTTAATCCTCACCTGAGGATATTTTTTCATTGATATTTATTGATTTATTTATTATTTTTTAGAGAGAGTGGAAGGGAGGGGAAGAGACACAGAGAGAGCAATATCGATGTGAAAGAGACACATCGATTGGTTGCCTCTCGCACATGCCCGGACCAGGGCTTGGGATCATGCCTGCAACCGAGGTACGTACCCTTGACCAGAATCAAACCTGGGACCCTTCAGTTCGCAGGCTGATGCTCTATCCACTGAGCCAAACCAGCCAGGGCAACCATCTCTTCTTTTTTGCCTACATCACCATCGCACATTTTTGTCTTCATTTCACCAAACAGTGAATGAGCCCGAACTGTGAGCCACACTCTTGAATCCTATCTTGTGTTTTTCTCCAACTTGGCATGTTCACTTCAACTAGCCCTGTGACAAAATGGACATCCTTAGAATTTCTAAACAGAAGGCTCCAAGATGTTTGGCAAGCCCTCAGCATAGCTTGCTGCTGCTCCAGGCCTGGGATCCACAGAGGAGACCTCTTGGGTCAGTTCCTCCAGCCCCGCCTAGGGTCTCTCTTGTTGCTTCTTCTATCCGAAGCCCTCCCTTGTTTCGCTGTCCCCAGCTTTAATGAACGTACTCAAAAAATCACCTGGATTCAAGAACCCACACACTACAGGCCAGCCAAGGCAGACCTGCTCCGCACCTGGTTCCTGTCGGGTAACAGTTTCTCCAACTCCCTTTGTACTAGAAACATGGGTCCCCATGTCTTTACCAGTTTCCAGGGGAAACCTTTTTTATCTGCAGCCACCCAAATCCTGAGTCTGGAATGCGTGATTTGTACATACAGAACTGTCTTCTTTTCAAACAACAGTGATATTAATTCAGCTTGTTACTGTCTATATGACAGATACGACACTCCATTTGGGCCTATAATCCCATTTTATCTTCACAACAAACATGTAAGGTAGCTACAAGAGATGCAATTTACAAATGAGGAAGCTGAGACTGCGTTTAAGCAACATTTACAAGAGCATCCAGCTGACTTCAAAGCCCTGAGCTGTCTGTTTGCAGACTCTCATCACCCCTGTATCTTCTGACAGCTCCATAAGCCATAAATGCAATGAAGTCCAGCCCCGGAGACACAATCTTTCCTTAAAATCCCCAAGTGTCTTCCCAATTCCGTGCTCCAGTTTCACCTCTGGCAATCCTACTGGGCCTCAGAGGATCGCCACTCCCAAATCCTCACCTTGATCTTCCACAAGCAAACACTAGCATATTCACAGCCCAGTACATCCACTTTACTCTCATCTTAGTTAAACTGGAAGAAGCCACCTTTCCTCTACAGTGGGGGAAATTTTCACCACAAGCCTACGGCTCTTCACACAGACTTGGAAATATTTGTCAGAGGGTCTTTGCCCTAAAGAGGTTCTCAGCCTTGGTTGCAGGTTAGAATCACCTGGGAGCTTTCATAAGGTGTGGTACCTGGGCCCAGAGGAACTGAAGCAGAATCTCTGGGGGTGGATGCAGGGTGTGTTTGGGGTTTGTTTTGTTTGGTTGTTTTTTTAGTACCAGCTGATTCCAAGGAGACCCCTGCCTGACTTCCTCTTTGCCAATCCACATCCACTACCATTTTCTAGAGCTGACTCAGAATCATCCAGATACCATCTGGAGCACGCAGCACAGCGCCTGCCAAAGAGATCCTTGTTTTCTCTCTCTACATCCTCATTAGCCCCTGTCCAATAGAATACCAAGTTACTGTCTCCTCTGTGTACACAGGTCTATCCTGTATCACCATGGAATAGCAACATTATTCTAGAGTGATTGTTTTCTCATAGCATACATACCTGGCTTACTCAAACAGAAGGCTAACTCTCAATAATGGAGGCTTTTGCTGTATGTTCTTTGCCTCTTCCTAGTGCCAGCAGAGAGTTTTTAAACCATGATTACTGTAAATGGAGGTTGATTACAAGTAGAATGTATTTTTTTTTTTTGCTTTTATTTTCCTTTGATATGAAAGTCAAATAGACTACAGAGAACAGGGTGTTTGAAGGGCTGAAATAAGAGAAATATGAAACCTGGGGTGGGGGGACACCCCCAATATGTCTTGTAAGCAAAAGTGAATTTATATCCACATATGGCAGACTGATTACCTGTCAATGTGGGTAATCCTTTTAGATATGAGCTCATTCACACGTTAAATGACTTCATTCAAAGCTTTCCTTTGGGGAAAATTGCTGGAGTCTCTGTGTTGTACAAAGCCAACACTCTCTTTAGAATCTCCTGTGAAAAAAGTAGAATTGGATGAGTCCAGAGCTCTACTTTCATTTTTTGAGCATAAAGTTGGCAGCCTAGATACCAGCTGTCACCTTGGCATGTCATTGAGTCCATCAGAACTCATTGACTCCGAAAGTTCTCCATAGTAATGATTTTAATAAGACAGCTAACATTGATGGAGTACTTGCTGTACACTGGGCACTGTGCTGGGCATTTTTCATACCTTATCCCACTTACCCAGCACAATCATTCCTTGGAGTGGGTACTATCATTAGCCCCAACGGAGGAAGCTGAGGTTCACAGAGATTCATTTATCAAAGATCACAAGGGATAATTTTTGCAGAAACATATTCTTTCGAGGTTAGCTCAAGTGCTCATTCCTCTCTCCCCACATCTTCAAGCAGAGTGCATGGTTCTGACTCCTCTCATAATTCACTCACACTGACACACTGTGATGTCACCAGAAAGGGACTGGGCCAAAGTGGGTCTAGAATTTGTGGGTTCTTGACTTCATGCAGGAAAGATTTCGATATGTGATTCCAGGTGATTTTGAGAGTACATTTTAGTAAAGCTGGGGACAGTGACACAAAGGAAGGGCTAAAGATGGAACCAGCAAGATCACAGCAACAGGGGTGTGAGCCCAGGCAGAGCAGCCTCAGCCCTTTGGAAATGTGAGGAAGACTCGAGCCTGGCCAAGCCTGGGTGGCTCAGCTGGTTGAGCATCCTTCCTATGCACCCGGAGGTTGCTGGTTCCATTCCAGGTCAGGGCACCTACCCAGGTTGTGGGCTCAGTCCCCAGTGGAGGGTGTGCGGGAGGCTGCTGATTGATGTTTCTCTTTCATTAAATGTTTCTATCTCTCCCTTTCCCTTCCTCACTGAAATCAATAAAAACATATTTATTATTATTATTATTATCACCCAAGGATATTTTTCTAAAAACATATTTAAAAAAGAAAAGAAAAAAAGAACCGATCCTAGGCATGCCTTGGTTGGCCCTTTTAGGAATAAAATCAGAGACAGAAGCTAGCCACGCGGGGGCTGTGTGAACTCAGGAAACAAATTATAGAGGCAAAGGATCTAAGTCCCTTGGAGACAGGTTCAGGGGGTTAGCCAGGACAAGCTAGCCTGCCCATTGCTCCCCTGGTTGCAAGTCTCATGGGACCCTTTAGAGAAAGAAAGCAAGGATGCACTCCTAAGGAAAGAATAGGGGAGAGGGTGTGGGGGGCTTTGGGAGGCTGGGGCATGCTCAAGGCATCCTTTGTCTTAATGGTACTTATCTGTTTTCTAAAGGTGGGAGTTTAGGGGAGGGTCTCAACAGAATATTCAACAGTTTTCCAGGTATGTTTTTTGATATGCTAATGCATCAAAATGAGGGTATAGGGGAGTTTAGGATCACTCTCTAGTCAGCTTCACTTTTATTTTGAATTTGTTTGGCTCTAATCGATTGTTGTTATTTATTCCCCTGACTTCATCCAGTTCTGGGGTTTGGCTGGCGCTAATGGCACCAACTGGGCCTCTATTCTCTATTTCCCTGACCAGGGTGATTTAAGCTACTCACTCTCTGGTTGGGGGAGGAGAGGTGCAAACCATTTGGTCCTAGGTGTCCTTGGTTAGAGAAGATAAGATCTTGCTTAGCTGGTTGTTAATTGCTTGGCTGTCTGTTTAACTGTCTGTCTCAGTTTCCCCCATTCTACTTGTCAAGGAGTTTCCTAGCTTCTTACCTGCCTCAGTGGTGTGTAAATGTTTTGCATCTCTCCTAGCTCACGGAAAGCCCTTTGAATTCGGGGTTTGGTAATTAGTAGACACTCATTATATGTGCAAAGTTAGTGGTATAAACTCTCAGTCCTCACAACAACTTTGTACATAGAACTATTCTTGCTGGAAGCCGGTCCATCCTTGCTGCTTGACACAGTCGCTGCAGGGAAGAAACATCTGCACAGCATATGTTTCAAGGGACCTGGCGTATATGGCATACTGTTCTTAATATGTTTGCTCCCCCTCTTAGCGCTATGTGTTTTAAACAAGACTACCTCCCTGAGAAAGGTTGTTTCCCCAGGTGAGGATTTTTTCCCTGGAGTTAGGGATTAACAGGACTAAGGAAGAGAATAAATCAGTGAAACCCCCTACTGTTACAGAAATACCATGTACTACTTATGAAGAACTTGGACTAAGACTTGGCAATAAATTTGGGACTTGTTGGGCCCACGTCCCCAGGGGTCTGCCCACCAGGGAAAGCACCAAAGCCTATACCCCTGGAGACTCACTGACACAGGCCAGTCCCAGGGAAGGCAAGCAGCGAGGCTGGGAGGACATAACCTTTACTGGGTAGGATAATCTCCTTCAGTCACTTCCTTGTAGCTTATCAGTAGAGCAGTGACCTTGGAATAGCCCTTGTAATGGAACACAGAGATTAACCTAGACAGGATTAAACTCAACAGAACTAGATTAACAAATGCCCTAACCTTTGGAATAGAATTGGTAGGATTAAACTCAACAGAACTAGATTAACAAACGCCCTAACTTTTGGAATAGAATGGATAGGATTAAAATCAACTGGTATAAATACAGATGTAACAGGACAATAAAGATAGAACCTGGCTAGAACCTGGCTAGGCTGCTGATCAACTGAACGCTGTCTCAGTGTCATTCCTTCTTCGCCGACTCCACCCACACCTTTGGGAACCCCTGGACCTGCTGGGGCTGGACCCCAACATATTCTTACTTTTCTTGCTTTTATAGATAAAAGCTTAGAGAAGTTAAGTAACTGGCTCAAGTTCACACAGGAAGTAAAAAATGGAGTCAGGCATAAGCCTGTCTCTACTCTATGCTGGCATCACTGTCCACTTTGTTGTCCAAGCCAATCTAGAAACTAGTGTTAAATTAACTAAACAAGGAGACTATTAGACTGACGTGGCTCTAATATTAAGGCATCCTACGTAAGCAAACCAAAATCTAAGCCTGTAAATGTCTCAAGGTTGTGATATCAAAATGCTAAGGACAACCAATCACACAAGCCAACTGAGCTTTAAGCCAATCAGTCATATCCTTGCTTTGCTTCTTTGTTCTCTATGAATAGTCTCTCCTGGAACCTGTTTGTAGAGTACTCCTTACCACTTCTGGTTTGACACTGCCCTATTCAAATGGATTTTTTGCTCAAATTGAGGAGGCTAAAAGGCTATTTCCAATGTAACCCTGATATTTGGCGGGGGTGGGGGGGGGGGGGGGGGGCTAGCAATCTGAATCTATGCCAGCAAGCCCAGTGTACATTCTTGATAACCTATAATTAAGTCACTACCTCTTTCCCAGAAACTGGTCTTGCAGAACCTGTTACAGAGGCCATAAAACTGTGAACAGTGTACTGCCCTGGAGGGAGGGTTATTAACCTGGCGCCAGGCCAGACCATCAGATATGGCCTGGAGACCCCCAACACCTGGGGGCCTTCTTGCAAACCCCGAGAAAAGACTGGAAGCATAATCCATATTTGTGGGACCAAGACCCCAGAAAGATATAAAAGAAAAGCCCCCTGCATGTTACTTTACTCAGATTTGGGAAGTTATTCCAGTGAGTCCGCTGGTGTATTAAACAGTGTAACTCCTTTTCTCTAAAGGTGTTGCTTGGTTTTTCTTTGGTCTTCTGCAACAAAATAAACTCTTAAAAATTTTAATATGCCTCCGTTTATCTTAATACCAGGGAACCATTCTCTGCAATATTTCCCTGCTCGTGGTTCTTGCCTACCACCCCACTCCATTCCAGCCATTTTTCAGTCCATCACCTGTCCCCATACCCTCGATCACCACCGTAATTCAGGTAGCCCCATCTTCACTCACCTGGATTACTAAATAAATAGATAAGGTAACAGATTGGGAATTCTGGCTGACCTCCAAAACAAAAATATTAAAAACTATGAAAGGCCTTTATAAACAGCAAGAATTTTCTATCTCTTCCTTTAGAGACAAAGACGTACTTCCACACACTCAGCCCCAAGTAGCTTACATCATGGTTCTCTGGGAAGTTAGAACTGTATTTTCACCTTGGGATACACATTTCCAGATGAGGATCACACACTGTGCTAGTCCTATAATCAAATGAGGCAGCTGGCTAGTCTCCAAGATTCTGACCTTGTTTACTGATTGCATTTCACCAGATTATTTCTGAGTCTGCCATTTCGGCCCCAAGTTTGATAACTGCATTTGTTTTCCTGAGTCGTTTCTAACCCATTTCATTGCTCAGTTTCTCTAGGGCTGGAGCCTTGGCCTTGCTCTTGCCCTCACTAAGCTGCATTCCTGGTTTCCTGCCTACGTACCTTGACATTGAATACATTTCTCATGCTTCTGATGCCTTTTGCTGAGCTCTGCCACCTGTAGGGACACTTGGTCATGTGTGTTAGACTCCCTGCAGCACTGGCTGCATGCCCTTTGCTGCCAGCACCCTTCAGATCGCTTCCTCCCATGCTCCTGAGACGTCATCCCACTGCCTGCCTCATCTCAGGGGTGAGTCTCCTTAAAAACACTGGAACCAGTGTAAGCCGGAAAGTGTCCCTTTGATATCTACCTCTTGCAAACACAAGAGAAACTGCTTCAGAGCAAAAGAAGCCAATCGTTTTTGGCAGACTGCTCAGACTGTCTCAACAATGACCCTTCTCTGAATATTAAGGCATCTTGCTCTTCTGGGAACCGTGGAACAAAGTACTCTGGTTAATATTCTCAGATGACCTGCCAAGCAGAAAGGTCACATGGTAGAAGTTCCATGTGCTACTTAAAGACCGGATGTTCCTTAGATGGAAAAGCAGCAGTACACGGCCAGGGTTGTAATGAGGCAGGGAAAGGTACGACATCGCAAAATTAGATAGCAAATGAAGCTGTTCTCTTCAAAAAGGACCCTGGCCATTCTGCTTGGTAATTCCATTGAAAGTTACTGTCTTCATTTTGAATATTGTGAATTATTTATTAGCGTTACATATTTAATTTGCTGAATGAAAAAAAGTGTTCTTGTATGAGAGAAAAAGAAACCTGTTTTAGTCTTTTGGAATCCGACTTTAGGAATATTTCTGAAAGTTGGAGCTAGACTATCTCACAGGAGAAAATGAAACAGTCTCTTTCCATATTCATTATGTTTTAGTTCAATACCATCTAATAATTGATGGCTGCACATTCATTCCTTGTCTTCCTACCCACCCTTCTTCCTCCTCTGATAGTCTTCCCTATTTAGAGGTAGCAACTCCCAAAAACCTACACGATGGTAGCTAGAGGAGGGGTGGCCATCATGTAATGGAAGATGTAGTTCTTGTAAGGTGTCGCAGTAAGAACCAGAAGCGAGAAGGTTGCTCCCAGCAGTCCCAGCACCGTTTAATACAGATGTTGAGGCCAGTCAGGAAGATCTGAGACAATCATACCCGAGTCCATCGGAGTTGTCTGTTCCCCGTTTTTGCATTCTCCACTTCCTCACCTTCCATTCACTTTTGTGTGAAGTTAAATATCCAGTTTTCCCTGTCTATGCAAATTGTCTTTAAAACTTAATGTTGAGGCACTTATCCTTTTTATTTTTACCATTGGTTTTTCCCCCCTGTTGGTAATAATTGTGTTTTTTAAAAAATTGCTGAGTTTTCTTCGTCTCTATTATAATTCCTCCCACATCCTCCAATATTTTATCAGTCCAGTTTTCTACAAGATCAGTCAAACTAGGTAACATATCAATTCCAATTTCAAAATAAATGAATTCTTCTAAGTTTGCAAGGGTATGACATCTGACTCTATGTTTTGAAATTAGAAAATCTCAATATTTTCAAAGTAGTGTTTATGAGCATCCTTTTTTTAAAATATGAGACTCACAAAAAACGTAGGTAAATCATACCATCTTCAAGTGGAAATGCATTGCTAATAGAACTCAGGGGCTAAGCTTCTGGCATTAAAGTACCTACCTTTACTGAAACAAAATTCTCACCGATTTGTGCCTTAGTTTCCTCACACATAAAATGGAGACAATAGTACCTACAACATAGATTGTTTGACGTTTAACTTCGGTAATATATGTAGATCACTTTATATATAATGCCTGACATGGTAAATAATCAGTGAATGTTAGGTTTTATTTAGCATAACAGCAACGGAAGAAACAATTTTATTTTATTTTTTTAAAATATATTTTATTGATTTTTTACAGAGAGGAAGGGAGAGGGATAGAGAGTTAGAAACATCGATGAGAGAGAAACATCGATCAGCTGCCTCCTGCACACCCTCTACTGGGGATGTACCCGCAACCAAGGTACACGCCCTTGACTGGAATCAAACCTGGGATCCTTTAGTCCGAAGGCTGACGCTCTATCCACTGAGCCAAACCGGCTGGGGTAGAAACAATTTTAAAAATACTAAAAGACTATCCAAAACTTATGTATGGAAAAAATGTACACAAAATTAAAAGGGAAATAATAAGCTGGAATAAAACATTTACAGCATGTATGATAGAGCAAAGTGTTAGCATATTTAATATGTAATGAGCCTTAGATAAAATAGAAAAAAAGCAAAGTACCTAAATGGGCAGTTTAGAAAAGAAATAAAACTGGATAAATGGAAACAGATCTGCTCTTGTAATAAAACTTGTGTATTGACCCAGCCGGGTGGCTCTGTTGGTTGGAGCATTATCCTGTACACCAAAAAGATTGTGGGTTCCATTCCCGGTCAGGGCACATACCTAGGTTGTGGGTTCGATCTCCAATCAGGGTTTGTACAGGAGGCAACCAATCAATGTTTTTCTCACATTAATGTCTCTCTCTCTCTCTCTCTCTCTCTCTCTCTCTCTCTCTCTCTCTCTCCCTCTCCCTCTCCCTCTCCCTCTCCCTCTCCCTCTCCCTCCCTCTCTCCAACAGAAACATTTTAAAAATAAAATAAAGGAAAACTACAGAGCAATGTCTTTCATAAACAAATGAAGAGGGAACCCACTGTATGGGAGAACATATTTGCCAATGATACATCTGAGAAGGGGTTAATGTCCAAAATATGTAAGGAACTCATACAACTTAACAAAAGGAAGACAAACAATCCAATTTACAAATGGGCAAAGGACCTAAATAGACACTACTCCAAAGTGGATGTACAGATGGCCAAGGGACATGAAAAGATGCTCAAAGTCACTGATCATCAGAGAGGTGCAAATTAAAATGACAATGAGGTATCACCTCACACCTGTCAGAATAGCTACCATCAACAAATCAACAAATGACAAGTGCTGGTGAGGATGTGGAGAAAAGGAAACCCTAGTGCACCGCTGGTGGGAATGCAGACAGGGACAGCCACTATCAAAAACTATGGAGTGTCCTCAAAAAATTATATATGGAACTGCCATTTGACCCAGTGACCCCACTTCTAGGAATATATCCTAAGAAACCCGAAATACCAATCAGAAAGAATGTATGCACCCCTATGTTCATAGCAGCACAATTTACAATAGCTAAGATCTGGAAAGAGCCCAAGTGCCCATCAGTAGATGAGTGGATAAAAAAGCTATGGTTACATTTATACCATGGAATACTATGCAGCAGCAAAAAAGGATTTCTTACCCTTTGAGATAGCTGGAGGGACCTGGAGAGTATTATGCTAAGCAAAATAAACCAGTCAGAGAAAGACAAGTATCATATGAACTCACTCTAATGAACACAATAAATTGATGAACAAAATAGATCCAAAGGCATAGAAGCATGGAACAGACTGTCGAATCTCAGAGGGAAGGCGGAGGTAGGGGGTGGTGGGGGTTGAGGGAAAGACATTAACTTATATGCATAGATGCATAACCCACGAACAGAAACAGTAGGGTGGTGAAGGCCTGGAGCATGGGGAGCAGGGGGCCGCTAGAAGAGGTCAATGAGGAATAAATGGGGACATCTGTAATCCTTTCAACAATAAAGATAGATTAAAAAAAAACACTCAGCAAACCAGGAATAGAGGGGAACTTCTCGGAAGCACACTGCACCTTTCCTGTCCCCCTCTTCTCCTCCCAGACACGTTATCTTTGCCTTTCCCTTGCCTAAGCTCAAGAGCCCTTCTTTTGCTTCTGTAACTTATTTCCTCAGCCTAAGCAGCCCAGCTGGTTCACTCACCTACCTCTATAGCTTTCTAAATAAATTTTCTCATATTTCTGGAAATTTGAAAAAAAAAAAAAAAGAGTATCTACAAAAATACCTACACCTAACATCATACTTGATGGAAACTAGATTAGGTACAATGCAAGTATGTTCCCTCTCACCACTTTTATTCAATATTGTACTATAAGTTCTAATTCGTGCAATAATATTTTAAAAGGTATACAAACTGGGAGGAAAGAAATAAAACTGTTTGCTCACAAACATGATTATCTGTGTAGAAAATCCCAAAGAATCAACAACAAACCTGGAACTAACAAGTAATTAGTTGCATTTACTAGTTGCAAAATACAAGTTAATATATGAAAGTAATTGCTTTCCCATATACCAGCAATGAACGATTGGAATTTGAAATTTAAAACACAACACCATTTACATTAGCACCAAAAAGAAAAACTTAAGTTATAGTGATGTGGTATTGGTGAAAGAATAGACAAATTGATCAATGGCACAAAATGAAGAGCCCAGAAATAGACCCACAAAATATAATCAACTGATCTTTGACCAGGGAACAAAGGCAATTTAATGGAGAAAGGATAGGCTTTTCAACAAATGGTGCTGGAACAACTGAACATCCATATGCAGAGAGAGAGAGAGAAAGAGAGAGAGAGAGAGAGAGAGAGAGAGCAACCCAGACCTTACTACCCAGACCTTACACCTTTCACAAAAATCAACTCATGTAAAAATGTAAAATGCAAAACTATAAAACTCTTAGAAGATAAAATAGGAGAAAAGTTAGGTGGCCTATGTTTGGCAATGAATATTTAGATTCAACACCAAAGGTACAACCCATGAAAGAAAAATTGATGAATGGGATTTCTGCAAAAGATTGTGTTAAAAGAATGAAAAGACAGGCCACAGACTAGGAGAAAATACTTGCAAACACATATCTGACTAAGAACTTATGTCCAAAATGTACAAAGAACTCTCAAATAATAGAAAACAAACACAACTGAGCAAAAATCTAAACAGATGCCTTACCAAAGAAGGTAATGATGGCAAAAAAGCATTTGAAAAGATGCTCAACATCATGTCACCAAGGCAATCACAAACTAAAACAAGAACGGCACACCTATTAGAATGGCTAACATCCAAAACCATGACAACACCAAATGCTGAGGAGGATGCGGAGTAACAGAAACTCGCATTCATTGCTGTTGGAAGTGCAAAATGATGCAGCCACTTTGGAAGACAGTTTGGCAGTTTCTTACAAAGTTAAACTTAGTCTTACCATACAATCCAGCCATCGTGCTTCTTAGAATTTACCCGAATGAGTTGAAAATTATGATCACACAGAAACCTGTATATGAATATGAATGCTCTATTCTGTATATGAATGCTCTATTCTTCATTTCCAAAAACGTGGAAGCCACAAAGATGTCCGTCAGCTGCATAAACAAACTGTGGTACATCCACACAATGGAATAGCCTTCAGGGACAACATGAGCTACCGAGTTGTGAGAAGACATGGATGAACATCATACGCATGTTGCTAAATGAAAGTCAGCAGAAAAGGTCACATGTTGTGCGATTCCAACTAGATATAGGACAGCCTGGAAAAGGCAAACCATAGAGGCAATGAAAGGATCAGTGGTTGCCAAGGTTTCCAGCAGAGCGAAGGATGGGTAGGTAGGTGCAGCGCATGAGATTTTTAGGGCAGTAAAACTATTCTGTATGATACTGTAATGGTGGATATGCGATACAGTGATCCATGATGATACATGACACCATGAAATATAGTGGATACAAACATACATTTTCCCAAACCCATAAAATTTACAACACAGAGTGAACCCTAATGTAAACCAATGATTTTAGTCAAAATAACATATCAATATTTATTTATCAATTGCATCAAATGTACCACACTACTGCAAAATTTAATTAGAGGGGAATCTTTGAGGTAGGGGAGTATGTATGGGAACTCTCTGTACTTTCTGCTTAATCTTTCTGTAAACCTAAAATTGCTTTTAAAAAGCACTCTATTAATTAATGTATATGTTTTATATAATATTATATAGTAGAGGCCCTGTGCCTGAATTCGTGCACAGGTGGGGTCCCTCGGGGTGGCCTGCAGGGATCGGGCCCCAGCTTGAGCCCCCAGACTCACGCCCCAGGCCTCACAGACCCGCAGTCCTGCCTGGCACCTGCTGTGGCCTGGCATCGCCCCCTCACCTGTTCCACCATCCTGCCTGTGGGGTGATTGGTCAGGGCTGCCCCCCCACCCGGCTCCCTCAGTGCCTAGGAGCTGGGCAGCGGCCCTGCCCCCTGCCACCATGGCTGGTCGCTGTCTGGGAGGTGATCGGGCCCCACTCACACCTGCCTTGGCCTGGCGCTGCCTGCTCACCTGCTCCACCATCCTGCCACGGTCCTGCTCTCGTCGGGGCACCCGCTGCCACCTGCTGCCGACTGCTCTCGTTGGGGCACCCGCTGCCACCTGCTGCCAGCGCCGCATTGTTGACACCTGCCATGTCTGTGTTGCCCCCTGGTGGTCAGCGCACGTCATAGCGAGTGGTCGAACAGTTTACATATTAGGCTTTTATTATATAGGATAGTGATATAACATGTTTCACCTATGACATTCTAGAATTATTTTTAATTCCAATATTCACTGTTGGTGCTGAAAGCTACTCTGCACTCAAGGCTACAGTTATCTTTTTAAAAATTATAACTATACTTATACATATACATCTATATATATTAATGTGTGTGTGTGTGTGTGTGCTTTAAAACCTCTATTTACTTCTGTGACCTATACAGAAAAAATAAAAAGCATATCACTCCTAACTTGTCGAGCCAGAGCAGTGCTTAGTCTATTATAGATATAAGGTAAATATTTGCTATACCAATGTCGAATAACATGTCAAATAGTGAATGTAGATGACCATGAATACACTGAAATGTGCTGTCATCTAGCCCATACATATTTTTCCATCTTACTTATAAGGCTACCAGAGACCCGATGCATGAAATTTGTGCAAGGGCCTTGGCCTTGGCCCCCACCCGCCACCGCAACCAGGGGCCTCTGCCACCTCTGCCTTGGCCCCAGCCCGCTGCAGCTTTGTCCGGAAAGAAGGACATCTGGAAAGGCATCTGGTCTAATTAGCATATTATGCTTTTATTATTATAGATAATCTAGGCCAGGGGTCCTCAAACTACGGCCCGCAGGCCGCATGCAAATACAAATATTGTATTTGTTCCCATTTTGTTTTTTCACTTCAAAATAAGATATGTGCAGTGTGCATAGGAATTTGTTCATAGTTTTTTTTTAAACTATAGTCCAGCCCTCCAACGGTCTGAGGGACAGTGAACTGGGCCCCTGTTTAAAAAGTTTGAGGACCCCTGATCTAGGCGTTGCCAAATGCCTTTCTCATACCAGGATACAGTGTGCTGATAGCATTCCCCTGCTACATCAGAACAGTAACTGTAATCCATCTTAGTTCCTCTTGTTAGAGAGTTAGTGGAAAAAATAATGACATGTAACAAGGGCATGAGATGCAGATTAAAAGGCACAGTTGTTCATTTAAATTCTATATCCCCTCTGTTCTTAAAAACAAAATGGAAATTAAGAGTTATTTGGAAGTCTTTTTAAAGTTCTAAATAGTATGATTATTACTACTGCCCTAATGGTATCTTATTATTATTATTCCTTAATAAAGAAAACAAATATTTTTTAAGTTCATCTTTGAGTAAATCTGAGCATCTATCTGAAAACAGGCCATTGAGCTCTGCCATTTGTGAAATATTAAAAACCATCAGATAATATCAGTATACTAGAGGCCCGGTGCACAAAAATTCGTGCACTCAGGACGGGGAGACAGAGTGTCCCTCAGCCCGGCCTGAGCCCTCTCATAGTCTGGGACCCCTCAGGGGATGTCCACCTGCCGGCTTAGGCCCACTCCCTGGGGGATTGGGCCTAAGCTGGCAATCAGACATCCTTCTGGCAGCCCGGGAGCCCTTGGGGGATGTCTGACTGCTAAGCCATCAGTCAAACATCCTTACCACTGCCGAGAAGGCAGGAGAGGCTTCTGCCACCACCACTGCACTCGCAGCCATCAGCCCCGCCTGTGATTGAGGGCCGCTCCCCCTGTAGGAGCACACTGACCACTAGGGGGCAGTTCCTGCATTGAGCGTCTGCCCCCTAGTGGTCAGTGTGCATCATAGCGACTGGTCATTCCTGGTCATTCTGCCGTTAGGGTCAATTTGCCTATTACCCTTTTATTATATAGGATTGGTGTTACAAATATCCAATTATCTGTATTCAATGTAAGCACCACAAAATAAAAGCACCAACTAAAAGATACTTATGAAGCATTGAGGCTTTGAGAACCTGATTTCAACGAGCTACAAAGAAATGAAAATTCATTAAGAACTCTGTACTTAACAGAAGGGTTAAATTCGCCACAATAGGGAATTGCTACTCCATAGGACCATCTCAACTTCCATTCTCAGGTTGGTAAGACTGTGAGAAATTGTGCCAACATTTGCCTATCAAGAAATGATGCTGTTTTGCAGCAGCACGTGTTTTCAGGCTGTGCCAGACTGGACGTTGCCTGGGAAACTGGCTTCTGTTACAGCTAGAAGGGAAAGTGTTCCTGCAGCAAGAGTAGGTCAGAATTCTCTGTGCCTGGCCCTGCTGTAGCTTCTTCTTACCTGTCTTCTACCCATGGCCCCATTTGGACCAGATTCTGTGTGGTTGCTGAGTCCCTGATGTTTGCTTGAATTTGACTCCCTTACTGTTTAGACAGAAGTTAAAAAACAAAACAACAATAACAACAACAAAAAGTAACTGCAAAAAATGTTTGGTTTTACCAATATAGTGTTTTTTTAAGCCAATGTTTTAAAAACAGGTTATATCTCATGAAAATCTGTGCATACAACTTTTTCTTTCTGAGAAATGGGAATACTGAAGCCATATTTCCTCATGAAGCAATTTGCTAGAGCAGAATGGCTACTGCTCACTTAAATGGCACGTGATCTCCAGTTTGCCACAATCCCCTCTATTCCCTATTGCTCCAACACTGAGGCCAAGGATTAGTTTTCATTTACACCATACTTTTACTTGTGTGTTTTTTTTCTTGTAACAGAGAGGCATTTCTCTCTTCCTAGGATAAATGAGAAAACAAGAGATATAATAAAAGTGTTAAGAATTTCAAGAAAAAATAAACAATATAATTCTTGGAGTAAACAAAGACTACTTCTACATGTTTAATATACAAAGTGAGCCTACATAACAAAGCACAGACCTTGCTCATTTTTTCTTATATTTATTACCTAACCCCTAGAGGCATTGGAGTTGAGCAATTCCAGGTCTGTGTCTCAGGCATCCAGGTGTTCTTAGAATGTGTATTATGCTCTGGGATTTGTCCCCAGTCATAGCTTGCTGCCTAGTTTCCTTAGCCCAGTGGTTCTCAAACTGCGGCCCCTTGAGTGTGGCTCTTCCATAAAATACCACGTGCGGGCACGCACGTACAGTGTGATTGAAACTTCGTGGCCACACTCAAGGGGCCGAAGAGCCACATGTGGCTCGCGAGCCGCAGTTTGCCAACCACTGCCTTAGCCCACTGCTGCCTACACAGGAGAGGCAGGTCATACACCTAGAAAGTAAAGGTTCTGGTGGCTCCAATTGGTGTTCCTCGTTTACCTGCCTCATTGTCTGCAAATAAACTGATTTTTATAGATGGGCCATAATATTTCCTTCTAATTTAGCAATAAATGCTATATCTTCATTGTGGTTGTTTTTTTTCAGTATAAAAGAATCTGAATATCCTAGCTAGTTTTCTCCCTAATAATTTCATTTTCCATATAATTGAGGGCAAGTGTAGATTATGCTATAATCATCAACTAATTTAGCCAATAGTTATTTTTATTTTTAATGAAAAAGAAGGAAAGGGAGAGGAGGAGGGAGAATAAAGAAAAAGTAACAAAGCCATACTAAAAAAATATTAATATTGTCAATAGTTGGCATGAGGTCTAGGGTTTTTTGCTCTACCTTCTCTCTCCTCGGTAATTCCTTAAGCCTCCTGGAGACAAGGCAAAAGTTCATTTCAATTTTCTGCACTCTTCTTTGCATGAATTTATTTTAATAATCTTAGAATTTTTAAAGGACCATTTATGTTGGAAAGAAAAGGGAGGAAATAGATCTCAGTGTGGTCCTGGATGCTGCTCTATCTCCACCTTCCACTGTACACTCCCAAAGGCCAGCACCCCCAGGTGACTGGATGGCTTAGCTAGTGTTGGTTCACGCCATAAGTAGATGGGTGTCTGAATGGCGAAGGACTTCGACAGACTCACCCAGAAAAACTGGAGCTGGAGCCAACTTCATTGCAATGGAGTAACATGCTGGAAGGGGCTTTGAATGGGATGTTAGCAAATAATTACCAAAGATCTCATTCTGAGAAGGTGCAGATGGTTACCCTGGTGGTTTCTAGCTGAGGGCCTTCAGGGAAAAACCTTTTTGGGTCCTAGGTGGCACCCCCTGGTCAAAGCACCAAGACATAAAAGGCCTTTGGCCTGAAGGTGACGGACTGAGGGCTAAAGTGGTTTAAGTCTTTGCTCAAATATGTAAAATAAACCACCGGTGTCATAGCAGTGTGGGTTTGTATAAGCCTGTTGGATTGGTTGAGATGAAGTGGGGAGCTGGCAGCCTGCATGTAATTAGCTCCTGAAAGAGGAAGCCCTGAGCCACCTCTACAGAGCAGTCTGAGGCCACAGGGGCATGCCCTCCAGCTGGTGAGGCCGCCCCCGCTTCCCCCCCCCCCAACCCCCCCGCCCGCCCCCGCCTGCTGACGGAAGTGCTGTCTCTATCCCGATAGGACAAGAATGACCCAGCAGATCGGCAAGGGGCCAAGAGGAGCTCCCAACTACCTCTTCCTCCTTTTAGCACGGGTGACAGTGGGGCATTTCCACTGAACTCTCTCCCTTCCTCCTCTGGACTAAGCGATGAAGGGACATGACAATAAGGAAATCATCGTTGCATAAACACGTAAGTATGCATTCCTCCTCATCAGACACAACCGCAAGGTAAAGAACCTGCATCCGGCATATGAGCCGGGTCCCGCATTCATTTTTAAAAATAGGTTTTTATTGATTGTTTTTAAAGAGAGAGGAAGGGAGAGAGATAGAAATATCGATGAGAGAGAAATGTCGGCTGCGTCCTGCACACCTCCTACCAGAGATCGACCCTGCAGCCCAGGCATGTGCCCTGACCGGGAATCGAACCGGTGACCTCTTGGTTACTGGGTCGACATTCAACCACTGAGCCACACCGGCCAGGCTGGGTCCCCTATTCTTAAGACATCCACTGAGAGAATTTATTCTAACAAAACATTTTGGCTTTTTAGTGTGATTGTTTTTTTTCCACTTGGATCTTTTTCATTTAAAGAAATAAATCAGCTCTTTCTCTAGTTTTCTTTAACTAAGTACATGACAGGCAAGGCTTGCAGATTTTTCTTTGCCTACTTCCTCCTGAAATGTAAGTCTGTGGTTAATCAAGCTCTGTGAAAGACAGTTTCTCCTTCAGACTGTGAGCGAGCTCTCTGAAAAATATCTCGCATTTTGCTGTTGGTGTGTTTTTCTCTGAGGAGTGTCAGCAATCAGAATAAAATATCAAGTAAATGAGGTATAGGAAATTTCCCCAGGGTCTCCATCCACCAAATGCCAAGGACTCACGAACCTGCTGTCACCAGACGCATGCCTGCAGCCAAAGCAGTGACAGGGTAGGTGATGGGCTTGGTGCTTCCATCTCGGTGCCAGCCTTTGCGGCCCTCCACCCAATAACAAAACAGCCTGCTCGACTTTGCCAGCGCTTCCACTTCCGTTTACATCACCATTCTCTGTGGCACCACTGTCGGCACGGAAGTGGCACCTGTCCAGGAGGCGGTGTGGTGCCGGGGGTTGGGGATGGGCAGAGAGCAGGGGCAGGCTGACCTGCGTGGGCTGGATCTAGATCTAGCTACTTCATAGCTGACTGGCCGGGGGCCAAACCTGACCCTCTGGAAACCCTATCCCTCATTTCATATTCCTCATGGAGACAGTACTACCTACCCTACAGGGTGGTTTAAAAGGTAACAACTAATGGCCATACGATGTCAGGAACATAAAGGAGGCTCCCAATAAAAGAGAGCAATCATTATTAGTGCTGATGTTGTAAAAAGAGCTAATACACTTAAAGTGCTCAGGACAGCGTGCTTGGTAAGTGTTCGTTATTTATTAATGTGATCCGAGGGAACCGGGGGCCTTGTCAATTGGGATCTCCAGGCCTCACTGGGGTGATGCTGTGTATTTGGCTAATATGCCCGATTAAGAAAAGGCAGAAGGTTTGGTATCTCCAGGAGGATTTTGATACGATTGAACAGGTTAAATTCCCCCTATGAAAGGGAAGTGAAATTGGATGATCTGCGTCTGAGAAAGAGCAAGGACTGCGGGTTTGAGCACGGGCTGGAAGAAGGAAAGAACATACGTGGGAAGATGAACTAGGAAGCCACAGGGGGATTTCACATCTGCGTGGAAGTAGAGGCTGCAGGAAGAGAAGTGGACTGAGCAGAGAGTGTGGAGGATAGAGGGAAGGGAGGAGTCACAGATGATCCTGCAATCTCTGTCCTGGAGCAATTGGGTGGAGAGTGACTTCCCTGACTGAAAGGAGAAGCCAGGAGTAGATTGGATGCTGGCATCATCACAGGGTTTATTCAATCAGCAGCAAAGAGACATTTCTCTATGCTTAGCTATTTTGTCACGTACGTTAAAACTACTCCATGATTTAACTAGCGCGCATCACCAAGAATAAGTCTATACATGGAAAATAACAGCCTTTTTCCTGATGCTAATTTATAAGGTGACTGAATCCATAGTTATGCAACTCTTAAAAAATCATGAATAAGAAAACAGAATGCTGACATATGATTCAAAGATGTGCAGTCATAGCTTAATTAAACTGGTAAACATCCGTCAGTGAAAGTAATGTTTATAGTTCTCCTTCATTTAGTTAAATGTATTTCAGAGATTCGACAATGAAATATAATAAGGAAAGGAAGGCAACAAGGAAGTAACCATTAACATCTTGGTAAATAATTTGAAAAAATATTTTAAAAGCTGGTATTTTACCAGAAGAATTCAATAGTGATGCACAATAGATTTTAAAAATAAATGATGCAATTTGGGTCAATCACTATATTTACAAAGCAAATATCCATCTGATAAAAGTCTGGCCAGAAGCCACATTCACAGTGCTATTTTCAGTAAAATTTTTAAAATCCCTTTTCAGAAATAGAAGTGATTCCCAGCATTGAATTATCATCATCTGCTTCTGTGATTTTCCCTCACTGACTGAGCTCCTAAACGCACAGACCCTGTCTCACTCAACCTCAGGTTCTAGGTGCCAGCACTGTGCCTGGCATGTGGAGGCACTCGGTGAGGTTTTATCTAAGGAAGCAAGGAAGAAAAAGCAGCATGCACCAAACAGATTCAGCAGGTTCTGCCCACCTGGACAAAGCAACTTCATTTCAGGAATGCAGCAATTAAAATTATTTAAAACTTGGGAACTTAGTCTTTATGCGTGTACTATGACCGAGTTACAGATAGCTTTGAATATAAAGAAAATTATTTCATCCGTAATCCTACCATGCAAATACATGAAGGGTTGGCATTTTGGCTTTAGCAAAAAGTAATGTTACCACTGTTAGACTTAATTTCTAATGCCACTTACAAGCATGCTTTTGGGGGGAAATTCATATTTTAAAAACTGACAGTGTTTTGGAAAGTGCTTTCAAATATGACAAGGTGAGAAGAAAAACATAAGGCATGTTAAAGAGGAATTTAAAAAATGCAGATCATGAATGTGAAAGGGAAGGGACGATTCTTTGCCAGACTCTGATTAGGAGAGAGATGATGCTCCTAGAATATTTCTGGTTTAGGATGAAGGGTTTTTTATTTGCATAGTTTATGCTAACTTGGATTGAGGAAAGGAAAATGTGTTGCAATTAATAAATAGCTAAGTCAACTAACTGGTAAAACCAAACATAAATAGACTGTCTGAGAGCTACTGGCCTTCCATTTGGCAAAGCTATGCTCTTATAAATGGGGTAATTGGGTGAATTTTAGAGAACTGGACAATGAATATTATCCAGTCTTTAAAAAGGAGGAAATTCTACCCTAACCGGTTTGGCTCAGCAGATAGAGCGTTGGCCTGGGGACTGAAAAGGTCCCAGGTTCGATTCCGGTCAAGGGCATGTACCTTGGTTGCGGGCACATCCCCAGTAGGAGGTGTGCAGGAGGCAGCTGATCGATGTTTCTCTCTCATCGATGTTTCTCTCTCATCGATGTTTCTAACTCTCTATCCCTCTCCCTTCCTCTCTGTAAAAAATCAATAAAATATATTTTTTTTAAAAAAAGAGGAAATTCTGTCACATACTACCACATGGATGAACCTTGAAAACAATATGTTGCCCTGACTGGTTTGGCTCAGTGGATAGAGCATCGGCCTGTGGACTGAAGGGTCCCAGGTTCAATTCCAGTCAATTTGTGTGCCTTGGTTGCGGGCACATCCCCCGTAGGGAGTGTGCAGGAGGCAGCTGATCGATATTTCTAACTCTCCATCCCTCTCCCTTCCTCTCTATAAAAAAATCAATAAAATATATTTTTTAAAAAAGAAAACAATATGTAAAGTGGAATAAGCCAATCACACAAAGGCAAACACTGTATGATTTCCTTCTAGGTATCTAAAATAGGCAATTCATAGAAACAGCAAGTAGAATAGTGGTTGCCAAGGGCTGGGGAGAGGGACAAAGGAAGAGTCATTGTTTAATGGATAGAGTTTCAGATCTGCAAGATGAAAACGTCCTAGAGATGGTTCAGAACAATGTGAATATACTTAACACTACTAAACATACACTTAAAAATGGTTAAGATGGTAATAAGGGGAGAGAGAGAACTGGAATTGGAAAACTAAGCCAGTGGTTTAGCCTTCTAATAAAATGTAGTATTATTCAGAGGCGCGGGACATTGTTAAATAATCCAAGGCCAGATTCTCCAGGGTATTAAATTCTTTGTGGAGGGGCTATACCCTCCCCACCCCACCCCACCCCTTGAAACGCATGAACTGTGGCTCTGGGACTATGGGACTCAGGAGGCTGGTTTCTAATCCAAGCTCGGTCGTTCGCTTGGCTGTGTGATTTGAGTGGCCACTTGATATCCCTGGGCCTCAGCTTGGCCTAAGGATGATCTGTCACCCCTCTCACTTTTAGAACCTGTTTCTGCAGGCACAGGAGCAGACCAGTCCCAAGCGGTACCCATCCAACAAGGTACTTCTCAGTGTTTACATTTTATGCAATGGTAACCATTTAAAGCATATTTTTACATTGCTAAATTAGTAATATAATTTAGTAATTATTTTATATTACTAATGCATGGGTGTAAGTGTGCTAATTCCTAGAAGAAATTGAACATCTATTAAATGTATCACACTCTACTTAGTACTTTGCATATTCAGTGTCCACAGCTGGAATTGGACCAGAGAGGATTAAGTAACTTTTCCAGCCACACAGCTCATGGGTTGCAAATTGGGACTCTGAACTCAATTTTCTGCCTGCAAAGGTCATGCTCTGAACCCTAAACTAAACTGGAGCAGAATATAGAATTGGCATGAAACATAAGAATTCTAAGGAAAGTTTGTAGAAAAGTTTAAGAGGTCTAACAGAATGGGGTCTTTTATAAATTCACTTCTTGAATTCCATCCATCCTGGTGAAATCACCAATTTGGCTCTCTTTTAAAAAAAATAAATATATGCTTATTGATTTCAGAGAGGGAGAGGGAAAGAGAGAGATAGAAACATCAATGATAAGAGAGAATCATTGATCGGCTGCCTCCTGCATGCCCCCTATTGGGGATCGAGCCCACAACTTGGGCATGTGCCCTTGACCGGAATCGAACCCGGGACCCTTCAGTCCGTAGGCCAGTGCTCTATCCACTGAGCCAAACCAGCTAGGGAAATTTGGTTCTTAACCCATAACCTCCCAAGTCCCAACACCTCTAGCCTTGCTGCTCAATACCACAAAAGTGTACATGCACTGACTTAGTACAGAATGTAGTTCAGTTACTATACTGAACTCGCTAGAAGTTTCAGTCCTGAGTGTCAAGATTCTTACCATACTATCAGAGAAGGCGCTGTGCTCCAATAGAAACAAATCATTCACATGTGCTTAAGAGTGCTAAAGGCAAATGCTTAGAAGAGAAATTATCAAAAATATGTAAACTGTTTCAAGTCAGACAAGCAAGTAAAACACATATTGTTTTGTGATTTGCCAAATTTGGTCCTTCATCTTAAGGTGGCCAGGTATAGAACACAAACACACACCAGGTGGCTGAACTAAGTTTATTTACAAAGTAAATATTTAGTGGTCTGATTTCTGGCCCGCTTGAAGCACTCTGTTACAAGAACATAAGAAAATTAAGTGTTCCTTGAAATAGAAAATGTGGATAAAATGACAATGGCCCTTTTAAAGATAAGTTTAAATTGATCTGTGACTGGAACTATTAAAGGGTTATTAATATTAAAGGAACATTATTTTTGCCCTTGTGGTTAGAATATTTTTTGCTGTCTAATTAAAATATTTGGCTTTTCTGAGTTTGGTTTTAAATAAATTATGGCTTAAAATAAATTATAAATTTGTAATGGCTTAGTCACATGCATTAATAGAAACCAAAAGGTAAAACCCCAATCCTGAGTAAATGTAATCTCTGTCTACTCTGGTTTGGCACCCATGTGGCTGAAACAGATTAGAGAAAATCAAACATCCATTAAATAAGGGCTCCCAGCTTTAAGTGGGTCTCCATGCCGCTCAGTAACTACAGCCTCTCCCACCTCCTAGTCGACTATTTCCTATCTTCTTCTTGTTCCTCAAACCTCTAACCCCACCTTCCCGAGGTTCTCTCTCAGCTGGTGACCTTGACCTTTTTGCCTATTTCACCGACAAAGACAAAACAGAAAACCCCCCCACAAGCTCACACCTCTGCACCTACCTATACACCAGCATTATGCTCCTGTGCTGTCTCCCCCATTTTCTCTGCTTGAGCTGTCCTGGCTCCCATCCAAGGTGAACGCCACCACTTGGGCACTGGATCCCACTCCTGTCACCAACTCAAGGACACTGCTCCAGCAATTTCCCCCTATTCCTCCTGCACGTCTGTTTCCCCTACTTACTGAATCATTCCCATAAGCATACAAACATGCTATTATTGTTCCCAACCTACAAGAAAATACAACTTTCTTAACCCCACTGCACCCTCCAGCTGACTTCTCATTCTCTGCTTCTCTTCATAGTACAACTCTTGGAGGGCATTATCATCTCCAATTCTCCCATCCTTTCTGAACCATTCTGATCAGCCTTTGTCCTCATCACTCCACAAGGGCACCGAAGTCTCACAGGATGCAATGGTCAAACATCCTTCTTGACCTATCAACTCTCTCTGACACAGACAATCCCTCCTGTGCATCCTCCCTTGAAACCCCTTTTCCTCTGGCTTCTGGAACTTCACACTCTCCTAGTTTTCTTCCTGTTTCACTGACTCTTCCTTCTCCCTCTGTCTTTTCTACAGCCCCCTGCTGACCTTCCTGACCTCCACCAACCGGAGGGTCCCTCCGGGGCTCAATTCGCAGACCTCCTTTCTGCTCTAGCTTCACCTTCTCCTTTGGTGACAGCATCCAACCAAATTGATATCTCCAGCTTCTCCCCTCAGCTCCAGGCTTGTCTATCCGAATCTCCATTCAACATCTCAACCAGAATGTGCCCAAGGCATCTCACATGCAACAAGCCCCAAACCTAACACTTGACCTCCACTCCCTGAACCTGTTTCTCCCAAATTCCCCCCATCTAAGTAAATGGCAACTTCATCCTTCCTGTTGTTCAGGCTCAAAACCCCAGAGCTAGCTAGCCTTGTCTCCTCTCCTTTTCTCACACCCGCCTCTTCTCCCAGGCAAAGCCTATCACCTCTACCTTCCACATATATCCAGAATCAGACCACTTTTCATTCTTTTTTTTTTTTTAATTAAATCTTTATTGTTCAGATTATTACATTTGTTCCTCTTTTTTCCCCCCCAAAACTCCCCTCCTCCCAGTTCCCGCCCCACCCTCTGCCCTCACTCCCCACCCACTGTCCTCATCCATAGGTGCACGATTTTTGTCCAGTCTCTTCCCGCATCTCCCACACCCCTTTCCCCCCCAAGAATAGTCAGTCCATTCCCTTTCCATGTCCCTGATTCTATTATAATCACCAGTTCATTCTGTTCATCAGATTATTTATTCACTTGATTCTTAGATTCACTTGTTGATAGATAAATATTTGTTGTTCATAATTTGTATCTTTACCTTTTTCTTCCTCTTCCTCTTCTTAAAGGATACCTTTCAGCATTTCATATAATCCTGGTTTGGTGGTGATGAACTCCTTTAGCTTTTCCTTATCTGTGAAGCTCTTTATCTGACCTTCAATTCTGAATGATAGCTTTGCTGGATAAAGTAATCTTGGTTGTAGGTTCTTGGTATTCATCACTTTGAATATTTCTTGCCACTCCCTTCTGGCCTGCAAAGTTTCTGTTGAGAAATCAGCTGACATTCGTATGGGTACTCCCTTGTAGGTAACTGAGTTTCTTTCTCTTGCTGTTTTTAAGATTCTCTCTTTATCTTTTGCTCTTGGCATTTGAATTATGATGTGTCTTGGTGTGGTCCTCTTTGGATTCCTTTTGTTTGGGGTTCTCCGCGCTTCTTGGACCTGTAAGTCCATTTCTTTCACCAGGTGGGGGAAGTTTTCTGTCATTATTTCTTCAAATAGGTTTTCAATATCTTGCTCTCTCTCATCTTCTGGCACCCCTATAATTCTGATGTTGGTACGCTTGAAGCTGTCCCAGAGGCTCCTTACACTATCCTCGCATTTTTGGATTCTTTTTTCATTCCACCCCTCCGGTTGGGTGTTTTTTGCTTCCTCGCATTTCAAATCATTGACTTGATTCTTGCGCTCCTCTGGTCTGCTGTCGGGAGTCTGTATAATATTCGTTATTTCAGTCCGTGTATGCTTAATTTCTAGTTGGTTCCCCAATATAACATCGAGGGTCTCATTAGTTTTCTTGTAGATCTCATTAAGTTTATCGGCGGCTTCTAAACAGTTCTTGAGAGACCTTAAAAGTGTGGTTCTGAACTCTATATCTTCCTTTGACAATTTTGTCCTGTTTCTTTGTCTCCGCATTTTGTTATGCTTCCTTGGTGCACCCCCTAGTGGTCTTTGTGCGCAGCTTATAGTTAAACCTTGATTGTTGTAGCTAATACCAGGGAGGGTTTGACCTCCAGGCCAAGTGGCTATTCCGCACCTCAGAATTTGACTTCAGCACTGCGCCTCCTCTGAGTGTCCGTATGCGTTTCTCTTTCCTCCTAGTTGTAGGACTTCCACTCAGCCAGCGTTCCTGTGGTTCTGGGTGATGTTTGTTCTGTCTTTTAGTTTCACTTTTGAAGTAGTTGTTCAAGGCAGCAAACTCCGGCGTTAACCTATGCCGCCATCTTGGTTCTCCAAGGGTTTTCTGATACAACAAAAATGATCCCACTTTTCATTCTTATCAAGGATGTTACTCTTATGAAGGAAGGAAGGAAGAGAGAATAAAATATTTCAGAGAAATTTAGAATATCCGTACAGAATATTTCTGGTAGAGTAGACAAGAAGCCGATGACAGTATTGCTTCTAGAGCAGTGGTTCTCAACCTTCCTAATGCTGCGACCCTTTAATACAGTTCCTCATGTGGTGACCCCCAACCATAAAATTATTTTCGTTGCTACTTCACAACTGTAACTTTGCTACTGTTAAGAATCGCAATGTAAATATCTGATATGCAGGATGTATTTTTATTGTTACAAATTGAACATAATTAAAGCATAGTGATTAATCACAAAAACAATATGTAATTATATATGTGTTTTCCAATGGTCTTAGGCGACCCCTGTGAAAGGGTCATTAGACCCCCAAAGAGGTTGTGACCCACAGGTTGAGAACCGCTGCTCTAGAGGGAAAAATGAGGGATCAGGGAACAAGAAAGGGAAGGGGGCGTACTTCTCACTCATACCCCTTGTACCTTTTGAAGTTTTGTGCCATGTGCATTAAAAGCCTTCTAAAAATAAGCAAAATAATTTAAGAATGACGATAATGGCAGTAGGCCCTGTCTGGCCTCCCACCGAGAGGGCAGGGAAGATGACACTGGTCAGAAGGGCTCCAAGTCCCTGCACTGCTCCATGAAGCTTTCTGAGAGCCTCAGTTTCACCATCTGCAAAGGAAAGATAACAATTAGAGCTCGCCTCATTTTATGAAGGGGGATCTGCTGTGAGATAGCACATTATTAGTGTAGAACATTATACATACACTAGAGGCCTGGTGCACGGATTCATGCACATTGAAAGGAAATTAATTAGAAGGTGGCCGGCGGGGCAGGACTGGGTGAGATGGGCTGGACACGCTCTGGAGCCAAGCTTCTCGGTCCTTCCCCAGCCGGCTGCACCTGGGGTGGCGCCGGGCTCAAAGGGCGTCTGTGGAGTGAGCAGGGTCCCTCCGGCAGGCAGGGTCCCTGGGCCTGGCCTACAGGGATCTGGCCGAAACCGGCTCTCCCATATCCTCCAAGGGGTCCCGGAGTGCGAGAGGGCACTCTGCAAAGTTGTTGTCACTCGGCAGCTCCTGCGTTGAGCATCTGCCCCCGGTGGTCAGTGTGCATCATACCACTGGCCAGTTGGCCAGTCACTTAGCCTTTTATATATATACTAGAGGCCCGGTGCACAAAAATGTGTGCACTCGGGGGGGAGAGAGAGTCCCTCAGCCCGGCCTGTGCCCTCTCGCAGTCTGGGTCCCCTCAGGGGATGACCACCTGCTGGCTTAGGCCCACTCCCCGGGGGATTGGGCCTAAGATGGCAATCAGACATCCTTCTGGCAGCCCGGCAGCCCTAGGCGGATGTCCACTTGCCAGCGGGGAGCAGGCCTAAACTGCAGTCGGACATCCTTAGCGCTGCTGAGGAGGCAGGAGAGGCTCCCACCACCACCGCTGTACTGGCAGCCATCAGCCTGGCTTGTGGCTGAACAGAGCTCCTCCCATGTGAGAGCGCCCTGCACTGAGCATCTTCCCCCTGGTGGTCAGTGTGTGTCATAGTGACCAGTCATTCCCAGTCATTCTGCTGTTAGGGTCAATTTGCATATTACCTTTTTACTATATAGGATAGAGGCCTGGTGCATGGGTGGGGGCCAGCTGGTTTGCCCTGAAGGGTATCCCGGATCAGGGTGTCTAATATTTTAATTAGACAGCTCCAAGCCTGGAGCTGAGGGGAGAAGCTGGTTTGCCCTGAAGGGTATCCCGCTTTGGTGCCTGGCCAGCCTGGATGAGGGGCTGATGGCTGTTTGCAGTTGGTCACACCCCCTTCAGGGTGGGGGTCCCCACTGGTGTGCCTGGACAGTCTGGGTGAGGGGCTGAGGGCCGTTTTCAGGCTGGCGGCAACTGAAGCTCCCAGCCTCTCTTTTTTTTTTGTTTTTTTTTTTTTGTTTGTTTGTTTGTTTGTTTGTTTTTATTCTGGGATTTATTTACCTTCTATAGCTGTCACTGGAGCTGAGAGCCAGCTCCAGCTCTGAGGCCTGGCTCCAGCTCTGAGGCGTGGCTGGCTGAAAGCAGGTATGGGGTTTGTTTAGCTTCTATAATTGAAATATTGTTGCCATCACTGCTGCTCTAAGCTCTGAGGCCGAAGCTGCCTAAAAGAAGATATCTGGAGCTTGTTTAGCTTCTATAATTGCAACATTGTTTCTTAGAGTGCAGCTCAGAGGCCGGCAGCGGCAGGCGGGGAATGTTGGCTTCCTCCATCACTGGAGCAAGCAAGCCTCCTGTTCACTTCAGCTGCCTGGCTGCCAGCCACCATCTTGGTTGGCAGCTAATTTGCATATTGCCCTGATTAGCCAATGGAAAGGGTAGCGAAGTTACAGTAAATTACCATGTTTGTCTATTATTAGATAGGATAGATAGATAGATAAGTTTTCACCATCCCTTAGGAAAAAGCCACATTTGGTGGATAAGAAAGAAAGCCAGCACGCTGAGCTATGGAACATATGGAGCCAGAATACCAATAGTAGAACTGTCTGCGTGTAGCGTAAGTTCTTGGAAGTAGGAAAATCAGTAGAAAATCTGGTGCTTGGTCTTAAACAACTTTATTTTAAATTTAGCTTGTGTAATCAAGATGATCATTTGCATTATTCCAGCTCCTGCGTTCTCTGGCCTTGTGAATGATCATGCAAATCTTAGTCCTGCCCCCCTGGATTGTTCTCTTATTCTCACAATGTACAGACTACCTGGAATCTAAAGGACTGGAAAGATTTGCAATTCACAGAAATGCTAGAATCAAATAATAGCAAAATTTCAAAGTTATGTAATAGAATGCTCTAAATTTTAAAATACTTAAGTTTCAGATGGGTTCTAGGTGAAGCCCTGCCTTGAGACACAATAATGATTGTATTAAAATTCATGAAAAGATGCAAAATAACTTGATTTATGGCTTTTGGCGAGAGGATAAAAACAATGTGTAATGTGTGGAATTCATCTTTAAGCCACACATTGAGCATCAGTGAAGTAAAATAAAATGACATTTCCCAAGAAAAGACAACCATGTATGCTTTATAGGCCGGGATCCCTAAAGAGCATAGTATGAAAAGGCAAACGAAGCATGTAGGGCATGCATTTCAGGACTGTTTTGGAATCTGTTACTCTTGTTGGTTAGTTATGTTATGCCATTTCATGTACTAGTAATGGAGAAATGCTGCTTCCTGAAGTGTTTAAAACACCTATAGAAGGTTCACTACTTGCGGAAAACCTTTTTTAGGGGTTTATTTCCTCATTTTTTAAAAATACATTTCTTCCTCTTTCATCTTGGTATTTGCGGAGGAGGTGATAATCCCCCTCATCCAAAGCATATCCTTTCAAAGAAAAAGAAAACAAAAGTTCCAAGCTGATCTACATCTAATCAATCAGAACACCACTTCCTGCCCCACCCCCACCCCCACCCTTCCAGTTACCACTTGGTTTCAAATGGAACAGGAGGAGGAATCAGAAAAGTGTTCTGAAGCTTTGGAGTGAGCTATTCTTCTACCCACAAGGCACTGGGAGGAGCACCACACAAAAGTACAGGATTATTACTATTAAAATTTAATTAGAAAAGGGAGTCATCTTCCTATCACTTCCCCATTTCTCTTCTCACTTCCCCTTGCTTTCCCCTCACCATCTTTCCCTCCTTGCCCACTCTAGTCATTATTTTCAGCTGTGAACGCACCACACAAGCTAGGGTAATAAGACCAAAGGGTCTGAGTTGTGGAAAAAAAAAAAAAAAAAAAAAAACCAAGAAAAAAAACCACAACAACAAAGAATCCATAGAAGCTGCACCCAAACTACTGAGAAATATGAAATGAAAACAAGTTCAGAGTCAAATTCCAGGAAGAGGCTATATTTTGGGCTTACTCACCAATTTGTGTTTCATATTTACCAGAGTCTAAAACTTCGGTCATTAGGCTTCCGCTTCCTAATGCGAGAGAATAAATGCTGACTCCGGTCATTTGCCCCAGATGCCACCGGAAATGGCATCCTCTCCCCTGAGGCTCACGCACCAACGTAGCAGCACCCAGAGGTGAACTTGTCTGCCTTGTAGCCCAGGCTCGGAGCTCTCTCTCCAACCCGGTACTCTGATCGACAGCCAGGAAAGGAGTCTCTAGGAAAGAGATCTAGAATCCACTGAGAGGTACTTTTTACCATTGTTGGCCTTCTCATTTCTCGGGTACTTTCTGTAGGAAGGAATCACCATCCGAGCCCCTCCATCCCACCCCCACTTAACTGAACAGCCCTACAGAGACAACTGTTATTTCATAATAAGAAGGATTGATAACAAACTACTAAATCTCTAAAAATGTACAGTGAGAGGAAGCAGCAGGCTGTGAACAGGAAAGGATGTGCAGCGTCTGGTGTACATGCTATCGTGTATGTTGTGGTTGACCACAAAGGCTTGGCATCAGCTTTGACTCCCAGCTCTGCTTTTGAGAAAATGGATGACCTTGGGCAGATGACTCAATCTGCCAAACTTCATTTTCAAGTGTGTAAAATGGAGGCGGGATAAGTACCAATTTCACAGGATTCTTAAGAGGAATAGATAGGTAAGCGGGTAAAACATGTAACATACTGCTGGAGTGGGTACTAAATAATTACCAAATAACAAGTTAAATGAGTGTTACTAAGTAATAAGTTAAATACCTCATTTACTGGAAATCTCCCTTAACTACTTAATCCCATCCCCCCCAATAGTACTAAAGAGGCTCAGAAAAACCATAATTAATATTTGTAGAGGTGATGGAGCATTTCCTTTGGTTTCCACAGTTCGCCCTTCAGTAGGGCAGTGCTGAAGGGAAGAAACAGGACTTAGGAAAAGCCTAGTGTCTGAAGTTAGTTCCCTGCATTATTTCCCCAGCATAGACTCTTGTTCTGTCTGCTTCCGCACCTCCTGGACCTGTCCCTCCTGTTCCCCGTCCCAGGGCTTGAAACTGGGGACATCCTCAGTCACGCTGCTAACACACACAGCAGTGGGAACCCACATCTTCCAGATCCTTCTTAGAAACAATATGCGCAAGGATAGGCAGACAGAGACTGGCGCTTAAAATCCCAATTTTAAACTCAAAACTTAAAAAAAAAAAAAAAAAAAGCCCTGGTCGGGTTGGTTGGAGTGTTGTCCCATGCACCCAGTGTTGTGGGTTCAATTCCAGGTCAGGGCACATTCCTAGGTTGTGAGTTCAATTCCTGGTTGAGGTGTGTACAGGAGGCCACGGACTGGTATCTCTCTCTCTCTCTCTCTCTTTTTCTCTCTTTCTCTTTCTGTGTGTTTCTAAACATATCAGATGAGGCTTAAAAAATAATAATAAAATAAATAAAAGAAAAAATTATTTCCCCATAGAAACACTATTACACTTAGTATTCAGATACTACATTGTTAATAGTAACAACAATAAAAAATCCATTTTAAAAGCTCTTTTGTGTAATCTCCTTAGAGGAGCATAAGGATCATCTCTCCCGTTTAAGGGATGTAAACAGAGGTGACTTGAGCTGCAGAGGTGGCAGGAACCCCAGCCTGCTGACTCAGCCTAATGCTCACTGGTTAAATGGCCTTTGCGGCCATTCCTGGAGACAGAATTTTCAGAATCCAACCTGTGCATCAGCTGAAAGCAACTGAGTCATTATTAGCTCCAACATCACCCTTTTCAACCATGGTACTCTTTATTTAACTGCTGATTAGAATCTATAGTAGTCAGCATAAGTATACAAATATGACTTTAGGGCAGTGACTGAGCTTCCCATTGACGCATGAATAGAAAGAAATGAGCTGTCAGAGGGATAAAAATGGCCCTCAGCTGACTTCATACCTGCTCTGCTTTCTCAGGAAAACAGTTAAAGCTGGGCACAAAACATTGCTTTGCTTTGTTTTGTTTTTCAACAGAGAATAAAAAGGAAAACAGCATGCAAATATTTTTTTCTAGATAAGACTATTTCCCCCCCCCCCCCCCCTCAAAATATCAACAAACATTTATAGCGAAGGTTAAGAGCTCAGGCTCTGGAGCCATATTTCCTCCTAAAGAAACAAAACAAAACCTTAAGCCTACCTACCTAATCAGAAGATTCACAGTCAGTGAAAGACCAGCCCTGCCTTTCACTGGCTGGACAACCTTGGGCTACTAACATAACCTCTCCAGGCCTCAGTGTACTCATCCCTAACATGAAGACAGTAATAGCTCCCACCTCATCAGTTTGTGAAAATACAATAGGCCTGGGTCAGAGTAAATGCTCAATGAATGAATGCTAACTACTCTGCATAAAACACCGAGCTGTGAGTGGCACAAGGATGGGTGAAACCCACTTTGGTGACCCAGGACTTGTGACGCGGGTAGAAAGGCAAATGAGCATTTAAAAATAGTACAAAACGGAACCACGGGCTAAACAGAGGCATCTGTCAGAGGACGTGAGTTGTTTCTGTCTGGGAAGACAGGGAGGGCTCGCAGACAGAACTGCCCTTTAAACTGGGTCTTAAAGAAAGAGCAGAAGTTCAGTCGAGGAGGGGGACAGGGAACATTCAATGCTGAGTGGCAGAGCAGCATGAAGAGATGAGAAAAAGCCCGGCTTATTCTGAAAAACATAAAATAAAAATACAACACTAACCATCACAGGTTCCACACTCCTCTGGCATTCTATGTCATTCGCAAAAGAACTTCATATGCCGAATGGGTTATCATAAAAAGTCAGCTTGGTTTATTGAAGAACTTTGCTATACAAGGCAAGCAATGGGTAAGTTATTAAGTTGTAGTCTGATCATACATGTTCACTGACAGTAAAAATCAAGCTGAAAGGCTTGTTAACTTTATGGGAATAAATAAAGTTTGTGATGAAATGTCCTAAAAAAGAAAAAGTCCTCTGAGTGTACACAGCTCTCTAATTCACCCACAGGCTTTGGGGCAGCGGTTCTCAACCTTCCTAATGCCGCGGCCCTTTAATACAGTTCCTCATGTGGTGGTGACCGCCAGCCATACAATTATTTTCGTTGCTACTTCATAACTGTAATTTTGCTACTGTTATGAATCGTAATGTAAATAGCTGATATGCAGGATGTATTTTCATTGTTACACATTGAACATAATTAAAGCATAGTGGTTAATCACAAAAACAATAGGTAATTATATATGTGTTTTCCGATGGTCTTAGGCGACCCCTGTGAGAGGGTGGTTCGACCCCCAAACGGGTCGGGACCCACAGGTTGAGAACCGCTGCTTTGGGAAGATGCGCAGAAGGATCATAGCTTAGGTTAAAATACAAAGTTTACACATGCAACCCACTGAAGCTATGCTCGCCTGTCAATGAAAGTGCAGATAGGAAATTTGAAAACACATATAAAGTAGAAATTCCATTTTAGAAAGTATTTCAATCAAACTAAGACCCTTTCTTAAGGATTAAGAGTAACTTGCAGAAAGTAAAAAAGTTAATCATAAAATCTAAGAGGTGAAATTGTTCGCTGTGCTCAGCTTCCCCCAAATAGATCACACCATCCTCCTTCCTCAAGTTTATTTTCAAGAATTATGTCTTATTTTTTATTGTCAAGAAATGGTTGCACTGCTCTATATCCAGGCTATCATTCAATATCATTTTGACGTTTTCGGAATAGTGGAAACAGCCACAGTCGTGAAAAATAAAAATGACTCCATTTAAGCAGTTCAAGAAGCAGAATTTATTTCCACTAACTTATAGCCAATGTTTCAAGCATATATTACACAGCAGCTCTCTGAAAATGCCAAGCAAGAAAATGCTGCCGCCATTCCCACAGAGGACCGATACTTACCCTTAGGAAGAGTATTCAAAGGTCACAAGAGAAATATCTTAGGAATTCAGTCACAGTTTGTTGGGAGGATAAATGGGCGTCTAGAGAATTTAGAAGTGATAAGAGGCCCACACACACTGGCCTTCTCCTGCCCCCCCCCCCCCCCCCCCCCCCCACACACACACACCACCTCCTTGGAACTTTATTGCACTTACCTGGGTATGTCTGGAACTCAGGAGACATGTCCTGGCTAGCTAAATTTATTGAACACTTAAAAACGTGGCAGACCTCATGCTGATGATTTTAGATCTGTTCATTTAACCCTCACCTCTTGAGAAATCCCTAGGGTAGTTCCCATTTTGTGGAGGAGGAATCTGAAGTGCTTAACCCGCCCAGGGGCTCAGAGGCTGGAGACTACTGGAGCCGGATAGAAACCCCGGGGGCTGGCTGCAGGGCCCACCCCCTCAGCCGCACTGCTTTATGGCCTCCAGTCGGAGCCATCTGCATACGAATGGTAATAGATAAGGGGACCACATATTTTGTTTGCATCTAAACTGGGATGTGGGGTGGAGGGGTGGGGGGACGGTATCTATTATGCTGGGAAACCTAGGCTAAACCAGAACCGTTTGGCGCAAACTGGGACGTGTGGCCACCTTATGGATGGGTGCTAGGAAAGTGGGTGAATTTACCGAGGGAAAGAATGCTGATGAAAAGAAGGAAGAAGTCGAACACTGGGCCTTGAGAAAGACCAACGTTTGGGGAATTGCTGGAGAAAGAGAACTCCCAGAGGATCCGGAAAAGTGGGCGAGGAGAGGAGGGTGGCAGACTCTCCAGCAGTTTTTCTGAGGGCAGTGATCGCCGGTGGTCCAGCCCCTGGAGCTGTGAATGCTGCGGATTTGACAAGGACCAAGATAGGGCCATTGAAAGGAGCAACAAGGAAATCAATGGTGACTTACTGACAAACATCTCTTTGGTTTGATGGACTTGGAAGCCAAATTAAAGTAAAAAAAAAAAAAAGAGTGAGTGGGAGGTGAGGACCCAGGAGGCAGCCAGTGCAAACTACTCTTTTAAGTAAGAAGTGACCTTGAAGGGGAGGCCAAAGATAGGACTGTCCTGGAGGTGGAGTCCAAGAAGTTTCCTTTCTTTCTGGAAGAAAGATACTGGAATGTATCTAATGCGGCCGGCCGGAGCCAGGCTGAGGAGCCTGAAGGAGTGGAATGCATAGTTACCCCCTCTCCGGGGACATCTGGAGCAGTTCCCCAGGAGGTCTGAGGACGGCCACCTGAGCGAGGATTCCCGCTCCGTCTGAGGAGGTACCGCTCTGCCTCTGCGGGAGGGAGGCCGGTTTGGGGGAGGGAACAAAGTGAGGTGCTCGCTGTCTGTAGACTCGGGTTTCCTCTCTCGAGTCCCAGCCGGGAGCGGTTCCTGTGGCCGAGGTTTCACGGTGTTGAACGCGCGGCAGGGCCTGTCCTTAGGCCCCTGATAGACATTGCCGTGACCTCTTTTCATCTTCACTATTTGTCAGTGAGGTTGGTGATCATACTCCTGTTTGATGCCAACGAAAACTGGCTCAGAATGTAGGGCAGCCGACCAAGGAGCACACAGCTGCTCAGGGCCAGAGTTCAAGCCTGACTCCAGTGTTTCCTGGAAGCGAAAGCCAGGGCATTGCCTATTCTCTAACATTAATGTTACCGAGTCAGAGGAAGGAAGTTAGCAAATGTAGTTTCCCTAATGGTTTAGACCAGTGGTTCTCAACCTTCCTAATGCCGTGACCCTTTAATACAGTTCCTCATGTTGTGGTGGCCCCCCAATTTCATTGTTACAAATTGAACATAATTAAAGAATAGTGATTAATCACAAAAACAATATGTAATTATATATGTGTTTTCCGATGGCCTTAGGGGACCCCTGTGAAAGGGTCGTTCGACCCTCAAAGGGGTCGCGACCCACAGGTTGAGAACCGCTGGTTTAGACCATAATGTGGACGTTTGTCATAAGCAGTACATGACCGATATCTTGTTGTTTATGTGAGTTGATTTGATTTTTTCATTTTAAGGAAGAAATCCTTTTGTTAGAAGTTTTTTTTAATGGGGCTATTTTTTTAAAAATATATTTTATTGATTTTTTACAGAGAGGAAGGGAGAGAGATAGAGAGCTAGAAACATCAATGAGAGAGAAACATCGACCAGCCGCCTCCCGCACATCTCCTACCGGAGATGTGCCCGCAACCCAGGTACATGCCCTTGACCGGAATCGAACCTGGGACCCTTTAGTCCGCAGGCCGACGCTCTATCCACTGAGCCAAACCGGTTTCGGCTGGGGCTATTTTTTAAAAATATATATATATTTTATTGATTTTTTACAGAGAGGAAGGGAGAGAGATAGAGAGCCAGAAACATCGATGAGAGAGAAACATCAGCCGCCTCCTGCACATCCCCCACTGGGGTTGTGCCCGCAACCCAGGCACACGCCCTTGACCAGAACTGAACCCGGGACCCTCCAGTCCACAGGCCAACGCTCCATCCACTGAGCCAAACCGGTTTCGGCTTAATGGGGCTATTTGATTCAAGGATGCATAGTTTTATCTTTTGTTTTTATAGGAGAAGTTACTTGCATATGAGGTCTTATGAACCCACTTCATTCATAAAGGATGCCTCCTGCATTTATTTCTATAGTCCATAGGACATTTTAAAAAATTATAGATTGATTTGAGTGAGAGAGAGAGAGAGCGACAGTGAGTTTTTGTTTCGCTTATTTATGCATTCATTGGTTGATTCTTGTATGTGCCCTGACGGCACCAGACCTGCAGCCTTGGTGTATCGGGACGACACACTGAGCTACCTAGTCTAGGCGAAACTTTTGTATTAGACTATTACTGTGGGAACAATATATTGCCTTAAGGATTTCTAGACTCTTAAAGTGTATAAAATTCTTTCATTGATTTTTTTTTATTGCAAAAGCGTTAAAAATTTAAAACTGTAGACTGATAGGGGGATACAAATTGAATATGTCCATGATTCCTGCCTCTATAAGAAACACTTGTGGTTCCATGCAGCCCAGTTTGAAGATCACTGCTGCAGTTTCAAGTGTCCATTTATGTCACATATATCTGATATTTTAGGCATATTTTTATTGATTTCAGAGAGGAAGGGAAAGGAAGTGATAGAAACATCAGTGATGAGAGAATCATTCATTGGCTGCTTCCTGCATGCCCCCCACTGGGGATCAAGCCCGAAACCCAATGGGGAATCGAACCATGATGACCTCCTGGTTCATAGGTTGAACCTCAACCACTGAGCCACACTGGCAGGGCTATATCTGAGATTTTAGATGTGTTTTGAGGACCGACTGATCAGCCAAGATAGAAATATGGGCCCTATGCTGGGGTAGGACTGGGTAACTTAGGGGTGGGATAGAGGAACCATGATAGTTGTTGGAGGTGTGGGTCAGATTTGCAGAATGACAACTGTGGCAACCACAGATAGACACAGGTGTTCTCCAAATTTTTGCTGAATTACTTAATGGGCTGAAGAGCTGAAGCCTGTTTTAGAGATGAGGTTATTGAGGGTAGAGGATTGAAATCTGTCTTTCCAATGGCTTTCGGAAAGTTTTTCTGTTGCATTATTTAACATGGTATCTCTCAGTACTTGTATGTATTTTTAAAAATTTGCTCCTAAAACCACTTTTTAAAATAGTAGGCCTGAATTATTTCCCCCATTTTCAGGTTATATAGAGGAGTGAATTTTAGCTGACTTGCCCCAAATCAACCCCCAACCCACAGGCCATTCATTAAGCTTTCCCAAAGAGCAGTTTGAATTGTTCACTACCTTTTTCTTCTGAAAACTTTATATGTGTGTCACTGCATGGGTGTTAATCAAAGTACAAGGTGGGTATCAGTTACACACGCCATCCTCAGGAATATTACGCAGGGTAAGTCTTATCTATGTCACACACACAGGGAGGTGGCTACCTAAGTGGTCAAGTCTCACCCTTAATATGTCACTCTAAGAGTTCACCCTAAAATTACAAACTTATAAGCTAGAAAATGATTACTATTGCAATATGACATGCAATTTAATGTCATAAATTTTACAAGTTTAAATTCCACTTAGAAAGCTGAGCAAATGCCAAGACATAGCTAAGTTGTAGAGTTAAGTTAATGAAAAATAATTATTTTCTTATTTGTGTCTTCTATTCTGTACAATTTAAGGGAATCTTGGAGAGTTCAAAGTATTGATTTCATCACCAAAAATGCAGTTGGAAGGAAATGAACTATTTATATTCCCAGTATAATACTTCATTAAGATGGTTAGTCCTATGGAAGAAACCTCTAAACTAGTTACAAGTACTTCCTACTACTAACCAATTGAAACAACATCCTAATTGTTGGTGATTACTCTTAGGTTTTACGCCGCCGCAAGGAAAAACCGTGAGTCCAAACAGAGACCAGATTAAACAGGCTTTATTGGGAGCACACGGGCGGGTTCACCGGCTCAGAGAGGGGAGCAGGAGAAGCCGCGCCCAACCTGGGCAGGGGCAAGGTTTTATATTTTTCTGAGGCAATTGTTGCTGGCCGAAACTGGTGGCAGTCGGGGCTTTCCAGGGTCAGGTGAAACCTGCGGTCTGTCCTGCGGTTTGGCCATTTTCCGGGAGCCGTTTGTCCGGCAGGGATTTTCCACCGGGGTGGGGTGGTTTTCAGACGTCAGTGTGGACAGGTCAGCTTCTCACCGGCCCAAGAGAGGGAGGGGGTCCTTTTGCCCCTGGGGCAGGGTGCCAGCGAATACCAGACAATTACCTCTGTGATTTAAGACTTCGCTGCAGGGTCTCTGAAGCTACTGCCCTATTAAATGTCACTCTTCCTGTAATAAAGATCAATAAGAAAAGAAAAAAATTAGCCTAATTTCTACAACACATTGATTAATGGAAAACAAATGCTATGTGTTCGTTTTGTAATAGTTATAAAGCAATAGTCAATAATTTACAAGCCTTCATAGCAGCACAATTCACCATAGCTAAGATTTGGAAACAGCCTAAGTGCCCATCAGCAGATGAGTGGATTAGAAAACTGTGGTACATATACACAATGGAATACTACGCTGCGGTAAAAAAAAAAAAAAAAAAGGAACTCTTGCCTTTTGCAACAGCATGGATGGAACTGGAGAGCATTATGCTAAGTGAAATAAGCCAGTCAGAGAAAGATAAATACCACATGATCTCACTCATTTGTGGATTATAGAGAACATAGACTGATGAAAAGGGACAGACCCAAAGACTGAGAAACAGCGATCAGGCTATCAATCCCCAGAAGGAAAGTAGGGGAGGGCGGGGGTAAGGGGAAGAGATCAACCGAAGGACTTGTATGCATGTATATAAGCCAAACCAATGGACATGGACAACAGGGGGATGGGAGCATGAGTTTGTGTGTGTGGGGGAGGTTGGGGGTTAATGGGGGGGGATGAGGACATATTTGTAATACCTTAATAATAATAATAAAAAAAATAATAATAATTTACAAGCCATGGCATATGAAGCAATTAAAAAATTAATTATCCCCAGAAATCTAAGCAAGATACTTGAAAGTAATTTATTACAGTAGCAGCCACTATTTTTTTAAAATATATTTCTTTATTGATTTCAGAGAGGAAGGGAGAAGGAGAGAGAGAGAGAGAGATAGAACAACAATGACAAGAGAGAATCATCGATATGCTGCCTACAGCACGCCCCACACTTCGGACCGAGCCCGCCGAGCCCGAAACCCAGGCATGCGCCCTTGGCCAGAACCGAACCCGGGACCCCTCAGTCCGCAGGCTGACGCCCTACCCACTGAGTCAAGCCGGCTAGGGCTAGCAGCCACTATTGATGCATTTTTCTGTTAGAGCCTTATCCAAAAGCCAAATTTTACTTTGAAAACAGAAAATCATGGCACTGCTTATAATTATGACTTGAGGAATCACCATGAAACTCTTCAAAAACTGGTTTTCATTCAAATTGGAATCCCAGATTGCAATGATCATCGGTATACCTTCCCTCTCCCCCTTGACCTTTCTTACAGGCTTTGGTGCTTCATTTGCGTGCATCAATTTTAGCTACTGGCCCCTTCTTTGACATGTTTACATGTCCAGTTTCACACCACTCCTCTTGAGTGAAGAGGCTGCATTTTTATACCTACTCCTTCCACCTAGCCCAATATCTGGTTCTCAGTGATCCTTATTGAGTGAACGAATGAATGTATGAGTCACTCTATAACATAGGTACGGAAACTAATTAGTGAGTTTAGCAAATTTGAAGCAAGAAGCCTGGGCTAAAAGACCATTGATCTGTTTTCAAATCCCCTTTTTGTTTCAGTTTTATAAGTAGAGCTTTGAAAATGGAAGTAACCAACTGTTTTTAAGATGAGAGAGAGGATTTAGGTCTCCAAATTATTCTCTACTTCACCCCTTCCCCTCAGAGAGTCCCCCCTCCTTTTTTTGATGGGTTTTGTTTTTAATGTTTGGCTTCTTAGCCGAAAGGATTCTTCCCCACAACAGTAGTCCTGCGGGTGTCTGATTTGTTAATCCTGTTCCAGTTGTGACACTCTTTATCAAGAATTTCATGAATTTCCTTTTAGTTTTTGGCTTCTAACTGGAATGCTTCTTCCCAGTCATTTCCCCTCCCCTTCTTTTCTACAGTCCTATCTGCATGTTCCACTGCAGAAGAACAATACATTCTTAGATGGGCATTTCTGCCTGGTTTTTGGCTCTGAGCCCTTGGAGCAGCATCTGGGTGGGTTACGTTCCCTGCTCAGGATACAGAGCAGCCCAGGAGTCTGTAGAATTTTGCTTTGGTTATTCTAAAATCCAGATCTTTTAATTTTTGCATGTCTCTTGTTCGAGATTATAGTATGGAATGAGGAAAATATACATTTAAAAATATATATATTTTTATTGATTCCAGAGAGGAAGGGAGAAAGAGAGAGCTCTAGGAACATCAATGGTGAAAGGAAATTATTGATCGGCTGTCTCCTGCATGCCCCACACTGGAGATCAAACCCACAACCTGGGCATGTGCCCTCCCCGGGATTGAACCGTGACCTCCTGGTTCATAGGTCGATGCTCAACCACTAAACCACTCTGGCCTTATTTACACTCCCTACCCTACTTCCACCCTCACCCCCCTTGCCCTCCCCCAACACACACACAGCTAAGTACACATAGACTATCTCTCCTGAGCTGGCAGAGTAAATGGTTGCCTGCCCATGCATGGAGCCACATCAAAAGACCCTTCTCCTATCTCATCTCCCTGATATGAGCCAAGCTTTAGCATTCGGACTGACCTGCAGGGGGTTCTGGTCAAAAGGAGGTCTCCTACTGAGACAGATTTGGGAGTCCGTGGTGTTAAGTCTTAGCTCCATCACGTCACATCACATCAATATCCTTCCCTATAAAAGGTGAATACTAAGAATTATCTTATAAATGGGATAACATTTGTAAAGTACTTAACATCCATTAATTTTTTTTTATTCAAAATCTTTTACTTGCATCTTCTCATTTGACCTTTACAGAACCCTGCTAGACATGCAGCAGAAAAACTATAATCCCCTTTTTACAGATGGTTAACCTGGTGTTCTGAAACTTTCTCAGTAATAATAGTAACTCTTATCGATGCTTACTACTTGTCAGGCATTGTTCTAAACACTACGTTTAATCCTCACGCCAGATCTATGAAGTGGGTACTAAAAACTGGGAAAATTAAGGCAGAAAAGGGCTAAGTAACCTGCCTAAGGTTAGAGCCAGCAAATAGAAGAGTTGGGATTGAAACCTAGAGAGCTTGGCTTCAAAAACAGTGCTCTTCACCACTATACGATTTCCCACTGCTTTTTAAAGTAGTGGATTTGACGCACATCTGTGAGTCCAAGTCTAAGGCTCTTCACATCCTGAGAAAGAATCCATTAGAGTCTAGCGGTTCTCAACCTGTGGGTCGCAAACCCCTTTGGGGGTCGAACGATCCTTTCACAGGCGTCGCCTAAGACCATCGGAAAACACATATATAATTACATATTGTTTTTGTGATTAATCACTATGCTTTAATTATGTTCAATTTGTAACAATGCAAATACATCCTGCATATCAGATATTTACATTACGATTCATAACAGTAGCAAAATTACAGTTATGAAGTAGCAACGAAAATAATTTTATGGTTGGCGGTCACCACCACATGAGGAACTGTATTAAAGGGTCGTGGCATTAGGAAGGTTGAGAACCACTGCATTAGACCATACAAGCAAAATAGCTCTGAAGGAGACAGACTAGGTTATCAGATCTGCCAACCTTGGGAAGAGAACTCTAATGGCTGGGGCTGATGTTCCATCCCCTAGGGCAGTGGTCGGCAAACTCATTAGTCAACAGAGCCAAATATCAACAGTACAACGATTGAAATTTCTTTTGAGAGCCAAATTTTTTAAACTTAAACTATATAGGTAGGTACATTGTTATTAACTTAATTAGGGCACTCCTAAGGCTTAGGAAGAGCCACACTCAAGGGGCCAAAGAGCTGCATGTGGCTCGAGAGCCTCAATTTGCTGACCACGGTCTTAGGGCAACTCTTATGTTCTACGCATTTTCGTGGTTTTATTTTTGTACTTGTACCCATTTAAAACTACGAATAGTATAGCTTTTAAAAACCGAATGTGCCATTTAATAATAGCTATCCACCCACACCTATTTAAATGTTTACTGATGCATAAAAGCCTACAAATACCACCTACAGTGGGTTTTAACAGGTTCTGTGTGAGTGGGTGATGCACTGGGTGCCATCTCCCTCCCCACCTGAGAGTTGTTAATAGTATTGATCTGTGTTTCTACCTTTTATTCATTAGTAGATATGGTTGTAAATGCCTGCTTGAAATAAACTTCATCCAAAGTTCTGAAGATGAATTTCACAACTTTTAACATTTTATTCAATGTGCTGGGGAGGAAAAACTTCCTCAACCTCTGAGGTTGAATTTCCGGGGCCCTGTGATTAAGCTAACAAAAGACAGGGTAGCAGGAGAAAAGGCACACAGTTTTTATTAATATTTATGTGCACCAGAGTTCATAGAAAAGAAGTGAAACTCAAAGAAGCAGTTATATTCAGGGGCTTATAGACCATTTTAACCAAGGAAAAAGGGCTTGGGCTTCAGGGGATGATGACTGCGGGGAAGTGACTAGTGTGAGAAATGGCTCACCTGTCCTAATTTCAAGTGATGGACTAGGAAACAGAAGCATGGCGAAGATGCCATTTTTAATAACACTCAAGAGCAGGTGCCCATTTTACAGGATCACATGTAGGGCTTGGACCATCGCCTATTTATTTGGACCCTCCTCCAGTTCCTCGTTGGCTGAGGACTATTTGATCACCTATTTCCTAATAGGTCGCCTAGGGATTGCCGTCTCCCATTGGGTTATCTTAAAAAAAATGGGGCTGGGGCCTTCTCTAGTCGCCTCTAGGACGAATGCTATCAGCCACGTGTACAGCTCTCCTCCTCTCTCCCCACCCCCATATCCTGTTTGCTCCGGGGAAATTGAGCAGCAGCCACCTGGCCACATGCTGTTCCTTTTCTATGAAGATAAATCAGAGGCATATTTCTGACACTAGGAAATGTATGGAGAAACCACACCCGGCCTTCTTTCTTCGCTCTTCTCTCTGGGTCGGGGAGGGGCACCTTCCTCAAAGGGGAATTTATACTCTGCTTTTAGGCAGATAAGATGAGTGCAGAGAACTCTTGTGTCTGTTGATTCTTGTTGCCTTCAGCTCAAAATCATCCTTATGACATAGTGTCATGTTCGGGAGTGGCATATTCGATCTTCAAATGGAAAGCAAAGAATATTGCAGCGGAAACATTCTTTCCAATGTTATCTCTTTTGTACAAGACCTATTGGCACATGTACTCTTATTTTCTGTTGCATTCCATTGAATTCTTTTTAAGTCACTAAAAGTAATATCCGATTATATAAAGTATGTTTTCAAAAGGGGGAAGGTAATTCCTCTGTAATCCTATTATTTAAAATGTTTTGCATACTTTCTTTCAATGTTATCTATGCGTATCTGTTTCCTACAGTTTCAGTGATGTGGGGCACACGTGGTCTGTAAATTCCTCAACATATCACACACATTCTCCATGTCCTTGCTTACTCACACTCATTATTTAGCCGCTGCGGTTTGCCCATCCATTCTCCAGTTGTCAGACATCTGGGCTGCCTTCCCAGTGGCAGTTTGCACCTCCAGCAGGGGGGAGGGCGGGGCGAGTTGGCCCCTCCTGGCTAGGTGGAACCGGGGCCTTTAAACAGCCACAGGCAGTTCAGAGGTCAAGTCCCAAGCCTCAGCCAGGCCCAGCAGGGCTTCTGGCTCCAGGCTCCCTTCTTGCTCTCTCTCCCCACTCCCAGCCTTAAGGTGGTAAAGTCCCAGCCTTAAGGTGGTGGAGTCCCAGCCTTAAGGTGGTGGAGTCCCAGCCTTAAGGTGGTGGAGTCCCAGCCTTAAGGTGGTGGAGTCCCAGCCTTAAGGTGGTAAAGTCCCAGCCTTAAGGTGGTAAAGTCCCAGCCTTAAGGTGGTAAAGTCCCAGCCTTAAGGTGGTGGAGTCCCAGCCTTAAGGTGGTGGAGTCCCAGCCTTAAGGTGGTGGAGTCCCAGCCTTAAGGTGGTGGAGTTCCACCCTGTGGGTTTCCCAGGCCAAGACTTCATTCCTGGCCCCAGTCCTACCCACACTGGGGGCCTGCCCAAGGTGGGTTCCTCCCAGCTGCTCTCTCCTTCTGTCCTAGCTCTCTGCAGACCCACCTGCGTGCAAGAAAGGAGCTGGGCCACTGGACCTGGGCATCATGGCCCAGCTGCAGTCCTCTGAAGTGCAGCAGCTGCTCCACAACAAGTTCGTCGTCATCCTGGGAGACTCCATCCAGAGGTCCGTGTACAAGGACCTGGTGCTCCTGCTGCAGAAGGATTGCCTGCTCACTTTCGACCAGCTCAAGGTCAAGGGGGAGCTGAGCTTCGAGCAGGACAAGCTGGTGGAAGGAGGCAAGAAGGATATCATGACCAACAGCACCGACTACCGCGAGGTCCGCGAGTTCTGCACCGGCCACCACCTGGTGCGCTTCTACTTCCTCACACGCGTGTACAATGAGTACGTCCGGGCCGTGCTGGAAGAGCTGCGGACCCACGAGCACACCCCGGACCTGGTCATCATGAACTCCTGTCTCTGGGACATCTCCAGGTATGGGCAGGACTGCTTCAGCAGCTACCGGGCGAACCTGGAGAACCTGTTCCGGCACCTGGGCCAGGTGCTGCCAAAGTCATGCCTCCTGGTGTGGAACACGGCCATGCCCCTGGGCAGGAAGGTCACTGGGGGCTTCCTCCCGAAAGAGCAGCCGGCCATTTCCTCTGCCCGGATTAAAAAGGTGATCGAAGCCAACTTCTACAGCTATGTCGAGGCGAAGAACCACAATTTAGATGTGTTGGACTTGCATTTCCACTTCCGCCACGCGGAGATGCACCGGCACGGAGACGGGGTACATTGGAACCATCACGCGCACCGCCGCCTCTCCCAGCTGCTGCTGGCCCATGTGGCCGACGCTTGGGGTGTGGAGCTGCCTCACCGCCCACCAGTGGGCCAGTGGTTCAAGTGTGACCCTGCAAGGGGCAGATCTAAACAGAGACTTGAAAGGCAGTCCCAGAGCAGCAGAAACCTAAGGGCCTTACCCCCACCCGCATCGTTGCCTCCTCCCAGGCACAGCCCCCTGCTGCCACTCCCAGCTCCCCGCCCACCCCTGTCCCCACTCCTGCCCTCACCGCCTCTTCCCATTCCCTGTCACCCGGCCATGCACCCCCAGGTCTTGCTCTGTCCCCAAGATACCTATTTTTCCTCAGACCAACCTTTCCAGTCTGGTCAATTCTTCTTCAGCAATTTCCATTCTCCCCAGACAGGATTTGACTTAGGAAATGACTTTGTGTTTGATCCCCAGCCGCCAAGGGCCCCCTTCCCCACACCCTATTATCAGCAGCCGGCCCCTGTGGTTCATAGGGGTTTTCCCCGGAGTCTACCTCCTGGCCCTTATATGTCCTGGAGACAGGTGCCCAAACTTTACAGGAGGCAAGCCCAAGGTTACCCAGAGCCAAGGCCTCATTAGACTGACCTGTGCCTTTTTCCCCCTCATGGACATGGACTTGACAGATCATCTGACCGTTGCCTAAACTGACCGATCTTGTTAACAGAAGCCGTTGATCCACATTGGACTTCTTTTGGTTCTTTGCTGTTACCGGTTGTTAGCTATGGCCCCTTCCTCCATGCTCTGGGGGTGACCACGTGTTATTCCTGCCTCCCCACCCCCAGTTCTCTTTGTCTTTTTGTAAACAGAAAATTGAAATTAAAAAGCTGTTTCACAAAAGTAGTTGTGGGTTTTGTGTGTGTCGATATGTAATGGTGCCTCTTCCTTCCATTAAACAATTAGCTTTGTAAGAGCAAAGGGATATCTGCTGAATGAATGGTCATGGCATCTTAATAAACTGCTCAACGTGAATTTGCCTAAATAATCCTGATTGTTTCCATGAAATGGATTTGGGTATAAATGAACTAACTTTTTGTGATCCTATTTTCCAGAGTTCTTAAAGAATCATTGTATTTTAGAACTGGGGAACTAAAGACATAAAATGTAACTACCATTTACAAACAAGGAAACTGAGGCCAGAAAGGTGAGTTAATTGTTCTAGATCACATAGGAAATCACTCCTCTACTGGCCTTTCCTAGTTTATAATGGTTTCCAGTATAAATTATATTAACTTTCAAACTACAGGACTGGTTTATATCAAACCAAGAAGGAATGTTTACCAAACATGGTTCGTCTATGAAAATCAAGGTAGAAAACCCCCTATAGCTCTATAATTAGAAGTTTAGTAATTAGATGTGCAATGAACTATGTATGTAAACTAGAGTGAATGGCATGTTTGTGACTATGGCTTCTTGAATGGTCTTGAATTTTGGACTTGAAAAAATTAGAAAAATGTTGCTATCAATGACATTTTATATTAAATAAAAACATAAGTTGGAAGGGACTGTTAAGTGGACAACTGACGAAAGGCCATGGCATCTCCTGTTTTGTAGGAATGTTAATCACGGAGAATATTTAAATGGTAGGCCTTTTGTTACACTAGATTAGTGAAATGTGAATACCTGATAAGCTAGTCAAAATAGTATTGTCCCAATAATCAGCATACCGATTATTGACTTTGACTGGCTTATAGGTCCTCAACTGAACCATTCCTAAATTTTTTTAAAATATATTTTTATTGATTTCAGCCGAAACCGGTTTGGTTCAGTGGATAGAGCATTGGACTGCAGACTGAAGGGTCCCAGGTTCGATTCCGGTCAAGGGCATGTACCTGGGTTGTGGGCACATCCCCAGTAGGAGATGTGCAGGAGGCAGCTGATCGATGTTTCTCTCTCATCGATGTTTCTAACTCTATCTCTCTCCCTTTCTCTCTCTGTAAAAAATCAATAAAATATATTTTTTAAAATGCTCTTAAAATATATTTTTATTGATTTCAGAGAGGAAGGAGGAGGAGGAGGAGGAGGAGGAGGAGAGAGAGAGAGAGAGAGAGAGAGAGAGAGAGAGAGAGAAAGTGATGAAAGAGGATCATTGATCAGCTGCCTCCTGCCCAACCCCAACTAGGGATTGAATCCAAAACCTATGCATGTGCCCTTGACTGGAATCGAACCTGGGACCCTTCAGTCTGCAGGCCAATGCTCTGTCCACTGAGCAAAACTGGCTAGGGCGGACCATTCCTAAATTTGACAACGAGGGCCAGGAAGTGTCCTGCAAAAATGAAGTTCATGAAATCATAAGAAATGGATGAGCTCAGCTATCTACAGAAGTACACAGCAGATTTTAATCTACCAAAGAATAAAATTCCCAGAAAGTAAGGCCATTATCTTATCTCTGTATCTCAAATCCTAGTGCAATGTCCAGCACTTAGTAAGTACTGAATGCTTTTGGAGTGAATCAGTGAATGAATATGAGGTGGTGTATGAATGTGTTGCTGCTAAGACTACAACCCAAGTTTCAAAGGAGACACTAAACAGACACAGAATCATTGTAGCACATCTGAAGGAATACTGCCAAAACAGCATTATGATGACCTTCAAGGACTCTAGAAAGGTAGTGATTATAAGTCAGAATGTCCCAACAAAGTGAGCAGAGAGGACCTGTTTGACCAATCTAAATGTGCTAATCCACGCAGGAGATCAGTGCACCAGGCTGCACAATTTGGTAAAATCAGCCTTCAAGATGAGCTCATTGCCTTTGTTCTTTACGTTTCCCAAACAAGACAAAGCTGCATTTAGCTGTTAATCTGAGTAAACGGATGCATATAGTGTTTATATTTCCATGAACTAACAAACTGGTAGTATGGTTTAGATCTTTCTTGGGAATTAAGTTAGTATGCATTATTCCTCCTTAATCTGATCACATCTGATGAACCACAGAGAATGAGTTGTTAGATATACAGGCTTGAAGATCAGACACTGAGTCAATGATGAATTCACTCCTTTTTTTTTTTTAATTGCTTGAAGTATTACAGAGTATTACATATGTCTCCCCCCTCCCCGCCGAGTTCACTCTTATTAGAGATTAAATTGCACCGATCACTGAGCAATCCCGTTTCTCACACATGGGCAGGAGAGCAGGTAGACTGAAACAGGGACAATCTTTTCCTCCCCAGGTGAGTTAATATCCTATGGCTGCTATAACAAGTACCACAAACTTGGCTTAAAATGACCCATTGATTCTTTTATAGTTCTGGAGCTCAAAAGTCCAAAATCCATGACCCCAGAATACAATCTTTACTGTGTTCTACTCTGTCCTAAATGATCAGGCTCTACCTGCCCCTGCAATGTTATCGTCATCTTTTTTCCTTTTTCTTTAAAAAAAAAAAATTTTTATTGTGGTAAAATACACATAACCATTTTTCTAAGTACACAGTTTAGTGGTATTAAGTACATTCACATTATTGTGCAAACACCATCTTCTGGAAGTCTCTTCATTGCTCTTTATGCTTTCAACCACCCAGAACTTCTTTCTGTTCATACAACATGCCAAGCTCTTTCATAACTTGGGCCTTTCCACTTGCTATTCCCTTTCCTGAAATGTTCTACATCCCCTACCCACTGGTCCTTTGAATATCTAATTCTTCCTCCTTCCATCTACATCTCCTAAGAGGCCTTCTATCATTTAATCCAAAAGTACTGTTGTAATTTATCATAGTATCCTTCACTTCCTTTGTATTGCGTACCCCACTCAGCAGTGGCTTCAGTAGATGCTGTTACTCTCGCCTAGAATGTAAGGTCTACAAGTCACTGTTGAATTCCCAGTGGCTGCTAGCACAATGCCTGACAAAGAAGATGTTCAAGTACATTTACTTCAGTTAAATGTTCAAATATATAATTAGTTCATAGTGTGTAATCAAGTAAGCGGGCAATATGTATTAAAATCAAGCTGTATTTGATTACTTTTCTTAAGAAAATGTCTATAGGACTCTCCCATATCTTTACCTAAGTCATCTGGGTAGCTAATGCCTGGACCTTCCCAGCCCCACTAAGGGTAAGAGGCTGATAACAGTTCAGCTTGCATTTCATTTCATACATGTTCTGGCCTTTATCTTCCACCTTAGAGCTTTCTTCTTTGTCCATTTTTGCTATTGTCACCTTGCTTTTTAAATCAAGAAACCTAGCAATGCAATCAAGCTATTGTCTGGTAAAAAGAGCCAAAGTTATTCAACATTTATGAGAGAAGTGATTGCTCTATTGTTAAGACTTAAAGTGCAGAGTTCATACGGCCTTTTCTCTCTTGACTTTTTCCTCAAAGCTTTTTCTACTTTTGTTTCAAGTTTCCTGAAAAAAGAAAAAAAATAGAGTAATATTAATGATTAAGTTGACATTATCCAAGCAGTATATGTGTCTCACAATATCCTATAAGGTAAACTATGTTATATACCAAAGGCTGAAACTTTAAAGCTGTAACTATATTTTCCCATAAGTACAAACAAAGCAAAGCTCAGCACTTGAAAATAAATGGAATCTCACTTCCGGCCATGAGAATAGGACCAAGCCCCTTTCCCTGGTCAGCCACTAAACTCTTGCCATCCAGGCCCTAGCATTGTGTGACTCTGAGGCAACATTTACGTTACATTCTGGAGTTGGTACACAGCACCGGCTTGGTCTCTGGCGGCTCTATGTTCATGAGTTCTGCAAAGGTGAGTTATTTTGAAAACTTAGATCATTAAGGTTCATGTCAGAGAAAGGATTTACTATTGTATGTTTGTATTTAGAAGCTCTAGAAATAATATTTTCATTCCCAGAACTTTAAGAAAGGCCTCTATCACTGCATGCTTAATTTGTAGATATATTTTTTTACAAGACTTGACCCATTAATCTTTAAAGATACATTTTGTAAAACATGTCCCTTGAGCATCATAATCTTTACTCATGCATTCTATGGGCAAGGATGCTTACCCCCAAAAAAGGATTCATTCTGCAATTGCCCCATGTGGGAATTCACAATGAGTTTTAATGGATGACAGACTCTGAGAAGTTCTGCGTAAAATAAATTTGATTAAATGTGTTTAACCTAGTATTTCCCAGATTTATTTAACCATAGACCTTTTTCATATGCACCATCTTTTAAAACCATGTTTTGGGAAATGCTGGACGGGGCAAAGTAGCTTTACAGTCATTTGTATGAAAAATAATATAATAATTTATAATAATAATACAAGAATAAACTTTATTTCATACTAGAGGCTCAGTGCACGACATTCATGCACTGAGAGGCGGTGGGGGGGGGAGGGTGGCTCCTCAGTCCAGCCTGCACCCTTTAGCAGTCTGGGAGCCCTTAGGAGGTGTCTCACTGACAGCTTAGGCTTGCTCCCCATAGACATCCTTAGCGCTGCCACAGAGGCGGGAAAGGCTCCCACCACCACCGCACAGCCGTCAGCCCAGCATGTGGCTGAGCAGCGCTCTGCCTGTGGGAGCGCACTGATCACCAGTGGGCAGCCCCTGCGTTGAGTGTCTTCCCCCGCTTGTCAGTGCGTGTCAGCAACCAGTTGTTCTGCTGTTCGATTGATTTGCATATTGCCCTTTTATTATATAGGACAGTCACAACTGTAAACCTACTTTTTCTCCATTCTGTATTGTTCTAGAGAATGCCAGATAAAATAGTTGGGGTAAGTGAAGAGAAAAGGTTTGTTAGTAACACTTTATATATAAAGCTTTTTTAAAATGGAGCATTTTATATATTTTTTTATTTTTTAAATATATTCTTATTGATTTCAGAGAGGAAGGGAGAGGGAGAGAGAGATAGAAACATCAATGATGAGAGAGAATCATTGATGGACTGCCTCTTGCATGTGATTGAGCCCACACACAACCTGGGCATGTGCCCTGACTTGGAATCGAACCGTGACCTGGTTCATAGGTTGAAACTCAACCACTGAGCCACGCCAGTTGGGCTAAAATGGATCATTATAATAGTCTGTGCCCAAATATGAGCTAATATTCAGTAGGTAAGCCTGGGACAAGCCTGAGATTGGCTAGTTAACCGAAATGGGATGAAATGGACCAGGAATGTTTGCCCTCTTCCTCTAAAGGGGGGAAGAACTGGGATGGCCCAGCTTGATAACAAGTATTGGGGTAGGTCCAGTCCAGCAGCAGAGCATGGTGAGGAGGGGAGGTATTTCACCCCAGCTGTTTGATGCCTGGCAAAGAATATCCCAAGATTCATCCCAGTGGAGCACGGTAATGGGAAGTAGAGAGCAAACAGCATTCTGAAACGGAGGAGAATAGTCATCAACACAGCACCATCTGTCAACACTTCACAAGGTTGTTAGGAGCAGGAACAAACCTCTATGAAAATGTCTGTCTTCAGGGAGTAAGAGCACTAGCTAGCAGGAACTGCTGTGGCAGAGCCAGACCCTTCACTGAAGAGGAAACACAGCCAGGCCTTGTAGTCTGACAGCCAGTCTGGGCTCTGGACTGGCCCCTCCATCATGCTCAGTGCTGCCTCTCAGACTTAGCTGGTACCTGGCGTACTGAGCTTGCCCTCTAAACCTCACTTCTACATAGCATGGACTAATTTTCAATGTTATATTTCATCTCAGTAATTAAATCACACTGCCAGATTGATTTTTCCCCCTTACCATCCACTCTTCTCTAACTTCACCATGTTTATCTAGAGTACATCAGAATATCCTGGTGGGCTTGTTAAAACACCATTGTTGCTTTCTCCCCCCAGGGTTTCTGATTCAGTAGCTCCAGAGTGGGGCCCAAGAAGTTGCATTTCCAGTAAATGTCACACTTTGAAAACCACCAAAGAAATGAAAATGTAGAAAGAATCATGTAATTCTACTCATGGAGCCATAACCTAATTTTTACCCATTTTATTTTGCCATATTTTCTTTATCTTTTTTCTAAAGTAAAGCAAATCCATAGTATTTCCTCCCTAAATATTTCATATGTGGGAAATAAGGACATTTTCCTACATAAGCAAAAGATAAGTATCACAGCTAACAAAACTAACAGCTTGCTGATATCATCTGACAATGACACTCTTATGGACTGAATATTTGTGTCCCATTCCCCCTCTCCCCAAATATGTATGTTGAAATCCTGTCCCATAATGTGATGGCATTAGGAGGTGGGCTTTTGAGAAATAATTAGGGTCAGATGAGGTCATCAGGGTGATCAGAATATGTCACAGGCAAAGCATTGTGCTATAACAGGAAATATGCAAGCTGGTTTCCCAATATTCTTTGCTAAGATTGATCACCAAGTAAAGGGTGACAGTTGCAAGCCTGCATTTTGAAGTTATGTTTTCCCAATTGCAACCTGTAAGTGCCCTGTGGGTAAAGCATTGGTACCATCAGGGTGGGGCCCTCACGAATGGGATGGGAGCCCTTATAAGAGTCACAAGAGAGCCTGCTTCTCTGCTCTCCCCCACGGGAAGGGTGCAATAAGTTAGGAAAAGAGAGTCCTCAGAATTCAACCATGCTAACACCCTGCTCTTAATATCCACCCTCCAGAACTGTGAGAAATAAATTTCTATTGTTTATAAGCTACTCTGTTTATGGGATTTTTTGTTATAGCAGCCGAAACTAAGATACTCAGTCCCAAAATCTTTTCTGCAGCTATTCAAATTGGGATCCACTAAAGAATCACACATTGCATTGGTTATTATGTCTGAATCTTTTTTAATTTAGAAGAGAACCCAAAAGACACCCCTCTTTTTTTCATGACATTGACTCATTGTAAAGATTTGTCCTGTGTAATGTTTCATTTTCTGAGTTTGTCTAATGGTTTCATCATGATGCCATTTAACTTGTACTTTATCCCCTGTGTTTCCTATAAAGTGAATGTTAAATCCAAAGGTTTGATTAGGCACAAGTTAAACATTTTTGGTAGAATATGTCACAGGTAAGGCATTGCACCATAACAAGAAGTATGCCAGCTGGTTTCCCAATATTCTTTGCTAAGATTGATCACCAAGTAAAGGGTGACAGTTGCAAGCCTGCATTTCAAAGTTATGTTTTCCCACTTGCAACCTGTGAGTGCCCTGTGGGTAATGCATTGGTACTATGTCAATATTCCAGTTCCTCATTGTGGGAGCACTCATTCCTCGAACCCACACCTACTTCTGAATCCTGCTCACAGCACCAAGTGTCAGAGCAAGTTCCTCCTCGAACCCTGCTCACTGTACTAACTGTTGGGAACTCAGTTCCTCCTTTATTCTCTACTCGCTGTGTCATTGTTGGAGTGCTTACTCCTCCAACCCCAGGCCCTTCATCCTGTTCGACTACACCAATTATAGGGTCTGAGGCCCTCTGCCAGGGGCTGGGCCTTGTAGAACACTGGGTGGTAGATGGAGAAGCCATGAGAAGTTGTGGGTATGTGAGGGAGTCTTTATTATAGGAGCTAGCGGCCATGTAGCCATTGCTAACAAGGAGCCACTAGACAAAACAGTTCTTCAAAGCAAAGTCCCAAACAGCAGGTAACCACACACTGGCTAGGTAACAATACGTCTTTCCTACAAAGCAGTAGCAGCCTCTGTACCCACAGCAGCAGCCTGCTGGTTAGTAGTACATCTTCCCCATAATACAGCCTCATACCAAGCAGTCCAGCCTTGCACAGGAGCAGCCTCATCAAGTACCTGCACGCTGCCAGCTGGTCAATAACAACTTTATACTACTTAGACAAAAAAGTCTTCTGTCCAAATAGTGACATCAATCATTTGGGTTATAGAAGGGCATCCTTCCACTTGTATATAGTATCTTAGCCTTGAACACCCTGATTAAGATTCCCACTCTCAGAGCGGCCTTGAGCATCCAGCGTACTCTAGACAGGGCCCCACACGCATCAATCTTTCACCTAATGGCTTTAGCAACATTGATGATTCTTTCTTGGAATGGTGAAAATTGGTGATTTTTCTGATTTTACCATTCCCTGTAAATTTCTTAGCCGACATTTTTTGTAAAGAAGAAACTTTTTTCCCCCATCAATGGAAGCTCTTTGGTTACTCAGATATATTTCCTACAGAAAATCCTGAGCACCATGAGATATGACAGTGGGTACAACTGGCATCTACTCTCAGGCACCTTGCCTCAATCTTCTGGGGCTCTACTAGTAAGGAACCAGGCAGAGTATGTGGCCCCACCCAGGATGCTCACTATCAGAACTGCTGGGGGTGGGCCAATTCCTTATGTAAATAGAATGTGAAAACAAGTGTTGTAGGGAATATTGCTTAAGTTCAATGCCCTTTTCTCCTTGCAAAATTTTTTATTGTTAATTTAACCTGTTCATCATATCAGAATAGCCTGGAATTTTTGGCTGGAAGAAAATTTAGAAACCATTGAGTTTAGTAATTCCTAAATAGTGGAATGTTGTAGTAATCTGGGAAATTTGCCTTTTTTTTTTTTTTTTTTAATACAAGCACACAGGTCCTATTCCAATACAAATCAGGAATTCTGGGGCAAAAACCTACGCATACATGTATTTAAAAGCTCTGTAAATAGTTCTTTCCTTTTTATTATTAAAACAGATGTGATAAAAATCTCTCTCTGTGTTTCTGATGTGCAGCCAGGATTAAGAATCACTAATCAGGCCCAAGTTCCCCACTTTGCAGATGAGAAAATGGAGGACTCAGCAATTAAACTTACCTAAGATGGTAGAGCTCTCTTTCAAAGAGTCGTGTGTAAGATGGACTAGCTATGCACTAATGCCATGCTTTTCAGAATAAAGGTAATGACCCATTAGTGAATTGGAAAACAATTGAGTTCTTCATGACCAGAATTTTTAAAAAGTGAAATAAGCCGAAACCGGTTTGGCTCAGTGGATAGAGCGTCAGCCTGCGGACTAAGAGGTCCCAGGTTTGATTCCGGTCAAGGGCATGTACCTGGGTTGCGGGCATATCCCCAGTGGGGGATGTGCAGATGGCAGCTGATCGATGATTCTCTCTCATCGATGTTTCTGACTCTCTGTCTCTCTCCCTTCCTCTCTGTAAAAAAAATCAATAAAATATATTTTAAAAAAAAGTGAAATAAAATAGAATAAGAGATATCAGAGTACACATCAAGTAGTAATGATAATATTTCATGGTGTGTGTGTGTGTGTGTGTGTGTTCTGCAACCAGATGTTAAACATGATTTTTATTATGGGTTGTTGTCAAAAAATATTGGAAAATTGTCTTCTAAGAGTTTCCTTATGATTATAATATCCAAGGTTAGAAGCCACTCTGTGCCCAGAAGAAGTGTAGCTGCTCCCACTGCTTGGTAAATAGCCCACAGAGAGGATTGGGATGGCATTGAGGTAAAAATCAACAACATGGGCTTAGGGATGTGAACCCTCAAGGTAAATTGAGTCCATTACCCTTACCGGGGATGAGAGCTTGTTCAAGAACCTAAACTCTTTATGGCTCATCTACCTAAGCTTTAAAATGAAAACAATTAGGCCTACCTCACAGGATTCCTAGTTTAAATGGCAGAATATCTTTAAAACACTTAGCGTAATACCTGGCCTATAGTAAATACCCTCCTCCTCCACAATACAACCAGTTAAAAACGCATCTGTGATGGTATATCATTTCCTGCCTCAGAGAAAAAGAACTAAAAATGTACCAGGATTAGAATCCTCTTTGGAGGAATGTGTATTCCTGATCGTAATGTTTATTTTAGAAAGACAAAAGCTAAAACACAGCTAAAATAATTGCTGTGGCAGGCAAAATATTAACAACAACAATTTTCTATTTTCACAGAACTGGAAATTATGGTGCCACAAAGATACCAGCTTATCTTGGAGACGAAACATTCCTTTTCTTTTTCTTTTCTTTTTTTAAAGAATGGCCTTGTCTTGGATATATACAGGCCAAGTGTGCCATCAGCCTTGATGCCGTGGTTTGTTTAATTTCATTCTTAGGTTCTTTCTAGAAAGAAAGATATTGATCAATGTCTGCATAAAAAAAGTTTTGCATTTTTTCTTGGTGGTTGGATCCCAAATAAAAAGTGGGCTGTTGGCCAAGACCTCCCTACCATGGGCCTCACTTCCTCTCTTAGTTCAGACCTTTGTACGAACACAGAGGTTATCTCAGCTCTCCATTTCTAATACCCCCTCAATCAAGGAATAAACTCCTCCATACTCATCCGCTCTTCATCTCCATTTCGTGAATGGGCAAGTGCTCCGGCTGTTCCTAAATAAAATAGGAGTGCCTGGGATCCTTAACATTTTTGTGGCAGCTGGTGAACACCCTTAGTTTTCCTTTTTCTCGTAGTCCTGTGAGGGCATATGGAAGTTCTATGATGTCATTTGCATATACTGTACATGCATACACACCTATAAAGGGCCATGATTATATGTTAAGTTTATAAAGCATAAATATATTGGCTAGGCATTGTAGAAGTTTTAGAGATTAATCAAACACCGGCCTTGTCATCAAGGAGCTTAAAATCCAGCAGGGAAGATGTGGCATGTGCACAAATAACTCTATTCCAGGAGAAAATGCAGCAAGCGCCAGGAGAGAGAGACAGTGACAGAACTGTAGGTGGTCAAAGCAGGGAGAGATTGCATGCACCTGACAGATGCAGGAGCAGCTGTGGCAGAGGAGGCATCGGAAAGATGGACAGGATTTGCCTCTGAGGTAGCATGACGTCCTAATGAGGGGGAGCATACACGGAGATCCAGAAGTAGGAGGAGGAGCATGCCCAGGCACCTTAGGAGGTCACTTTGGCCAGAACACAGAGCCCATAGGGACTTAGAGGTCAATAATTTGTAGAAAGAGATAATGTGGAAGTTTTCTTGATTACTGTAACAAATTGCCACAAAGTGGTGGTTTAAGATAACACAACTGCATTATCTTGCAATTCTGGAGACAAGAAATTTGCAATTGTCCTCACTGGTCAAAATCAAGGTGTCAGCAGGGTTGCGTTCTTTTCTGGAGGCTCTAAAGGAGAATCCATTTTCTTGTCTTTTTCAGTCAAAAACTGCTCACATTCCTACATTCCTTGGCTCCTGGGTCCATCCATCTTCAAAGCCAGCAATGGTCTGTTGAATCTTTATCACATCATATCTCATCACTCTGACACTGACTCTTCTGTCTCCCACTTCCACATTTAAGGACCCTTCTGATTATATTAGACTAGAGGACTGGTGAATGAAAATTCATGCACTGGAGTGGGTGTCCCTCAGCCTGGCCTGCCCCCCTCACAGTCCAGGAGCTCTCAGAGGTGGGAGGTGATCCAGCGATCAGGGGAGGGCGACGCCCCATCACACCTCTGCTGCTGCCACAGTGCAAGCCTCGCCCAGCCCTGGTTACCTGAGCCTCAGGCAGCCCTGGGCAGCTGGGAAGCCACCATCCAAGGCTTGCCTGCACCTCAAGCTGGCCCTGGGGGGCTGGGGGGCTGAGGGGACTGGGCACTGCCATCTTGTGGCTATGGGCACTGCCATCTTTGAGGGTGGGACAGTCAATTAGCATATTCCCTCCTTATTGGCTGTGGGCACCACCATCTTTGTGATGGTTAATTAGCATATTCCCTCTTTAATAGATAGGGAGTCAGATGATTAGCAACCTTAATTCTCCTTTGTCATGAAACCTAACATATTTACAGGTTCTAGGGAACAGACATTTTTGAGGGGGCATTCTACCTACCATAGGTCAGAGCTAAAGATTAAAGGGCCATGATTGTCAGAATTGTCATCCCCATACTTCATGCCAGGAGAGAAAACACAATGTGTTTTCAGGTAAGATATTTTATTGCTTTTAGCTGGAATTTAGTATAGTAATCCAGGTTGGTTTATACCAGGTTGGATGTCTCATATTGGATGTTCTGGTTAGCAGTTATAGCTGACATTGATTTATTAAAAAATTGGGAAATAAATTAAATATTGATAAATGCAGTTTGATGTATTCAGTTTTTCAAAACACCGGCCCCATAGGGACAGGAAATCATCAAAGGGGATCTCAGTATTGAAAATATTTGGAATAACTGCCTTAAAAAATATGGCTTCTGTTGTTCCTACCAGTGTATGTGGCATTTTTCTCTATTATTGGCATGTCTCTAGCCTAGGAGGATAAAAAGCTTGGAAATTTTTTTTAAAACTGATTAAGCAAATGCATTTTATCTTCCGACTTGCTTATGGTTTGATCAATAATTCATCCCTTAGCATCTGTCTCTTAAAGACTGTCTTGTCTGTTGTCTGTACGGATGGTGAATTAGGGTATTGGAAAACAAAATACCTTCCTTTTAAAGTACACAACGTCTCAAATGAAATGCCCCAAATCTATGCTGTGTAGATAACCAAAACAAATGGCTGGAAGCTGTGCAACAGGCAGAGAAAGGAAAAATCTGATAAGGCAGGAAGTGCAAATAAGATAACAGAAAACCCATCTGGACTTGAGCATGGAGCTGTTCAAATGGTATTTATATGCTTAGTTCATTTGAAGTTTCTTCTAAAATATCATTTAAGTTAAGATGTCCTAGTAACTACTGGAGTGTAAGTTTACGTAGCTGTTCATGGCACTGAGTAATGTGGAATATATTTTCCTCAAATTTCTGGTACTTACCTTTTATTGGAATAAAGAAATGGTGAAAAGGAAGAACATTTATGTGAGAGAGACACATTGATTGGTTGCTTCTCACACATGCCCTGACTGGGGGCCGGGATCAGACCTGAAACCCAAGTACTGCCCTGGACCAGGAATCAAACCAATGACCCTCTGATGTGCAGGCCAACGCTTTAACCACTGACCAATGCCTGCCAGGGCCTCTGCCACTCTTTTTAAAATGGTAAATTCAGGCCCTAGCTGGTTTGGCTCAGTGGATAGAGCATCAGCCTGCAAATTGAAGGGTCCCGGGTTTGATTCCTGTCAAGGTCACATGCCCGGGTTGCAGGCTAGATTCCCCAGTGGGGGGCATGCAGGAGGCAGCCAATCAATGATTCTCTGTCATCACTGATGTTTCTATCTCTCTTTCTTTTCCTGTCTGAAATCAATAAAAATATAATTTAAAAAATAGTAAATTGAGGAAGAATCAAGCATTTATCTTGCCTTTGTGTGTATAAACTGTACCTCAGGATAACTCAGAGATGAGAGGAAATCTTTAAAGAAAGTCCCTAACATTTATAGATATATTTTGAAATATAGATAGGTGAAATGGAAAATATATATAGCAATAGTTACTATTTTAAATAGCTATTTAAGATGCACATTTAAAGTCAAACTGACTTGACTCCTGGCTCTATCTAGCACTACTTATTAGCTTCCTCAACTATTTAATTGAAATCATAACTTTCAACATCATCAAAATACCTTGTATATGGCAGGTTTTTTGTTAGTTTAGTTTTTGTTTTTTTTGTTTTTTTTTAATTAATGCCAGTGAAGCAGATTATGTGAGATTAGAGAGCAACCCAAAATCTTTTTCTAGAGCCTCCTGACCAAGACAGTGGTACTCGGAAATAATTGACAAATTCATACACACTTCAGGAACATTACTGACTTCATCTTTTGCTGACTTCTCTATCATATTCTACAAATGGTTATTCTAAGTCTCATCTACTTTTTTTTAAGCTCTCACATCTTCTCTCAAGATATAGAAGAGACAGTGAAGTCAATCCAAAATTTTCATTTTCTCTTCTGGACCCTTCAAAAAGTCTCTGTAACATTTTACTTATTTTTTCATTCATTTACTCATTCATTCATTCAAAAATGTTTCTTGAACATCTATTTTGTGCCAGGACAAGGTGCTAAGGATACAACAGTGAAAAGACAGAGAAAGCTTCCTTCCTTTGGGCACTTATAGAGCAATTGAACATTTCTTGGTATGCTTGCCATCCTTTTCTCCTTTTCTCCTCTCTTCCTTTCAAAGACTAATGGCCTCCATACTTTATGTAACTTGAAAGATTCAATCTATCCAAGTAAAAATAAGAACCACAGACTTAAGAGTTAAAGTTGGTCTGGGCATAAATCATTGTTGTACCACTTAATAGCTATATAACTTTGAGCAAGTTAAGGACCCTGTATGAGCCTATGTTCTGATATAAAAAATAAGGATGATAACACCTAGTTCATAATGTTGTGAGAAGAGTCTAAAGAGAGAGAAATATAGTACAGAGCTTAGTAAAACACTGGCATTTGGTAGACACTTGATAATAGTAGTTGTCATTATCATCACACCATCAATTTCGCCCACTTTCACATGTATTTTAATTTTTCTTTCTCAGTTGTTTCTTCTCTATCTACAATAAGGATGCAGCCACACCACACAATGCTGCCCAGAAGATCATGGAGACCACAAAGGAACTTTTTCTTCCCAGCTCCCAGGTAACCCCCAGTTACATTGGAAGAAAGGTGTTCCCTTCCTGAACCATCATCAGAACCACACCTATTCTCATCTCTGTTTCTCCCATGGATGTTTACCTGTGTCTCTCATTCTAAGAATGAGATGCTGATGACAAATGCATACATGCAGGACCTCTGGAGTCCCTGGGACCTCAGAGAAAGAAAGCTTACTGCAACAAGCGCTCACTGTACCCAGTTATCACAGTTGGCCCTCCGGTTTCATTGGGAAAAATAATCAGCACATAAAACATAGGGCTCTTAACTTTCAACAAGGTATTTTCAACTGTCCTTTTATCTTCCATTCATGCTTTGCCAGGGGATTCAGAAAACTGTTCTTATTAACCTCACTTAGGGGTAAGAAACTGGAGTCCCAGGTTGGATAAACAACTTGCCCAATGACAGGCAGGATGAGAGTAGCAGAAAGAGCTGCTCCACTTTTTCTGGAGTCCGTGCTCCAGAAGAGAATTCCCTCTTCTCCAGTCATAGTACATAACAGGAAGTTTGTTGCCCGTAGATAAGAGTCTAAAAAGAGAAATAAGGTAAAATAAGAGGACAAAAATTTAAAAAGAATGAAAAAAAAAAAGGATTTGAGAAATAAGAGGGGAAAGGCTAAAATAGCATTTTTAAAAAACAAATGGTCTTGTTGCTATACCAGTGTTGGCTGTCTTCTCTACAAGAGCACTATAATCTATCTGGAATAATAAATGAATCATTCGTTCATCATTGATTGCTTACCTACTGCGTGTTCCCTACACTAGTGCTAGGCAAAAGGACATTAAAAGGAAGTGAGAGTCCACACTCCAAATCATTCTCTATGGCTAGAATTTTGTTATAAATGTAAGGAGCTTCACGTTAGCCTGCAGTGATTCTCTGTAGAATTATCACACAAAAACACTCATTTTATCTCGGATTCCATCACTCTGGGGCCAAAGTACATGCTCTGCAGCAGAGTCCTGATCTGTTTCTCAGTTTAGTTACCTCTTGTCCTGGAATCCTGGCCTCATCATGGAATTCAAACAAAACTATGAAGAAACATGCTCCTTTGTAAGATATTCTTATCTGACTTCATTCCAAGAGCTCAAATTTTCCCCACTACATTCATGTGAATTGATCAAAGGAATGCAGAATGGAAAAACAGCCCGGGGGGTATCTAGAAGCAGGACTCTTCACCTTGGGCTCACTTTTTTTTTTTGAAATATACATTGATACAAGGCCATGTCAGAGATCAGATGCATCTGGAGAGTGAAGTTTGGGAATAATCCTCCCTGGTACATATATATTTGAATCTTTGATTTACATGGAAGCTAAGAAGCCTCCTAGAAAAAATATTTGAATCATGCACACCCAAGGGGATGAGGGGTGTGTGTGTATGTGTGTGTGTGTGTGTGTGTGTGTGTGTGTGTGTGTGTGTGTGTGAACAATGACAGCGGTTCCTAAGCAACCAGATTACAGGGAAAATGAATGCCAGGGACCACTAAGGAAGAATACACCATGAGGGAGGAAGGCTCTGGCCCTGGGAGCTCAGGATGATGGTGGTTCTAGAAATGAGGAGCCTTATACTAGAAGTCAGCTTTACTGACACCCAAGTACAGCAGGACTCTACTTCTAACAGCAACAGATGGTGGGATTCCAACTTATGGTCAGACATTAATTTTGACCACATCAACCTAGCATTAGGAAACACATTCCAGCTCAGTGGCACCACTGTAGGCTGTCAGGCGAGAGGAGCTGGGAAGTGAGCCATAAGCAGGGCTGATCCATGGTCATGTGAACTTAACTGGAGAATTCCAGAAATTGCTGAGTGGAACATTGTTTAATCAGCTAAGCCAGATGCCCCTGCCTTTGGCCTTTCTCTGCTATTGTAGCATCTAAAACGCACGCACGCACACAACAACAACTCCATAAATCCATTTCCAAACGAATTGATGAATAATGTTAAGGTCTCTGAAGAAGCCTCAATAGACAGACAGCACTCCTCTTTCCCACCTGGATTCTGAACAAGTTGAGGAAATAAAACAAGTGTAGAGTAAATAGAAGTTGTCTTTGTTGCTGCTAGAGGCCAGTCTGGAAGACTGGGTTTAGGTCTAGTGGTTAAGTGGGCTGAAATTAGGTGGACCTGCACTTAGGCAGGCACTTGCTAGGCCAGGGTAGGCATGAACAGGCAAGACTTACAATACAGAGAGACATTGTGCTCTCATAGAAGGCCCACTCTGAAAAGAGAGAAGCGGAGCTGATCCAACAGGCCCAGCGATTTTTCCAAACTTACGGTCAAATTACTCACTCCAGAGCCCCAGGGATGGGATGAGTAGAGGGGTAAAAAGAGACAAAGCCTGCATTTAGGGAAATCCTCATTATAGAAGTCGGAGAGAAGAAAAGGTGCCTGTCCTCTGTTACAATCAGGGTTCTTCCAGAAAAGCAAAATCCACATCAGGGTTATTGAATAAAGGGTATTAAACACAGGGAATGAGTTACAAAGGTGTTAGAGGAGCTGCAAGAATAACCTGGGTAGATGAGTCACCCAAAGATTAGCCACTGGGAAGCCATTGCCATCCTTAGGACTCAGGACAAATGAAGAAGATGGAGTCCAGGGGTGGGCAAACTTTTTGACTCGAGGGCCACAATGGGTTCTTAAACTGGACCAGAGGCCGGAACAAAAGCATGGATGGAGTGTTTGTGTGAACTAATATAAATTCAAAGTAAACATCATTACATAAAAGGGTACGGTCTTTTTTTTTTTTTTAGTTTTATTCATTTCAAACGGGCCGAATCCGGCCCGTGGCCATAGTTTGCCCACGGCTGGTACTGTAACCTGAGTCCAAGAGCTGGGAACACTTGGCTGACATTGGCATTATAAGGGGCCTTTTTGGGGCAAGAGCTAGGGCCACACAGGAGTTGCAGCTCTGCCAGATATGCCTCCCAAAGCAGAGGGAAGGGACAAATTACCGTGGCTTCTTTCTCCCAAACTCCAATCTCCACCAATGCTTCTCACTAGCAAATCTTATCTGGAGCTAGTGGTCAAGAGAGCCTGGGAACCACAGCTCACAACTGTCAGACAGCACAGGCAGGGAGTGGGTCTGCGAGCAAACAGCTAAAGAGCCAGTACAACCTTCCACAAGGAAAAGTTTTATCAATGTTTTTGTAGATAGGTTAAAGAGGAATTCATATCACAAATCCCACACCAAAACCTTTCTGTTAGGGTCACTGAAGGAGGAATGCACAAGGCTAAAGTGGTAAGGGATTATGAATTTATTAGGTCATCTGGAAACCAGATGGGCTGAGCCCCAAAGTGGCGCTAGCAGCCAGGGACCAGGGAGTCAGAGGTTTCGAAGGACTCTAGGTGGGCTTTATTGGCGGGGAATTTTCTGGGCAGTCCAGTTCCTGGGCAAGTCCAAAGGAGAAAGATAATTGTCTTAGCAAGTGGAATGTGGTCTAAGCGAAAGGGAATGTTGGTTGTGAAGTGGTCTAAAGGTCAGTTCCCAGGGAAGGGGGTATCCGTTCAATTATTTGATCAGACCTAACACTTTCAAAATGTCTTTTCATCATTTCTTCATCTCTCTGTCCTGCAGCGGCTACCATGTCTCTCTCCATCTTTTCTCCCCCTCTCAGTTCTATCTCTACCCTGCTGGCTGTCATGCTCTGTTCCCCCATACCTCTCTCCCAGTCCCCTCCACAAAAGCTTTGTCCATAAGCTGGAGACTTGAGTTGACCTCCTCACTTTTTCTATCAAAGGCAGCTCTCCTTGGGACAAACGCTTAAGGCTATGTGATTGGGTAAATAGTATTGATGTGACCAATTGGATCATTGCAGTTTAGTCAAGCCTGAGGCAGCCAAGTTATCCAACTAAATAGAGAGACCAGCTCAAAGTAAGGCCATCAGCAGGAGCCTGCTGCTTACCTTTCCTCTTTCAAGTCACCACGATTGACAACTTTGTTAATGCCTAAGTCGAAACTCAGCCCCCACCTGGTCTGCATAGGCCTTTGTAACAGAAAGGACTTAGGCTTCAGTTTCTTTGGAATCACAGAAATTAAGTATCTGTGATTTAGCTTGTGAACTTACTAAGGAAGGGTGGTAATCATTGCTATTTCAGTGTAGATCACAAAATTAGAATGGTGCCCAGGACATACTAGGAACTTAAATACTTGTGTTGATAAAATATAAATAGGTTACATGATTGTATTAGTTTACCAGGCTGTTTAAGCAGCCAAGGCAGCTTAAACCACATAAGTTTATTTTCCCACAATTCTGGAGGCTAAAAGTCTGAGATCAGGGCATTGCTGGTTTAGTTTTTTCTGAGGCCTTTCTCCTTGTATGTACTAGTAAATGGTTCTCTTTTCCCTGTGGCTTCTCATATTCTTCTCTCTGTGTAAATCTTTGCTCTAATTTACTCTTTCTATAGGGACACTCGTCAGGTTGGATTAGGACCAACCCTAATTATTTCATTTTAACTTAATTACCTCATTAAAGATCCTATCTATATATATTAAAAAGCCCAGCAACTGGAACAGCAGAAGGACCAGAACAACTGGTGGCCATGACGTGCACTGTAGCAGCCAACCAGCTTGATCCGCCCCCCCTCCCCGATCGTCCCCTAACACCCTGATCGGTGGTGGGGCTAGAAGGCCAACCCCCCGTGGCCCCTCCCCCCTGCCAGTCTGGCAGGCTAGCCAGACCCCACCCATGCACGAATTCGTGCACCAGGCCTCTAGTCTCCAAATAACACCACATTCTGAGGTACTAGGCAGGAAGACTTCAACATATGAATTTAGGGGAGAACACATTTTAGCCCATAATTCAAAGTCAGACTTCATCTCACTCAGTGATCTTATTGTCTGAACTACAGAGAGCAGCATAAATATTTACATGTTAACTTTATTGTTGATAGTGGCAGGACCAGGATCCATGGATTTGCTGGCACCCTGATCCATGTCTTCTGGCTCTGTTAGACTGTCTTTCCATCATGTTGGGGTCACAGCACAGTTCTTAGGTGATCAGAGTCTGGTCATATAGGCATGGGTCCGAAGCCCAGGTTTGCTATCTATTAGCTACTTGACCTTAGACCAGCTCCTTAGCATCCCTTAGTTTGGTTTCTGCATCTATACTACCTCTATACTACCTTTCTCACTAAGAGGGATGAGGATTCAATGCGATGGTGTATTTTGTGAGGGAGGAAAAATTTCCCTCTACCCTCTTCAGTTCAGTGTTTGGGGCCCTGAAAATTAAATTAAGAAAAGACAGATTAAAAGGAGAGAAAAACATACAATTTTGATTAATAGTTACATGCACAGAAGTTCACAGAAAAGGCGTAAAACTCAAAGAAGAGGTTAGACTCATGGGTTTATATACCATTTTAACAAAAGGAAAGGAGGTTGGGGCTTCAAGGGATGATGAATTGTGGGGAAGGAACTAGGAACTATATGAGGAAACTAGTGGAAGATAAGGGTTCTTTTAGTAAGGTCTGTTTATGCAGACATCTCCGTGTTGACTTTCCATCTCCAGGGATTAGAGTTTTGATTAGAGGCCCCTTCATGAAGGGAAATTTATGACCTGCTTTTGGGCAGACAAGAGGAGGGCAGAGAACTCTTCCTGTGTCTGTTGATTCTCCGTTGCCTTCAGCTCTAATTCTTATGCCAAAGTGACATATTTGGGGGTGGTATATCCTGATCCCCTTTAACAAATGCTTAGTACTAGTTCTAGTCACATTAAGTGCAAGATAATCATTATTCAAGTAGAATTTGTCCCCGAATTGTAGGACAGGTGCAGCCTTAGCGGCATGGAAAAGGGACAAGCATGTTTGTCTTCCCCCCGTGTTTCTGCCTAGGCTTTCTGCAAACAAGGCTTTCCACATTCAAACACATTGCTCCACCCCAAAAGCTCACTCATGTCTATCCTCTCCTCCGCACCCCGTTGCCACAGTTCTAGTTCAGGTTCATATAGCAAGACTGCCTTCTGTCCAGCTCCTGGATCCTATGCCAGAGAAAAGGCAGAATCCTTCATGTACCCTTCAGGGTAAAAGTTCAAGTGCCAAGCCCAGCACCATGTGCTCTGCAGCTAACTTTTCCATTTATAGCCCCTCTCCCCTCAGCTCACCAGTGAACTAATAGCCATTAGGGGCACATTCTCCTGCCTCTGGGTCCGCGGGGATATCACTGCATGAAGCTCCTCTCCCCTTTACTCACTCAAACACTGCCTGCTCTTGGTAATATGTCTCAGCTGCCCAGCTGCCACCCGCTCCCCATTCTGTTCATTAGGTGTCCTCTGTGCCTCTCTGTCTTACAGAATTGTAAATGTGCATTTCTTCTGTGTCTCTGCCTTTAAGTCATGAGTTCTTTGAAGAGGGGACCACATTTAGTTCATCTCAGAACTCCAGTGCCCAGCGCAGGCCTGGCATAGAGTAGGCATTACTTAAGTGCTTATTAAGGGAATGATGCCACTTCACCTGTCTATGGTGGCCCTGAAAACCAACCATCATTTAATTACCTCTCAGCCTGAAGTTCAGGGCTTCTGGTGAAAAATATGTTAAGGGAAGGGGACGTGACTGGTAGTGATCCTGAAAAAAGTATGTGGTTGAAAGAAATGGTTGTAATGTAATGAAGTAGCCTTCATAAGTTTCCTTGTGGGAGATATATGTTAATTTCCCAAATGTATGAGCATCTGCATATTTTCGTGGGGAGTATTCAGCGCCTTTTCTAACACTGAGATGCTTGAAATGGGGTTATTTCCCTTCCAAATGAAAAAAAAAAAAAACCCACCCCAATTGAATAAATTATATTCCCCACCACCACCACCACCCCCGGGTGCTTAGAAAGTGTGGGAGTTGTCACCAAACACTACTAAATGTTCTAATTTAGTCATAAATGGGCTAAAAGAATGTAGCAAATTACTAAGTCCAAAGTAAGTTGTTCTAAATATTTTATCTTGTTCAGCATATGCTGTTAAAAAAAACACACCCTCAAACTATAATTGTCAACATCATTTCATAAAAAGTAAACAACAGCTGAGTGTAATGAGATGATAAAGAATCTCTCCATAATTCCCGACATATGGCAAAGAGTATGTCCATGCTGAACACACGTTCATCAACTGAGTTATTCTCTTCCTTTGAATTCTTTCTCTAGGAAAAGCACCTCCAGGAAAGCCAGAGGCTTTTTCCTAAAGCAGACGGGGGCCTGAGAGAAGTTGTATGGTGCAGTTAGATCTCAGGCAAGAGGAGTGTAGAACACCATGGTGATCAAAAGGGGTGAAGTTGAAAAAGCCATGTATTTCTGTAAGAGCTGCCATTCTAGAATTCTCATACATGAAATGAATAAGCATATGTGGGAAATGGATGGGTAAATTTCCATGTGTCAGTTTCAGAGTCTGTGAACAAACTCTCATGGGCCCAGCTCATGATTTGGATTCATGCTAAGTGCATGGACACTTAAAATGTTAACAGGGAAGACCACTGGGAGGCAGCTTGAAATTTCTCTCTCTCTCTCTCTCTCTCTCTCTCTCTCTCATATTTTGCCACTCATTCCTTTACAACCATCCCGTGGTCGGCAAACTCATTAGTCAACAGAGCCAAATTTTTTAAGCTTAAACTATATAGGTAGGTACATTGTTATTAACTTAATTAGGGTATTCCTAAGGCTTAGGAAGAGCCACATTCAAGGGGCCAAAGAGCCGCATGTGGCTTTCGAGCCACAATTTGCCGACCACGGCCCCAGGGTATCTCCCATACGTGCACCTCAAGCCCAAATCCCCCTCCAGCAAATCAGATTCATGTTTCTGGCTCTCTGGGATACTTGCCCCCTAAGGACCTGATAGCTCCCCAAAATTTGCCCCTGCCATCCTGTACCCAGGCTAGGTCCCTTCCTTTCCCCATTCACACTGAACACATACCTGAGACGTGGGTGTCCCTGTATAATGCACCTGGGTCCTAGGTTTCAGCTTCCAAGCGCCCAGAAGGAAGCTTTTGCTGGATGCACCCACTAAGCAGGGTTATTACAGGGCCACAGCACGGGCTCCACGTCATAAAGCAGCTTGTGGTTACAGTGCGGACAGGGGCTGGTCCTGGGCTGTCCTAAGTCCTTCAAAATCCCCATCATGTCAACTTGGATCAAGGCAAGTCTCCCCAGCTCGAGAGCCCCCTTAGGGCTGCAACTCGGGGTGCGGGATACAGCTCCAGGCCTAAATTGCGCACCTGGCTGTGTGGCCCAGCAGCTTCTCCATGGTGACTAAGGAGATGCCGAAGGCCCTGAGCTGGTGGCATGACGGCCTCCACTTGGGAGTCCACCATCCCACAGTAAGTCCTGGAGGGTGGCTGCAACTCCCTCCAGCAGAGCTCGGAGGGGCTCGGGACCAAACTCGGCGAGGCCGAGGCCTCTCAGGTCCAGGTCCTTCAGCTGACTGAGGTTCGGGCACTGGAACAGATATGTCAGGTCTGAATCTGTAAGCCGGCAATTCGTTATGGAGAAGGTCTCCCAGGGGCTCTGCGGGCACCTGAGCATCGGGTCCAGACGGCCGTTGCGGAAGGAGGGAGATTCCAGGTAGACGTCCCAGAGGTGCTGCAGGCTGAGGACCTGAGAGGTGAAATAAGAAACGTGTTGCTCCTGCTCCTGCTCCTCCTCCTCGGAGGCCGGCATGTGGATGTGGGAGAGAGTTTCTGCTCGTCTCTCCCAGGTGAGAAGCAAACATCCCCAGTGTGGGCGGGTCCAGGTGCAGTTCACTTCCACCCCCTGATGCAGCCCAGCTGCACCACAGCCAGGACCTTCTAATATTCGCGACGGGCACCGCAGCAATCTTCAGCTTCTTGAGCACAGGTGCAGCAGTCCTTCTCTGCTTGGCCCACCGGATGATGTGGGTGGAACACTGATCCCGGGTCTGATGGCTGAAGCGAAGGCCTATGAACACCTCCAAGGGGGCCAAGGGCTGTTTCCTGCTGGAGCTGCCGCAGCCGCTGGTCCCGTTGGTGAGTGCACCTGTGCGCTGGCTCCCGACCACATTCTCCACTTCTGACCAGTGTTCCGTCAACCCAGCACCTGCAGTTTCCACCTCCTAGGGCAAACCCATCAAATGCACCAGGACTACCAGAGGGAGGTGGGCAAAGGGCCAGGCATGCACCATCGCCTTCAGGGACACGTGTCTCCCGAAGAAGAGTCCCATGAACAGCGGTGGGAGGAGCTCTGGGCAGGTGCTCCAGAGCTGCGATAGCCAAGGCTTCGTCCCTCGGCAGGCTCTTTCCCGCCAGGCCCAGGAGTCTGGGTAGGGACTGGATGCACAAAGGAATCCTGCGGAAATGTCTGCTCTGATGGGGTTGGTTGGCGCTCAGATCTCAGACGTGGTGGAGAACCATGGCCGTGGCTGCAGAGCTGGAGGATTCTGTCAATATTTCTTTATCAAATGGTTTGTATATGTGGGGTTTAAGCTCAGAGGAGACACAGTCATGTGCCACGTCACGAAGTTTCAGTTCATTGGACAGCATATACAATGGTGCTCTGATAAGATGATGATGAAGCTGAAAAAATCCCATCACCAAGTGACATGGTACTGCCTTCAGGGTCCGGGTGGCACTGGTGTGAACAAACCAATTGTGCTGCCTGTCTGTAAAAGTAGTGCACATACACTTACGTACAGCACGTGACACTTGATAATCAATGACGGATTGGTTTATGTATTTACTATACTGTATCTTTTATTGTTATTTTAAAGTGTACTCTTTCTATTTATAAAAAAAGTTTGCTATAAAATGGTATGCCGTGCACACTGGCAGCAGCCTCATACATCTCATGTTCACCAAGTGGTTTTTTTTCAATTACAGCTGACACTAGATATTATATTGGTTTCAAGTGTATGGCATAGTGATTAGACATTTATATAAATTATGACGTGATCCCCCCATAGGTCTAGTACCCACCCCCCCGACACCACACATAGTTATTACAATATTATTGACTACATTCCCTATGCTCTTCTTTCCATCCATGTGCCTATTCTGTAACTACCAGTTTGTACTTCTGAATCCCTTCACCCTTTTCACCAAGTCTCTTGATTGCATCACTTTCACTTGTTTTTTTAAATTTACTCTTGTGTTTGTAGAGTAACATACTGTATAGGCTTGTAGCCTAGGGGCACCAGGCTATACCATATAGCCTAGGTATGTAGTAGGCTATACCATCTAAGTCTGTGTAACTGCATTCTGTGATGTTCATACAATCACAAATCACCCCATAATGCATTTCTCAGAATATACTTTCATCATTAAGCGGCACGTGGCTGTACTTATAAACCATTATTTTCAGGCCTTTTTTTTTTTTTAATCCTCATGTGAGGATATTTTTTCCATTGATTTTTAGGGAGAGTGGAAGAGAGGGGGGAAGACAGAGAGAAACATTGATGTGAGAGAAACACATGGATTGGTTGTCTCCTGCACAAGCCCTGACCAGGCTTCAGGCCTGAAGAGGAGCCTGCAAGCAAGGTACGTGCCCTTAACCGGAATTGAACCCGGGACTCTTTGCTCCACAGGCTGATGCTCTATCCACTGAACCAAACTGACTAGGGTTTAAACCATTATTTTCAGAGTGAAGCCCTAGAGGGGAAGGTGGGCAAGTTCCCCCTGTTTCAACCAGCTACTTCAAAACTGCCCTAGAAGAGAAAGGTGGGGCAGTGTCCAACAACACAGACCTGGCATCTCTGCTGAGAGAAGGAGCAGAGCCCAGCGCGGGTACAACGGGCTTTGTGAAGAAACGCTGGGGAACAATACTAGCCTGTGTTTTCACATAAATGATGACAAATCTACCTGAAATTCTTTTTGGAATGAACAGGGGTTTAGGAGCAAATATTGAATGAATAAATAAATTAACAAATCATTGAGCTAATTAGTTAATAACCACACCTAGCCCTAGCCAGGCAGCTCAGTTGGTTAGAACCTCATCCCCAAAACACCAAGGTTACAGGTCTGATCCCTGGTCAATCGATGTTTCTTTCTCTCTCTAAAACAAACAAACAAACCAGACCTAGGCAGGAGAAGTGGACAGAGGGTGCACTTAGAACACTCTGTGAGGAAAGGGTACGTTCTATGTGAGCTGATGGGGGTTGGGCGGGTGGGGAAATCCAGCAATTTGGAGGCAAAGAACAGCTTTCTGAACTTTAGTTTCCAGGAGATAATAATTAGCATTGCGAATATGCTTTGCAACTCTAAAACCCCATAAAGTGTTACTCATCTCATTCTGCTGTCTCCTTGAGGTGCTGTTTTAAAAAATGATAGCATTATAATTAGATTAATCTCATTGAATAAAATAAAGGCTGCCTTTCACTGAGCTTTTCATCATGCCAGGCAGTGTGTCTGTCCAAGCACAATGATTCTAGAAGCTCCAAGGAGAAGAGAGGTGGGCACCATAGAGACAGCACAATAATCAGGCACCCACACATTGCTCAATTACTTAAGGCTACTGGGAGGAACATAAAACCAACGATTTCTAAGAAAACAAAAAGACTTCAAGGAAAAACTCAGGGTTACCTGCCTGAAAAAAATCTGTAAGGTTCATTGTATGGATTCTTGATGGGAACCATGGCATTACCATTGCCTGGGACACACACAAAAAAGGAGTGAAGATTCTGGAAAGAAAATGTGCCTAGAGAGCAAGGTGACCTAAGTGTTTGACTGATTTCACTTCTATGGATGTTTGTCCGTGCTGTCCTGGAAAAGTGGAGAAAAATAGGGCTTGAGTGTAAGACCCAGAATTGATTTAGGCATGAAGGAGTCACATGGAGCTGCCCACACTTAAGACAGTACAGGGTGGATTGCCAAAGGGAAAAGAAAGAACAATAAGAATTGGATAACAAGGTAAGAGCCTTACTATGTTAGTAGGCAGACATTTGGCCCATCTTCTTATGAAACACACGGTTATTTCTTTAATGTTTGATGATGGTGATGATGATGATGATGGAAGGATTTTTTGTCTTCTTAAAAATGAAATGAAATAAAAGAAAATGCTGTGTCTTTTTAAAAAAATATATTTTATTGCTTTTTTTACAGAGAGGAGGAGAGAGGGATAGAGAGTTAGAAACATCGATGAGAGAGAAACATCAATCAGATGCCTCTTGCATACCCCCTACTGGGGATGTGCCCACAACCAAGGTACATGCCCTTGACCAGAATCGAACCTGGGACCCTTTAGTCCACAGGCCAATGCTCTATCCGCTGAGCCAAACCGGTTAGGGCGAAAATGCTGTGTCTTAATTCCCATCCCAAATCACTTAATCATGAGAAATAACTGAATTTCACCTAATGTAGCATTGTAATGACACCAGATTCAAGGTATGGATCCTAAAGGCCATGTTCTAGTCATTCTCTTCCTTCCTTCCTTCCTTCCTTCCTTCCTTCCTTCCTTCCTTCCTTCCTTCCTCCCTCCCTCCCTCCCTCCCTTCCTTCCTTCCTTCCTTCCTTGGAGAGACAGAATCAGAGAGAGAGACAGAAACATTAATGATGAGAGAGAATCATTGATTGGCTGCCTCCCCTGTATCCCCCCTTCTGGGGATCGAGCCCGAAACTTGGGTGTTTGCCCTGACCTGTAATCAAACCATGGCCTCCTGGTTCATGGGTCTATGCTCATCCACTGAGTCACATTGGCTGGGCTAGTCATTCTCTTTCTTGAACAATTTTGGTAATTTTGATTCTTCCTCCCTTGAAGTTCCTTTCCATCCGTTATCTCGTCCGATAGTACTTACCTAGCAACTAAGTGTCGAATCAGGAGATGATAATTATATGCCATGTCTTATCCTCCTTGTTTAACTTGACCTTTTCTTGATGAGGTGTTTTCTTCCCTTGAGTGCTGGCATTTTGATGCCATCAAGGCAAGGCTATTTTGGGTTGTTCCTTGCTGGGGAACTTCTCATATGAAGGGTTTCAACGTGAAAAGTCATCATTTCATTTTTTAAATTAACAATGTTTTTGCTGCTTTAAACAGGTTCTGCCCAACCATCAAAGGCACAGAACGTATGTTTATATGACATGACAGATGACAAGTGCTCCCAGAGAAATTAAACATCATTTTAGGTTCTAGATTTATCTCCACCGTGTCTGACTTTCCATTACTTAACTGCCAGTCATCGTGACCTTCCTACAGAACACATATTATTCTTTACTCAAGGAGGAATTTATACTGACTTATTTAACATATACTTTGCAGAAACATTTGTGTGTGGCAGGAAGAGTAAATTACTTATTGAGTTTTCTCATTGATTTTTCATAAAACACTTTTCTTATTTCATTGTCCTTAGAGAATTGTTGATGCTGTGCTTTGTATTTTCCAAGGTAGATCTTTCAGTTGTTGGAATAATTACACTTGCATTTGTCTTATGCCTAAAATATAATTGACAGTGCTTATAGAATGTTCATATTTCACATTGCCTAGCTTGATTATTGAAGATGCTCAGTTTTCTGGTCTATATTTTCTTTTTGTTTGTTTTGTTTTGAGAGACGGAGTTCAGCAGGGCCCAGAAAGCCATTTCTCTGAGATTATTAGGAAATAAAGAATTATTGTGAACAGCTCCAGAAAGATTTCTACAGATCCCTTCCCAAAAATTATAGTCTGTAGGCTTATAGGAAAAAGAGGTCCATGCAGGGGAAATAGGGAGATTAGCTTCTCAAGGAGAAGCCGTGTTTAGATGCCTCTTGAATATATGATTTTAGGGTATTTTGGTACCATCATAATTACAATACTACCATATATTTTTCATCATAGTAACACTCCAGTTTAGAGTAAATCTTTAGTAAGACTTACAGGTGTTTGCTGATTCCTGCAGCATCTAGAGCAGCTACTGAGTCACTGGTCCATAAATGTTTAATAAGCCCTGCCTAGGAGCAAAACACTATGCACTCTTATGCAGGAGACACTCTTAGATTACATCCTAGTTAGTCCTTATTAAGATCTAGTTAAGAGAGCTGAGCAATACCCTTCCATGTTGTTCAAATGTCAGCATACATTTGCAAATCCTCAATAAGTGAAACTCAAAATAAACTTACTGTGATTCAATAGCTTTGTACCACAATTTCATCACAAGCAGTGTTGTGTTCCTCCTATCTTGACAGTACCTTTGCACATAATAGCAGCTCAATAAACATTTGTCCATGGAAGGGTGATAGGGTGTAGGTATAAAAAAAGCAACCCACCTCCCATGCTCTGCACAATTGATTGCATTATATGGGGCTCCTAACCATTTTCTTCTTTGATATCATATGAAATGGGCCTAAACTCTGACCAAAAACTCATGTTTATAGCACTGGCCAAACTGACTTTCACTATCTAAGTATGTGAGCACAAAACAGTTAAACAAAACCCAGGGCAACAGGGAGAAGACAATTTTAACCACAGTTGTTGCTACTGAAGGATGACAGGTGGGTTGGGCTTTATTGTGAAAGACAGGAAATATTCAAAGAGAAGAAGAAAGGGATGAACTTGTACTGAGTGCTTACTCTGTGTTAGGCACCACCCAGATGCTTGCATAAACCATTCTTGGATCTCAGCAATCCTAAGCTGGAGGCATCTTAAGGTAGAAAGGACGAACCTCAGAAGTAAAGTAACCTGCCCAAAGCCTCACAGCTCCCACTGGGCAGGTCCTGGACTGCAGCTCAGACCAGTCTGCTCAGAAGAAGTGCCCTTTTTGCTCGTTCAGGTGTGTCCATCCCATCTTCTGTGGTGAAGGGTCACCTGCATGGCAAGCTGATGCTTTGAGTTTGGATCTCTTGATTTTAAGAATAAGACTCAGGCCCCACAAGTAATGAAGAATATATATATTACTGGTGCCATTTTGTGATCTTTCCCTACTGCTGATGACCTGGTATTGACGGGAGATCAATATCTATAATACTAAAAGTGTAATATGCTAATTAGATGGAATGACCTCTCAGACGAAGCAGGGGCTGCGAGGGAAACCCAGGCCCTGGGTGCCTTCCAGCGGCCGGAGGGAAGCCCGAGTCCCAGGTGCCAGAGGGAAGCCAGTGCCAGCAGCCGGGGGAAGGAAGGCCTATTCTTGCAAAATTTCATGCATCGGGCCTCTAGTATATATATATTCCTTTAGTAATGAGGAAGCAATGATGTCAGCCTCACACCAAGTCTCAGAGAACCCAGGAAAAGCAGAATAACCGGGCTTCAGGAAGGGTAGAATGGTATCAGAGCTGGGCTCGGGGAGACTGGAACGAGAGCATCATCGAGATGCCAAGACCATTCCAGGAGCTTAGGGGGGTGGCATTTCTGGGTCTTCTGAACAGACACGCACCATGAACGTGACTCATTCACTCTGCAGGTTTGCTTCACTAGGCATCTCTGATTCTCTTTCATGATCAATTGGTTTTCCTGTCTTTTACTCACATTCTTTTCTCATAGCACCTGTGTGCCTCTGATTCTGCTGCCTCTCAACTTCAATTTACTCCTGGCTCCTCATGGCCCCACTCTACTTCAAGGCCTCTTCCTTTTACGTGTCCTGAATAACTCTCACTGCAAACTGTCTCGTTCTCCCAGAGTTTCTTAATTCTGACTCTGGGAACCAGACTGCTGACACCAACTTACCCTTGTTTAAAAGGCTTTTCATGCCAGAATATCTCATGAGCTGTGAACCAGCCTATACATTTTGACTGCCCTTAAGTTAGGGATCCAACCGGGCCAAGTCACCCCGGGAGAGACTTGAGTACACCTAGTTCCTTTAAGAGGGGCTAGGGACTTGGCAAGCAGGATGACTGACACGTTGGCAGTGACTGACAACAATGAAAATTGATCTCCCATCAATACCAGGTCAGTAGCAGTAGGGAAAGATCACAAAACAGCAATGGCACAAGATGGTCGCTGTGTAGATGGGGGGGGGGGGGGGGGGCAGAACTAGGAAGAGACAGAGAGGCTTTCAGTAGGGAATGGAGAGTGCTTCGGGGGATGAGCTGCAGACCATGAGTCATCAATAAAACATCTGGTCTGAACAGACAGCTTCCTAGGAGGGAATCACTTCAGGAACACTTTCTTTTGGTTTTGAGTTTCATGAAAATGTGCACAATCTTGTTGAGAGCTGAAGTTTTCCTCTTATTTCCTGCCTTGGTATCGAATCTGAAAATATGGCATTTGATATGTATTTTCTCTGTCAACTAAACTTATTTTTCAAAATTATTTAAATTATAGAAATAACATCCAAATGCATTTTCATTGTGAAAATTTCAAACAGCACAGATAAAACCAACGCCTGCCTTTGAACCTGTTCTCCAAATCCTGCTTCTGCCCCAGAGGTCATTCTGGGTAGCCTTTCAGACCTATTTCTATGCATAGAGACAGCTCCATTTTACTGGTTTGTATAAATGAACAGCCATATTCAGGACTTTGCCATCTAGAGCCATTTAAACTGAAGTAGATGGGTGAGATTTTTCACATTTCAGAAATACCTGCAAACAATTTCCATTCAGATACTGAATGGCAACAAAGGTTACAATTAAGCAGATAATTCAAAGGCCAAAGGAATCATTTGGCCAAAGTGGAAAAAGGCTCACCGGTGATATAGCCCCTTATTCCAGGAGCGGAGACAGTCTGAGGCTCAGCTCCTGCCCCATTTGGTGCTGTGAACTCTACATATTTGCCTAATAACTAGCAGAATTGAACAGCATAGAGGACAGGGCCACCTGATGAAAACGGAAGTTTCCACACCACAAACAACAATTAAAAAATCATACACAATTGCCCTGGCCGGTTTTTCCTCAGTAGTTAGAGTGTCATCCCAGAAACCAAAGGGTCAGGGCTTCTATTCCTGGTTAAGGTCACAAACCTTGGTTGCTGGTTCAATCCCCAGTCCTGGTCCAGGCATATGCAGGGGGTAACCAATCAATGTGTCTCTCTCATGTCAATGTTTCTCTCCCTCCCCCCCTCCCACACATCCACTGTCTGAAAATCAATGGGAAAAATATCTTCAGGTGAGGATTTAAAAAAAAAAAATCACACACGAGAAGATAGGAAAGGGAGGAACTAACAAATGAAAATTGTATTTGACAGCCCTTCCTCCCCTCACAATTATTTCCAAAGAACCAATCAGGTTAAGGTCAAAAGTGCAGTGGGAGAAACCAAACAAACCTCATCACCTAAGTGTCTTCAAGAGAGAGTTGAATGAGGAATTTAACTGCATAGAAACCTCACCAATTTATAATTTAAAACTTTATGAATTTGGAAAACTTAGAAAAGAAAATCCTGAATTTTAAAATTCTCTCTTCTAAAGTGCACTTTAATGACTAATTACTAGTATACGTAGAAACTTGAAAAAGGATCCTGAGACTTCTGAAATGATTGGCAATCAGGGCATCAATTAGCAGTGGTTATATACGAAGATGTGCTAAAATTTGTAACACCTATTTGCTTACTTCAAAATCATTCAAGCACTGATTAAACTTGGATTGTAGACCATATGAAGGCCAGGATTGCGTTGTTCTATTCCGACATCTCTCCCTTGCCCTCCAACACATTCTCCCACAGCACTTACCACATCTCATACACGGGCTTGCACCAAATGCATGTTGACTGTTGAAAGCATATATGTGATGAGACCCTGGAGATACAGGGATGAACAAGACAGACAAGATACTTTTCTTTATAGAACTAACGTTGGGGTGGCTTGTGAAGACAGAAAATAACATTAAAATATGTAAAAATTATTTCAGATAGTGATCAATGATGAAGAAAATAAAACTAAAGGCAGAGAAGGACTGAGAGTGGGTGTATGTAAGTTAGGGTGGACTGGGAAGTCCTTTCTTAGGGGCATATTTAAGCCGGAACTTGAATGATGACAGAACCAATCAGGTTAAGGTCAAAAGTGCAGTGGGAGAAACCAAACAAACCCATCTGAGGCAATTAGCAAACTATTAGGTTCTACACTAAGGGGTGATGACCATAAAAGCATGAACAGTTCAGCCCTAGTCAGTTCAGCCCAATGGATAGAGCATCGGCCCAGTAACTGAAGGATCCTGGGTTCGAGTCCAGTCAAGGGCATGTACCTTGGTAGCAGGCTCTATTCCCCTGCCTAATGCGGGAGGCAACCAATTTATGTGTCTCTCCCCCTCCCTTTCACTCTCTCTAAAAAAGCCAATGGAAAAATGTCCTCTGGTGAGGATTAACAACAACAACTTGCGAAAACAACATTAACAGTCAGAGAGGCAGGCGAAAGCTGTCTCTAATGCAGGAGAGGAAAAAGTTTTCCTCGCTCCTCTTATGGTCCCTGACTGGATCTGAAAATCAAACTTACAAAGACAGATTAACAGGAGAAGAGCATACAAATTTATTTAGTGTAAGTTTTACTCAACATGGGAGCCTTCCTAAGGAAATGAAGACACAAAGAAGCAGACCGGAGTACTTTGATGCTGGGATGATGAGAGTGGACAGTCATGAGGAACATGGTAGGTCAGAGAGGAGGCGATGCGTGTGGTAAAGTGCAGGTGAGTGTAGGAGACACTCAGCAGGGCCTGTTTGTTAGAATTCTTCTTGGTGACCCTTTGTCTTTGGAGATAAGGATGTTCCTTTCCTCCGGGTATAGGGAAGGCATGACTCACCACGTCTCACATGAGGGTTTTATGACTTTTTTCAGGGAAAAAGGGGGAGGAAAGTCCTTTGTTCAAACTCCTTCTGCTTAAAATATTTAATATGCCGTGGTGACATATTTTAGGGTAGCGTGTCCTGAACCCCACCACTGGTTTCGGTGTGTCTGCATCTGTTTCAGGAGGGATTTGGGATGAGAGAAGAAGGAAGGGCAGATGATTTTTCTTGGGGGGGGGGGGGGGGGAGGGGTACCAAATTACTTTATTTGAAGGAATGGTACAAATGAAAGACATGAGTGGATGATTTGGTACAAGTTATAGAAAAGGTAAAGGCAACTCCAACATGCAGTACTGGTTGGGTGACCAGGAGGTCAGCCCGAGGCTACGCGAAGCAGCCAAGGCTTAGCTCTCGCCACTGCCTCCCAGCGTGTGCTTGTCAAAGAGATGCTCGGCCGTTCCCGTTTCAGGGGCCCCCAACCTGCGCAAGTTGGTTACGAGGGTCCCCCAGTTCTTCGAGGGAGTTCACCTGCTCATTCATCAGTTTCTCTGCATGTCCCCTCTCCTCATGAGATCGATGAAGAAAATATTTGGCAAGGTTCCTCAAAGCCACATCATCGCGGTCAGAGTAGTAAGACATGGACAGGTAGACGCAGGAGGCGGAGAGCTCCAGGTTGATCTGGCGTGGATGGCGGCCTCCGAGTCCTGATGGTAGTTCCTGGCGCACCTGCGAGGTGGGCGCGGGGGACGCCAGGGCGGGCGGCGGGTGCGCGGCGCCGGAGCGGAGGCGGGGACCTTGGGTCGTCCCGGAGGGGGGTTCCGGAGGGTCCAAGGCCCCGGGGAGGCGGGCGTGGCGCGGCTGCGGAGCAAGCGCCGGGTTCCAGGTTCGGGTTCTGTCCAAGCACTGTTGAAGCAGGAAACCACGGCCGCTCTCCGCGAAGACTCAGAGCAGAGGATTTGCCAGAGCAGGACGGAGGTGAGGCATTGGAGGGAGCCGGGCATGAAATGTTAGGAAGCTCTCCCTGCGAAGGTCGCGGGGCGAGGTGGTTCCTGAGAGGGAGCGCCTCCTTCCATTCTGGGCGCCTCTGGCCTCCCTTGCCTCACCCTAGTCCCAGCTCGGAGGTCGGGCATGAACTGACTTGGTCAGAAGAGAGCAAGAAGACCCTCCTGACCGAGAGGGGGAAATCCAGGCGCTGGCCTGGCACCGACAGCTGGGCTTTGGTGTTCTCCTGTTGAAGGAAAACAGGGTCACAGAACATCTACCTCGGACAAGGCCACTCTGTGGTCCTGATGGATCAAGAGAGAAACAGGACCATTCCCTAATCAAGTCTGCGCACAGACAAATCATAATCCTTGTCCAAGCCTCATGATCCCCAACGTCTCTCCTAGGGCAAATGAGTGACAGCTGTTCTTTGCCAGTTACAGCTCTAGTCTCCCTCCAGTCTGTCCTTACAACACCTAACAGGTTTTTTTTTACAATACCAAGCATAGAATTAATTACCTGGCTCCCTGACAGCATCCAATCCAGAGCAGCCCTGCTTCCTTGAATGCTCCCCCAAATCAACCCAGACCTGAGTCCTATAAGTGTTTCTAGCACCCTGGTACTGAGATACCCACGGCTCCCCAGGGGGTGTGCTCCCCCTGCTGGGCGACCTCAACTCGGCCTGTGCAGGGCTGTTCCTAGTGGTCTGCGCACCACTTCGGTGAGAATGCATAACACTGAGGTGCGCAGAGAAATGAGGTTGGGTGGTAGGACTGGGTCAGTTTATGGGGGTGAGCATGTAGATAGCCTCAGTCTTGAAAGCTAGACTGAGGCCATGGAAAGGTAACACCTTGTCAGCCAGTTAGAAGCAAAGACTGGCCCAAATGGAAATGACGGCTTTGGAAACGGTGTGGTCCTTTGCATGGTTATTGTGGGTGTGGGTGGGTGGCCTGGCTACAGGCTGCTTTTTACAGATGGGAAAACTGAGGTGGCAGCCCAGTGACTTCCCACAATTTGCATGTGGACCAAGGCAGGGTTTCTGGGTCTCTTGTTGTCAATACTAAAGCAGTAGCCCCACATGGCCTCACCCCACACTCTCACCCTAACCAGATTTTATATTACTAGAAAATGAAAACCATGTCTTGGCTTTTAAAAAAAGATAACCTATTATAAATGCCGCCGAAGAATTTAATCCATAGAACAATTCATTCTATCCTCGAGCTTAATTTTATCATCCATGAATCCAGAAGAGAAGGAAGCATCTTTGCTAACTGTTCAACGCTTCTTGTTTTTCCAGAAACACGAACACCTCTGTCTCACATGACTCTCCCAGGTTGCAGCTGTGAGGCAGCTCAGGCGAGAAAGTGCTTCCTTCAAACCCTAGTGCTGTTGGCAAGTCTCAGGAGCCTGATGCCACAGGCACTGCTGACCCCCTGGGAGGCCCAGAGGACACAGATGGCGAAGAAAACCTGACCCCTGGTGGAAGTGCATTCCAATGACTAGGATGCATCCATATTGGACTTTCCAGCAAGCATTTCCAAAAAGAGGCCTGATTTCAAAGGGAAATTGATATTCCGGACTAGGTCACAGAGAAAGGCTGCTCAGACGTGGAAAGTCTTGGAAAGTTTCTGCCTGGGCTTGGAGGCAGAAACTTCTCATTTCCTTTCCCTGTAAGTCTGTGAAGTGCCATCTCTTCCTCCACCCCTGGTTTTGTGTGCTTTCTTTTCCTTCTAGGCTCTCAGATCCCAGAAAGCAGGAGGCACTGCTGGTTCACCTCACTTCCCCAGTGCTCGCTTCTGCCTGTGGCCAAGTAGGTTCTTGGTCACGGACGGACTAAGCTTGTATCTGAAACGCACTGCAGAAACATTTCAAAAGCAGTTGGCTTCCTCTGATGAGAGTTTTGCTGGCTGGAAAGGTGCGACGGGGACACTTCTCAGCAGGGCTTGGTTTTGAGTGCCAGGGAAAGAGCAGAGATTGGAAGAGAGGCGCGTTTCACTAGGATACACTCCGTTATCTTTGTTTTACGTTTAAATGAAACATTTGGGTCTACCTAAAACCTGGAGGACACATTAAGGGCAATTTCCCCAGCGTGATCCAGGTTGCTGATTAGTGAACTGAGGCCTCCTGGAGTACTCTGTTTGTGTTACTGATTGGTTAAGGGCTGTTTCCCAGCGCGGGGTGAGTTCATTTTCCCTGGGAGAACTGGAGAGCAGTGCCTTTCAGGCATAGCCGGAGCCAGCTCACTCTTCAAAGTACAGATTTCCTGAGCTGAAGCTCTTGAGCTCTCTTCCTAACTGCACAGGAAACCACGAAATGTCAGCTGCACAGTGTGGTGCTGAGCTAATCCCCGTCCAAATAAGTCTGACCTTTGTCCTCAGCTTCTGGGAGGTAATCCCTAGGGTCTTTCTTCTCCTGGGGGCAGTGGAGATAGTCTAACAATGTGATTTAGGCTGGAGGCTGGTCACACAAAAAAGACCTACAGCATCACACTGTTCTTGTGCTTTGGGGCATCATTAAGTAAAATAAACGTTAAGGGAACACAAGCCCTGGATAGTGTGACAGTCAATCCAATAACCAAGACGGCTCCTAAGTGACGGTGGCTGGGTGGTATATGCAGAAGGATATGCTGGACAAAGGGATGATTCATGTTCCTGGGAGGATGAAGCAGGAAGACACGAGATTGCGTCTGTCACGCTACTCAGAATGGCACACAATTTAAAACTTATCAATTGTTTCTTTCTGGACCTTTCCATTTGGTATATTCATACCACGGTTGACGGCAGGTAACTGAAACCGTGGAAAGCAATACTGCCAATAAGGTGAGGCTACTCTGTTCAACACAGCACCAGAGTGATCCTATCAAACTCTGAATTAGATCATGAGCTTTCCACTGGCTGGTGTTTTTGTCAGAGTAGATGTCAGAGTGCTTACAATGTCACACGAGCTCCAGCTCTCTGTCCAATCAATTTCCCACCTGCCCGCTCTGCTCCAGTGATAGGGGACTCCATGCCGCTCCTTGAGCACTCCAGGTACCCTCTGTCCACACCTCCTAGAATATTCTCCCAAATATCTGCCTGCCTTGTTCACTCTCCTCTGTTAAGCATCTTCTTCAAATGTCATCTCTTTAAATGCTTTCTTACTCTTGTTTATGATCTCAACAAGCTGCCACCTCTCAGGCCCTGTCCTGGCACCATTGATGTTCATAATCCTGCTCTAGATTCCTCCCACCCACCCATGGCCCTTATTACTGTCCACATATTATCTAATACAGTATAGTTATTCTGTTTTTTGTCTCCTTCCTCTATATGTAAGTTGCATGAGGGCAGGAAATAGTGTCTGTTTTATTTTCTGATGTATACTTACAACAGTGTTTTGGATATTAGATGCTCAATATTTATTTAGCTCAATACTAAGTAAATAAATAAGATTAATTAGATGAATGAGACATGTATGGGGAACAGCTTCCCAGGCATAGAAAAGATGAAAAGGAATCACAAAGAAGAGAATTACACATTTTACTACATACAAACTTAAAACTTTATCATGTATAACAGAACACAAAAATAGGCTACTATACTGTACTATACTTTAGAAAAACCTCAGATCTCATCCAAAGGAAGACCTTTTTAGATTTTAGAGTAAATGAATGCCCATAATAACAATTCAAGCTTTAAGTCATATTTCCCATTCTGGGGGGAAAAAAAGTTGAGGTTGTTATGTGCATTTTTGCTGAAGGCTGCCTACATAGCTTCATATTTTCTCCATAGTACTGATGTAAACTAGGAGTTTGTTATGAGACTTCTACCCACTCTTAATTCCATATTTGTTTTTCAAAATTTCCACTAGCCCCTTGAATCAAATTTTTATTTTAAGCATTATTTTAAGCAAACAAAACCTAAACTATTAGAAAGGACATTTTGAGCCATCACTGGAATTTAAAGTAAATTTTAAAAAAAATTTCAGGTGGAATTATCTTAATGATAGTAAATGGTTCTGCTATAAATAATTTTCTAAGAAATTTAGATAAAAAGCTTTTAGGTAATTAAGACCAATTTTTGACATTTGTTTTTCAATCAGAAAGGCTTTGAACAGACCAAGGAGACTGCCGACTGATGTCCTGTATTCTCCCCTAAGCTGGCCCTGCCCACAGACAGAAGGCACTTTCTAGCCCACCCCTCACTGTGCAGGTGAGAAAACCAAAACTTGGGAGGTAAGCATGTTTTGTTTCTCAGATAATTTTGACATCTGGGCCATCTCAGTTTCAGTGTCTATTTATGACTTTCTTTTCCCATGTGAGCTGAGAATTTCTTGGTTCTTCATATGCTGAGTAATTTTGGATTATATACTAAACATTTTGAATGTTATGCTATGAGACTCTGGGCCTTTTCTAAGTCCTATGGATAATGCTGGTGTTTTTCTCTTAGCAGATAATTGACCCAAATGGTTAAGGCTGCAAGTTCTGTGGTTTCACCATTAGTTCTCCTTTCAAAGGCTTTGCTGTGCTATTCAGATATGTCCTGTGCTGCACCACGTGGTGGCCAGTCTGGTGTCTGGATAGAGGTCTGTTCCTTAGCTATGGTGTTCAGGGTTCAATCCATGCTCAGCGGTAAGCCTAGGCGTTCAGAAAGAAATTTTATAGGGTTATATTCCAAAACGTCTCTCTTTATACTCTCCCTGGTCCTTCAGAGTGCCCAGGGCTCTCCCCTTTCAGTCCTTGGCCAGAAAACTGGGGCTTTCGTTACTGTGTCCTCCGTGCACTTCCTGTGAGGGCATCCGCATTTGGTACAGGTGGGAGGGGAGTTGGAGGAGAGAAAGAAGAAACAACAACAGGGGTTTGTGCTCCCCTTCTTGAGATTTCAGCTTCTTCAATCGCAGAAAAAGTTTCCTCTTCCTCAGAGTTTTAGGTCTCCGTCCCGGTCATTGCTGCAAGATTGCTGGGGGATTAGAGAGTAAGAAAATGAAGAGAAAAACAAACAAAAGCACCAAAGAGTTTTCCCACTCTCTCTGAGGATCAGAAACCCCTATGCATGCTCTTCAAGCAGATCTAGAAGGCTTCTAGAACTCTCTCTGCTTATGTCCTTCCACGGTCAGGCCTGCTTGAGCCCAAGGAGAAACCAGAGTTAAAATAGCAAACTGACTGTGTGTTTGGTGGGACTTTGAATCCTGGTCCTCTTTCCTGATCCTCCTGCCACTGTTTGCTTTTCAGTCATTAACTAGCCACACCATGCATTCTATCCAGACCAGAGTGAAACATTTCAATTTAAAAAGTACAAATTTAGAAAATAGGGTTAATAAAAAAATGGATGAGAAAGAACATTAGAAATTGACCACCCTAATAGAACTACTGTGTACATTTGGCATATGCAACCTTCCAGATATTTTCTGTGTGTATACATTGGTTTAATACATAAAAATGAACTTGGTATAGATAAGTGATAAAAGCATGAATCCCGCCTAGTTTGAATTTCATCTCATAACTTGAGTGATCTTGAACAAACTACTGAATTTATCTTTATAAAATACTCATAAATAAATATCTGTAAAATGGGACTGTAGTCCTCACAGGTTGTGAGGGTTAAGTTAGTTCATATCTGCAAAGCATTCAGAAAACTGCTTGCCACATACGGAGTACTATATGTGTACAGGCCATTATGTGATCACTCTTTAAGTCAGTTCAACTAAGACACACTGCATGTCTGCTATGTGGCTGTCTTTAAGAAGCTGTAGGACATTTGGACTGATGACTTACTTTTTTTTTTTGGTTAATCCTCCCCCAAGGATATTTTTCCATAGATTTTTAGAAAGAGTGGAAGGGAGAGGAAGAGACAGAGAGAAACACATTGTGTGAGAGACACATCGATTGGTTGCCTCCTGCATGCGCACCAACCAGGGTCGGGAATCTCCAACCAATAGTCGGGTTGGAGGGAGCTCAGATATGAGAATGGGGTGCTCTGGAAGTCACACAACATCTTGTAGGTCTGGAACATAGAAGCTGGCATGGAGGTGTGACTGCCCACAGAGGGGCAGGTGTGCCCCTCGCTTTTCTCATGTGTCTTTAAAAAAATCGATTTTTCTCCACTTTGGGCCAGAAGATAAGGATGTTGATGGGGTCCAGGAAATTCTACCCCAAAATGTAGCACTTTGGATAGTGAATATTTTAAGCTGCAGGAACTAGAGAAAGGACAGGTTCATGAAGGGCTCTCTGACCTGCCTCTCCCCTGAAGCAGGCTGTAAGGCCCTCTTGTGGGAGGTGCCCGTCCTGTACCTGAGGAAAGACGCGTCCTCATCTCCGAAGGTGGAGGGAATCTGAGCGAACATGTCTTGCCCAGTTTCCCCAGTTTACTACCCTGAGCTCTTACCCTTTGTCCTTTCACATATTTTCCACAACTTTCTACTCTTCACTAAATATAGTATGAAAACGCTCAGGCTTAACCTTTCCTTCAGATCTTCGTTTCCTCATGAAGGCTCCCATGTCACATAAAACTCATATTAAGCAGATATGTATGCTTTTCTCCTGTTACTATCTTTGTCAGTTTAATTTTCAGGCCCAGCCAGGGACTGAAGAGGGTCATGGAAAAGTGTTCCTCCTCTAAAATACTAAAAAGGAATGCTAATTGTACTTTTTAAAAAATTCTTTAGTGCAAGGCCATTTGGATTGGTGAGTTTCTATCTAATGAGCTTTAGTGGCTCCCGAGGGCAGTTCCCACCCAGTTCAGCGTTGTGCAGTAATTGATCAATGAAGCAAAGTCAATAAAAAAATACTAAGAATAAGGCAAATTGTCCAATATGGTTAATCTAAAGTGTTATATATATGCATTTTATATACACATTATAATAAACTAGAGGCCTGTTGCACAAAGAGATTCATGCAACAGGCCTTCCCTTCTCCTGGCTGCCAGCACAGGTTTTCCTCCAGCACCCAGGACCCAGGCCTTCGCTCTGGCCAGAGCCGCCTTTAGTCTTCCATCTTCACTGCTCTGGCTCACCTTCAGTCTTCCCTCTGCTGCTTTGAGCCTATGTATGCAAATTAACCGCCATCTTTGTTGGTGGTTAATTTGCATATCATGCTGATTAGCCAATGGGAGGTGTAGCGAAAGTATGGTCAATTAACATGTTTGTATATTATTAGCTAGGATTTTAGATATAATAACATAAAATACATTTAAAAATATATTTAAAAATTTTGATGTTTAAGGGTTTTATAATTTTAGTTATGTGGTATAAACTCTTAATATACTCATGATTGCAGATAAAGAAGATTCTACTGTATTGAGAATAATTATTTCTATTGGTAATATGAAAAGAAGTATTTGCTCTAAAAATATGAATACTATCATTTAAACTTTATGATGTATGTTTTTCTTAAGTAGTAATTCACATTATCTTGAATCTTAATATATTAAGACTTCTTAAACCAAGGGTATATTGAAATGTTTTATATTGAATAAATTCCTTTTTGGTCTTCATTTAAAGTTTCTTTTTTATTGTTGACATTATTACAGATGACCCCTATTTCACCCCTACTTCCCCCTCCACCCAGCTCCCACCCCAACCCAGGCCTTCACCACATTAGTGTCTCTGTCCTTGGGCTATGCATATCTCTCTATATAAAAGCCTAAGTGACCTTTACGACCGGTTGCCATGATGCGCACTGACCACCAGGGGGAAAACACTCAATGCAGGAGCTGCCCCCTGGTGGTCAGTGCTCTCCTACAGCCAACCTCCCCTGGCCAGCCCTGATCAGCCGCGATTGGCCCTGATTGTGGGCCAGGCCGAGGAATCCCACCCATGCACAAATTCTTGCACCGAGCCTCTAGTATGCATATAAGTTCTTTGGTTAATCTCTTCCTGTCCCCCCACCCCACTCCCTTCTGAGATCTGTCAGTTTGTTCCATGCATCCACTGTCTTTTTAAATAGTTCACGTAAGCTAAGCATTAGAGCAGATATATTAGATAAATTCTAAGAAACTAAGCATGATTCTTAAAGTTGACTATTTTCCCTCATTCCTATGCTTTTCCCCCTCTGATAGTAATTACCCCCTACTTTAGTCATTTCCCCCAATAATAGTGCAAATGGCTAGCATTTATTGAACACTACCTGTGCCTAGCACTGTGCTGTGCATTACATACGTTTTCTCATTTAATCCTCACCACAGTCCTACCTATTAGACTCTTGTTATTTCCTCTTCCTAACTGAGAAGGCAGGAACCTAGAAATCTTAAAAAGCTTTCCCAGGTCTCACAACAAGGTTCCACACCCAGATCTGTTGGAAGCCAAGACCCCCAAGAAATTACTGATGATGATACAGAAATAAATGGCCCATGGAAAAGTAGGGAAGATGTTTTGTAATTTCTCCTGAGACAACTTCTTATTCCTACATTTATTCCTTCCATCCTCATCCATCTCTCCTATTTGATTACTATAAGGGAGTATTTCTCCAGACAAAGAACACTTCTGACCTCTGAAAGAGAAAGAGAATGGAAAGACAGCTCATATTTTCCTTCAGGCTGGAAGATATTTTGCAACGACCTTTATCAGTTGTTTCAACAAATGATGTCATGGTAGCCTGGTCTAGTATGTGCGAACACTCAGATATGCCCATGTGACCAGACATTCTCGGAGGACAATGTCTCCATTTCTACTCTCTGAAATGGAGATTTCGAGTGGATGCTGGTACCCTGCAAAAGGGAGCTATCTTTGATATTGTCATTTTACAGATGTACTATATTTTCCAGCTGCTAACCTTAGATGTGGAAATAATGATCTTGAGCTTCATTCCACCCTCTGTTAGAGCTGAACCTTGTAATTTTGCTCATCAGATTTGCAAATGAAGGTTATCTTATACTGTTTAGCTTGGGTAAATGTTATCACTGTGGGTGGTTGTACACCTCCTGTCATGCTGATGGGAAGCTTGCCTGCCTGCATTCCCCGGGCCTCCTGCTGAAGGAGAAGCTGTGCAAAAGGCCCTGGAAATCTAGGGACTGAGCAGTTAGGAAGAGGATGGCAGGAACCAGAGCATCCACCTACAATGTGTCTGTCCGCTTCCCTGGTTCTTGAGAACTTAAGCATCAGTTCAACTAGCAACAAGAGGGGCCTTATTACAGTGCTTTCCAGATTACAAAGCACTTTCACAAATATTATCTTAGCTTAGTAAGCACGGTAGCCCTGTGAGATAGGCTTCATTATCCTCATTTTCTATGCTGGGAAACTGAGTTCTATTGAATGGGGAAATCTAATTCCAGTGAGGTTTTCCAACTGGAAATCCAATGTAATTTCCCCAGCCTAGAGCTCGCCCAGTGTGAAGGATTGTGATGGAAACAGGTATTACGAGCCTCAGAAATTCCCATGTTCCTTCCCCCCACCCCAGCCTTCTCTGCCCTCAGTTTTATACCCCTCACTCCTTTGCTTCAGTCACTTGCTTTCTTGCGGTTGCTTGAACACTCCAGGCACATTCAGGGCTTAGAACCTGGAATCCTTCTCCCCAGATAGTGGCACAGCTCATCCTCTCACTTCCCTCCGGTCTCTGCTCAAATATGACCTTATCAGAGACCACCGTCCCTGGAAACCCCGTGGCGTAGTGGTCCTCATTACTCCCTGTCTGCTTTACCTCAGTGCACCGAGGATGGGGTGGAGTGTGCCCGGGCACAGGCCAACAATGAGGAGACACTAAAACTCAGTCTGCTTTTTATTATCACTGTGCACCCGGAATTCTAAATGTTGCCGATGAAATACTCTCCTGAGAAAAAGAACAAAAAAAAAACTTGGGTTGGTCTAAGTTCTAAACAATTTCTGTGATTACTTTTGAGTTATAGAAATCTATGTGTACACTTTAAATTAGTGCATTTTATTACTTATCCTTTAGCAAACATGGTGTTCCATTTGGAAGTTAACTTAGAGAACTCTAAACAATATAGTTGGCACCATGGCTCTCCGTGTTTGTACGTAAATTTGTAACAGTTCAGAGTCATTCGAGCTTGCTTTGAGAATAGTTGGAATTCCAACTCCTCCTGTGATATAGACATATTTCTATGTAAGAATCAATGATGGGCAGCAATAAATGGACAAATCTAGCTACAAGAGTCCCCTGTTATCTGCGGTTTGCTTTCCGAGGTTTTGCATTCTGCGGTTTCAGTTATCCACGGCCAACTGTGGTCCAAAAACTTAAATGGAAAATTCCAGGAATAAACAATTCATAAATTTGAATTGCACGCCGTTTTGAATAACGTGACAAAGCCTTGTGCCATCCCACTCCTTCCCACCACCAATGTGAAGCATCCCTTTTCCGTGTGCCCACACTATAGTAGCTCCCCACCCCTTAGTCACTTGGGAGTCTTCTCTGTTATCTGATCCACTGTCCTATTATCGCAGTGTCTGTGTTCAAGTAACCCTTACTTTACTTAACACAATATTTCCATAACTTGAATTATAATTTATTGTTATAATTGGTCTATTTTATTATTAGTTGTTGTTAATCTCTTACTGTGCCTAATTTATAAATTAAACTTTATCATAGGTATGCACATAGGAAAACACATAATATACATACATGGGGCTCAGTATAATTCTCAATTTCAGGCATTATCTGGGGTACTTGGAACATACCCCCAATGGATAATGTGGGACTACTGTATATTCAATTGAATACTCAAAAAAGATCTATTTTGATGAAATTCTTGACAAATTTGCAGCAGTTAGGCTTAAAAACAGAAGCCATAAATTTATTCATTTATGTGAGAGACCAACATTTCCTCTTTTTTTAAAAATATACATTAATATATTTTAAAATTTTAATCTATTTTTCCTTTTTTAGTATTTAATTATCTTTCATTATTTTTTATTAATTTCTTTTTTTACTGGCATGATTATAAATATAAAGTTCAGCAAAACAAAAATTTCATTTTCTACTTTGCTTTTCAGGACATTATTAACATGTTTTGTATTAGTTATCTATTGCTACATAAAAAATATCATCACAAACAGCAGCCTAAAAGGACACACTTCTACTATCTCACAATGTCTGTAGGTCAGGAGTGAGGCTGTGGCTGGCCTGGGCTCTCTGCTTCAGGGTCTCAGGCTGCCATCAAGTTGTCAGCTGAGGTTAGTCTGGGATGGATCTGAGTTGGCTGTTGGCAAGATTCAGTTCCTCATGGGACATTGAACAGAGGGCCTCTATCTCTTGCTGGATGTTGGCCAGAGGCTGTCCTCAGCTCCTTATCACTGGGCCTTCCCAGCATGCCCCTTGCTTCCTCAAAGCCAACAAGAAAGAGAGCCTCCAAGCAAGATGAGTAACAACCTTATGCAACTTATCACTTCCCATCACCTTGCCTTAATCTGTTGATGAGAAGCAAGTCACAGGTCCTGCCCACTCGCAAGGGGAAGAAATTACACAAGGCATGAAGAGCAGAAGGTGGGTTTCACGGGTTCCCTGAGTGTCTGTCTGCTACATGTTTCATTTCATGATTATTAAATACTAAAGTAGTGATGGCAAACCTTTTGAGCTCAGCGTGTCAGCATTTTGAAAAACCCTAACTTAACTCTGGTGCCGTGTCACGTATAGAAATTTTTTGATATTTGCAACCATAGTAAAACAAAGACTTATATTTTTGATATTTATTTTATATATTTAAATGCCATTTAACAAAGAAAAATCAACCAAAAAAATGAGTTCGCGTGTCACCTCTGACATGCATGTCATACGTTCGCCATCACTGTACTAAAGGCTCAGTGAATGAATTCATGCATGGGTGGGGTCTGGCCAGCCTGATCTGATGGGAGCTGATGGGGCTGGGCTGGTGCGGGGGAGGGGCCGTGGCCAGCCAGGGAGAGGGGCCGTGGGAGGTTGGGGGAGCCGATCAGTTGTCCACCACAGTGTGCATCATAGCGACTGGTCCTTCCAGTCATTCTGGTCATTCCGTCATCTGGTTGCTTGGCTTTTATATATATAGATAACTTTTCACATATTCATTTTGCCACATAAAGGAGAACAAATTAAAAAATAATCTGCTCTGGGTATCAAATACACTAGGTCCACCAGTGCCCTTACCCTACTTGATTTTATTCATAGCACTTATCTAATTTATTGTATATTTTCATTGTTTTATATAACATTTAATTAATTAATTATATTAATATGTAATAAATATATATTTAATATATTTTTATATAATTTTATACAGTACTTATGTGTTTCATATGTTATATATTAATTTGTTCATTGCAATCTCCCTTTATATCCTTCCTGAGAGCAGAACTGTATTCAGCACCTAGAGATCTGGCTAGTGCATAGTAGGATCTTTGTAAATATTTGGTGGATAAATATGTGTAATCTTCAGAGGCATTAATTTAGAAAAATAGTAACCTCTCCACATGTTTTTCAATCTCATAGATATTTCAGTTAATTTTTATTATTGTGGTTTATGTGTACTTGGTTTAAAATAAAAATCATAGTACTAGGCTTTCATGGAGAAGAGCAGTCCTCCCTATGCGCCAGCTGCTCCCCAGAACCAACTACCCTCAAGCCTCTTCTTTCTTGCCCCTTACTGCTCCCTCTCGTTTCTAAATAATTTGTATCTCTAACCCTGTACTTCATCGATGTGATGCTAAAATAGCTGAATGAAAAGTAAGATTTGGGCCAATGACCCACAGTTTTTTGTTTCAGTAATACTGAATGGCAGTTCATGGTAACAGATCGAGCTTCTGGCTGTGCTGCAGTTTGGAAATCCGTCGCTTCTGGCAAGAATTCTACACCTCTCAGGGAGAGGAGGGAAACTGACTTCCTGAAACTTTCTTTATGGGTAAGAATGGGGTTAAAGAACAAGCCCAGAAGGTGACCAGGAACGATAACTTAAGTGTGTGCATGATCCTCCAGATTCAAAGACAGCACACCCTGCAGGAAGACAGAGTTCAGAGCAAAGAAAGGACTACTGGTTTTGGAGATGGATGTTGCTTTGCCCATAATTCCAGATAAATGATAGATAGATAGATAGATAGATAGATAGATAGATAGATAGATAGATAGATATAAATCCCACAAAATCTGGTTGGCAGCAAAGAGTTAGAGATCTGATTCTGACAAGAGAGAAGGACTTAAATTTTATGAGACCTGAGAGAGAGTCACCCTCTGTAACCCTGGACAAGTGAAAGAGAATCAGACGCACATTTTAAAAACTATATATTTTTATTTATTTCAGAGAGGAAGGGAGAGGGATAGAAAGATAGAAACATCAGTGATGAGAGAGAATCATCAATCAGCTGCCTCTTGCACACCCCACACTGAGGATGTGCAGTGCCTGGGCATGTGCCTCACTGGAAATCGAACCGTGAACTCCTGGTTTGGAGGTCAAAGCTCAACCACTGAGCCATGCCAGCTGGGCCAGAGGCACATTTTAAAAGCCACTATTATCTGGGTTTTCTGTTAAATGCAGCCAAACTTAACTCCTAACTGATAGAGATTCAAAAGCATCTGCTACCTTAGGATTATATCCAGTCTTAAAATACCAAACGAGCCAAAACCTGTTTGGCTCAGTGGATAGAGCATCGGCCTGTGGACTGAAGGGTCCCAGGTTCGATTCCGGTCAGGGTCATGTACCTGGGTTGCGGGCACATCCCCAGGGGGTGTGCAGGAGGCAGCTGATCGATGTTTCTCTCTCATCGATGTTTCTAACTCTCTATCTCTCTCCCTTCCTCTCTGTAAGAAATCAATAAAATTAAAAAAATAAATACCAAATGAGTTATATACTGGACTGCACTCACTCTCTCTAATCTCAAAGAAAATTATCCCAGACCATGAGTGTTGCAAAAACACCAGACTATTTGACTTTTCTACCCTTTCCATTGCCATAATGATAGGACCGCTTTCATAGACCTACTGGCTCAGAAACGAATGTTCCACTGCTGGTCCCTTTTCTTAAATAGGCTGTCTTTCCTAAAGTAAACAGCACGTAGCTGTTTCCATCCTGCTAAATGAAAGAAGACTACCATACTCAGAAAGGAAATTCCAGGAACTTGCATTTTAATTAACATGGAAATAATTTCCACGGAATAAATATGTATCTGAAGCTTATGCAGTCCCAGGGAACAATGGAGACAAATGCAGCTTGATCTAATCTGGTTGCAGTTCGGAACATGAGTGTGTGCTGGGGAACATGGTGTGGAAAGTTGACATTCAATCCAATTAGGAAGGGCAAAGTAAAAATGATGAAAGCAATTTCCCTCGTCCAGTTAAATTAGTCATCCAAATAACAGGCTAAGCTTTAACCTTCCTGGGAAGGGTCAGACTGGCTTCTAATGGTCATTAAATAAAGAGGCAGCCTATTCTTGCAACTGTTTAATATGCAGGACTTACGGAAATATACTTTAGGTTAAAAATCAGCCAAGGGAAAGTTGGCAAGAATTTCTCTAATGTATTCTTATTGTTTTTATTTATCATTTTTTAATTTGGAGAAACAGAAAGAGTGCATCAGACTAAAGGGCACATGGGGTCTAATAAGTAAAATGCAGAGGTCACTTTCTACTTCTTGCAAATTTGTGTGGCAGATGCTAAAGTAAGGAGGTTTTTAAAAAATAGCTTCTCAGGGTGCTCCTCCAAGGTCTCACTTGAAACAGTTGAGATGCATGATTGGAATTTATAAAGATACACAACTCCTAGCCCGGGCGTGGCTCAGTGGTTTAGTGTTGACCTATGAACCAGGAGGTCAGGGCACATGCCCTGGTTGTGGGATCGATGCCCAGTGTGGGGTGTGCAGGAGGCAGCTGATCAATGATTCTCTTATCATTGATGTTTCTATCTCTCTGTCTCTCTCCCTTCGTTTCTGAAGTCAATAAAAATATATTAAAAATAAAGATGCACAACTCCTTAATCAGACTGATGACTAGAGGTTAAGGATCCCCTTGATTCTGCCCTAGGCTCTCATTCCCAGTTACTGTTGCTTACAGGGATGGACACCTTGCCATTTTCATCCAACAGCCCATGCTATAGGTATATGCAAGTTAAATCAAATATATTTTTCTGGCTCATTAAAGTCTAAGTTGTTATGATAAAAGTAGATTATAAACACTGAATTAATAGGACAGATTTTAAGGCTACTTTCCCCTGATTCATGCATCTCTTTTGCCCCCATTTTCTCATTCAGATTCATATTCAACAAACATTTATTAGGGATTCATTAAGTGCTGAGCCCAGACTGGAGATTTCATGAAACCTTCTATTACCTGGCCTTCTAGTTAGGGGAGGTCTGAAGATATACCCTGAGTTAGGTGTTTTGACTCAGAATAATGCTCCTTCAAAATGTCAGTGTGTTATCATCCTGGTGTGTAACTAAAGTGTGTAATTAAAGCAAGAAATATTTGGAGTCATATTCTAATATTATTATTGCTAGTGGCCTGGTGCACGAAATTCATGCATGAGAAAATGGGGGGAGGTGGGGAGGGTGTCCCTCAGCCTGGCCTGGGACATCCCTCTTGCAATCCGGGACATTCCTCTCCAATCTGGGATATCCCTTTCATAATCCTGGACCACTGGCTCCTAACCGCTCACCTACCTGCCTGTCTGATTGCCTCTAACCACTATGCCTGCCAGCCTGATTGCTCCCAACTGACCCCCTGACAGCCTGATTGCCCCCAACTGCCCCCCACCAGCCTGATTGCCCCTAACTGTCCCCCCACCAGCCTGCTTGCCACCAACTGCCCCCCCCACCAGCCTGATCACCCCCAACTGCCTCCCCTGCTGGCCTGCTCACTCCCAACTGTCCCCCGACCAGCCTGATCACCCACCCCCCAAGCATGATCACCCCCAACTGCCCCTCCACCAGCATGATCGCCCCAACTGCCTCCCCCTGCCAGCCTGCTCACCCTCAACTGCCCTCCCCCCTGCCGGCCTGATAACCCCCAACTGCCCTTCCCTCCTGGTCTGATAGCCCCTAACCGCCTCTGCCTCGGCCCCACCACCATGGCTTTGTCCAGAAGGACATCTGGAAGGTCTCTCGGAAGGTCTCCTGGTCTAATTAGCATATTACCCTTTTATTAGTATAGATTATAAAAGTAATATGAATGTATGTGTGATTTTAAAAATTCAAACAAAACAATGGCATAAATGAAAAGTAAAAGTTGTCCATCCCTCTCTTCCCCTACTTTGAGTTTTTTTCCATTGAAATATGGAAAAATATTAAATGACCATAATATTGATATGATAAAGTTTAATTTATAAGGTAGGCACAGTAAGTGATTAGCAAAAATAACTACTAATATAATAGAATAATTATTATAACATACTGTAATAAAAGTTATGGTAATGTGGTGTTATTAAGTAAAATAACTCAAGCACTGTCATTCACTTTTCTATACTATGGTTTATTACAAATGTCTCCTACCTAGTGTCAGTAAAGTTAAAGTTTGTTTCTTATTCTTTTTGTTACTTTGGGTGATTATTTACAAAAGTATAAACATGTCTTTCCCTTATCATCTTAAAATTAGAAGTCCTTAACCTCTATTTATCAATCTATACTAATAAAAGCCTAGGTGGCCCTCGTGCCTTGTGCGATGCCCTCACATCATCACAAGATGGCCACCATAAGATGGTCAGCAGGGGAGGGCAGTTGGGGGTGACTGGGCTGGCAGGGGAGGGCAGTTGGGGGTGGCCGGGCCTGCAGAGGAGGGTAGTTGGGGGCAACCAGGCCTGCAGGAGAGGGCAGTTGGGGGTGATTGGGTCAGCAGGGGAGGGCAGTTGGGGGCGGTTAGGGGGTGATCAGGCTGGCAGGCAGAAGTGGTTAGGGGCAATCAGACAGGCAGGCAGGCAAGTGGTTGGGAGCCAGCAGTCCCAGATTGTGAGAGGGATGTCCGACTGCTGGTTTAGGCCCGATTCTGCAGGCCTACCGGCAGTCAGACATCCCCCGAGGGTCCCAGGTTGAAGAGGGTACAGGCTGGGCTGAGGGACACCCCCCAGTTTACGAATTTCATGCACCAGGCCTCTAGTCCATTTATAATAGTCTGGGTCTTGACCCTTATCTGTGTTAAAGGGGGAAATTAACATCCCAAACTTCCCCCTTACTTCTTTCTCCTGCCCTCACTTTCAAATTCTATCCTCCATATCATCCATTAAAAAATTTTAAGGTTTAGATCCAAATATACTTGTCTATAGGTTGATTCTGAAAACTGGAACTAGACACATCATTCACAGTACATGAATATATGAACTCTGTTCACTGAAGAATCAAGTGATGCAGTTTGATTCTTTAAAAAAGAGAGAGAGAAATATAATTCCTTTACCAGTACACTTGGGCAACCTTAGGGAGAATGTAAATGGTTGATTTCTCTTACACTCCATGAGCTGTTCCAAACACCGCCACATTTCAGTGCGATCCATATTCAGACCAACATTCTCATAAACTTGATGTTTTCCTTATAGCTTCTACAGTTGAGTTTACTGGAGGAGGAGAGGCAGCATCTAGTCTTCTAAGGAAATGTCCGCTAGAATATGGGAATTAAAATAACAACTTTAAAAACTTTTGCTAATTTCCCCTGTTTTCCTGTCTTGCTTCTCACTGCAGTTAGATGACTCTTTGGGTAGGAATTTGACCTTATTTCTTCAACCTACTGCCCAAATATGTTTTTAACTCTGGGAAATGTAAACTGTCAAGTTCAGATCTCCTTAAAACTTGAGCAAGAGTGCTGTAAGGCAGAATGTCTTTGAGAATCAATCTCTGTTTTTATATTAAGCATACAAAGTATTAAAAAACATAAAAGTGACAGTGTTGGGTCCAGCTCCAAGAATGTATTTTTCTCTGAGCATATCTCTTATACATATATCATAGAAATTACCCTAAGACATTGCCAGTAACTTCTTGATGTCAACTCAATTGGTACTAATCATTAGAGAAGTTTAACCAGAAGGCTTTAAGTAACACTTCAATTGTTATTATGATTAAGGAGAGAAGACATCTAGCCTGCTATATACCATGCACTGTCCTGGCTTTTATATGTGAGTATTATTTACTATAACATATATTATTACATGTTATTATTATATTAATTACTAGAGGCCTGGTGCACAAAATTCGTGCATGGGGGGGGGTCTCCTCAGACAAGCCTGCACCCTCTCCAATCCGGGACCCCTCAGGGGATATCCGACTGCCGGCAGTTGGACATCTCACTCACCATCTGGGACTGCTGGCTCCTAACCTCTTGCCTGCCTGCCTGCCTGCCTGCCTGCCTGATGGCCCCTAACCACTTCTGCCTGCTAGCCTGATCATCCCCTAACTGCTCCCCTGCCAGCCCGATCGCCCCCAACTGCCCTTCCCTGCAGGCCTGGTCGCCCCCAAATGCCCTCCCCTGCTGGCCATCTTGTGATAATGTGGAAGTAGCCATCTTGTAGTGGCCATCTTGTGATGACGTGGGAGAGGACATCTTGTGACAAATGTGAGGGCGGCCATCTTGTGATATGAGGGCATGAGGGTCAATTTGCATATTACATCTTTATTATATAGGATTATATTATTCTATATTTAATATACTATGGCATAATATACTTATTTAAAGAATTGATCCACATTTCCTGGGAGTTGAGATTGACTTCTCTGCTTCCTTCTGTTAGAGATCAGGGCATCTGACCCTACTCCTGGTATGAGATACATTATGTAACCCTGATGCCCATCACGTTACCCCACAGCCTCCCCTACTGTTAGTATTGATCCTATCTTCCATCTTCTCTAAGCTCAGGTTCTTAGACCCTGAAATCACCTTAATTCATCTCTAAAAACTTCCAGTGCTGCTCTTGGATCTGGTAATAGATAATGTCAGCTTTCCTCCTGAATAAGTGACTGTTTTCTAAGGAGCACAAATTCCCTGACTTGAATCCCAGAATATCAGAGCCAGAAGGGACCTCAAGGTCACCTAGACCAATGGTTCCAGCCTTGACATTTGGACTCACCAAGAATCTGGAGTTATTGCAAGTCTTGGAACCCATACATACTTATAGGGGTTTATTTGTTTTCTTTCACTGGGCTACAAAACTGACACCATTATTATGTGGTATCCATAACTTTGTAAAAATAAAAAGAGTTTTCATACTCTGAAAATATGAGAACCACTGATTCACGTAAGTTTCCTCATTTTACAAATGGGGAGAAAGCCCAGAAAATGGCTTGATTTGTTCAAGGTCACAGAGTAAATTAGGATCATGTTGGGATCCAGGAGTAATCTTTGGATTCTCAAGCATCGACCTATTCCTCTTTCCAGTATCCCAATCTCCCAAATATCATAATTCTCACTATTACATAGCAGCTCCCACAGACACTAGTGCTGAGGGGACTGAGGTTCCTACCTAGCTGGATTGTGCAGAAGTGACTTCTCCCTCCACAGCAAATGCGAACTTTTTTGAAAAGTATTGCCAGGATAAAATAATAAACAAATATCCTCAGAGAGAGCACTAGTAATTTAAAAAATTTGTCCCATCGTTTTTTAGACAATCTTATCTTGCCCCTGGCCCCCACCCTGGGTGAGTGAGAAGTCTACAGCCCAGAAGGCAGCTGATTAAATCCAGGGGAGGGACCCACCTTTCTGGTCATCCATGGCTCTAAAAGAGAGCGTCAGAACCAGATTTCTTCCTCAGGGTTTCTGAAATTAGAACTCCGAGAGACCGAGTCGCTGGAGAAGGAGGTTGGGAAGGAAGGTGATGAGGAAATATTGGGGCTGTTGGGCATTTTGAACCACAAACTCACAGAGAAAGAGAATGAGATGGGGATGGAGGTGGGGAGAGAGATAGCAAGTCTGTATATACACATGAGGGGCCACACAGCTAGCAAAAGAGGGAGACAGAGAAAGAGAAGGAGAGAGGAAGACACAGAGAGAGCACCTTAGATTCCATCTTGCTAGTTCCTAGTTCCTGTCTCAGGAGGTTCAACTTCCCGAGGATTCCAGAAGCTCTCTGGATCTTAAAATGAGTTCTTTATACTTAAGCTGATTTGAGTGGGATTTGCAGTCAAAATCTGCAGCCAGCTTTGGGGGAATCAATTCAGATCTTATGAATAAATACCTCTGAGCACTCAAAGCCCGAGATATGGTGGCCACCCAAGACTGCCTCGCCGCTGACTCGCCGCTGAGGCGGCCTCATCAGAAAAATGAAGGACAAGGGCACTTGAGCTGCAGCCAGCACCAGCCCACACACTTCAGCACTGACCATGGACACACGTTGGTCAGTGAAATCTTCTATTACAAGAGCCTCAGGACACAGCCTACCCTGCAATACACAGCCCATAAAGACCTCATGTTAATCCCAGCTGTTTCTAGATTTCATTCCTCTTCAGAAGAAGCCTCTAAGTACTTGAGAATAGGAAAGAAGGTTCTATATAATTACTCTAGCATCCTTCATTTCAGTTAAAAAAAAAAAAAAGACTTTTATTTTGAGGTTTCTGTTCTATAAGGCACTTGATATAAAACATCTAGTTCTGAGGCAATTTAGAAAAAAATAAAAGTGCGCCCTGTGGTGTTGAAATGTATTTATCTGTTCCTGTTCTCAAGGGCAAGAAATAAAAATAATAGTAAATAATAATAGGTTTCCAGTGTGGTGACAGAAAAAGGGTATCAGCAAAATCCCATGGTGGAAATAAAGTAGAAAACAAGGCAGAGCAAGATTACAGCGGGAGAAAGACGTGGAACACAGAGAGAAAGCCGGAAAGGAAGACAAGGGAATGTTGATGACAGCCAAGATCCTCAAAGCACGGAGTTCTTTCTGATTCACCTAGACGAGTAAGGGTAACAGACAAAACAACAACAAACTAAAACAAGGCATAAACAACGTGGCGCTAGGATTGCAGATCTCAGGGGTGCAACATTGTTAGCATCGGAAAAGGAGATTTGGGGGAAAATAAAAACGTAAACTTGTGTAAAGTGAATTGTTGATAAGAAAAAAAAGGGATATGAGAAACACTGAAAAATCTTTAAGTCACTGTCTCTAGGACACATTCTAAGTTGTTAAAGGAGTTGGTTAACGGGTTTAGATAAATTCTGATCATTATATTAAAGAGCACTGTAGATGCAATATTTCAGAAAGTTGTCAATATAAATACATTTCTTCAAGATATTAGAGGAAAAAAGTAAGAAAAAAAAAAGAGCTTACGTTGACCTAATTTTCTCTTCAGTCTCCTTCCTAAAGAAAGGGCTCCCTGGAGGGCACTATGCTAAGTGAAAAGCATCGTTTTTATGACGACTGCTTTAAAACTGTTGTCAGGTAAAACACAGCTCTTCATCTTGGTGTTGGTATCTATCGATTGTTTCATTTAGTTTGAGATCTTCCTTGTTCCTTGGTACGATGAGAGATTTTTTTTTCTTTTTAATCCTGGACATTTGAAATATTATGTTATGAGATTCTAGATCTTATTTAAACCTTCATTATTTTATTTTTTTTCTGGCTTCTTCTTACACTAATTTGGCAGGGAGAAGCTAGGGGCCTACCTCATCACTGTCATGCGAGGGTGGAAGGCCAGGTTTCTCACCTGGCCTTTGTTGACACCCAAGGTGGGGGCTCTCTTCACCGCTGGGTGTGGGTGAGAGAGTTGGGCTCCGCACTAGGCCTCCACGGACATCTCCCTGTTTGGGCAGCACCAGGTACCCCTCAGACAACCTCCACTGATATCATGGTAGGGGTGTGGGGGACCTCACTGCTGTTGGGCAGTGGTGAATATCCTGACTCCCCATTAGGCGTCCTCTAATGCATCCCAGTGGGGGTGGGGAGGAGCCTCACTATTGCCAGGTATGGATGGAAGTCCAGGCTCCCCAGCAGTGCTCAGAGGAGGCCTCATCACGTGTGGGAGAGAAAAGTCCTGGCTCTCTAGTAAGTCTTTCCGGACAGCACTGTGGCAGAGAGGTTTGGGCTCCTTTTAAAGCCCCACTAGGGTGGAAATCTGGACTCCCCAATCAGCCTTCCTGGGGTGGGCATACTCACTGGTTTTCTGTTATTATCTAAAAGGTTTCTGTCTTGCTGGGTTGCTCCTTTAGTTGGGCTTTTTGGTCTATACTCATTGGCATTCAGGTTGCCAGGCTCTTTAGTTCCATGTCTGGGATATATAAGGCAAAATAAAAGAAAACCCAGGGAACTCACACCATGCTGCTCCTTGGATTCTGAGATCTCTAGTCTGTGTGCCTTCTTCTCTCCACCTTGCAGAGTCTTCCCATGTGTGTTTTATGAAGAATGCGCAGGGCTTTCAGTTGTACTTAGCGGCAGGACTAGGGAGAGGTACACCTTCTCTTATGTGGAAGTTTATACACATCACTTTATTGCTGATAATAACAGTACCTGCCTGTAGATACCTCAGAGGGTATTGTGAGGATTAGGTGAGTTGATTGGACCTTTGAAACAATATCTGGCGCACAGTGAGTCTATGTAAGTGTTAGAGCATTTCGTTATTGCTAAGGAAACAGACTCTGGGACCAGACTTCCAGGGTTTAAATCCCAGCTCTTACACTTAATAAATGTGTTAATCTTTGGTAAATTATTCTATCTCTCTATGCCCAAACTTCTCCACTGTAAATGGCAATAATAATAGTTTCTTTTTTACAAGGTTATTGTGAGAATAGTTAATATATCTAAAGCACTTAGACAATTGCCTGGCACAAGGTAAACTCTATTTAAGCATTTGATATGATTATTTTAAGCTTAAGTACTTTATTTTCTCCTCAAAACACCCATGAAGTAAGTAGTAAAGCATAATTATCCATTTATAAATAAACAGAGATTCTGAGATATGCAGGTCCAGCCTCAGCCAGGTCCGGGACTCATACCATAATATGAGCATTGAGCTGAGGTTTGGTTAGGAGTGCAAGGTGAAGACCAGGATTCATGCTTAGAGAACACGGCAGGCAAACAGGTACAGATATCACCCCTTAGTCCACAGGGTGGCAGAGGATAGGAACAGGGTGGAGAGAGGGATAGGCAAAAGTGTGGTTGGTGGGCTAAGTCTATGTCTAGTAACCGGTATTGAAGAAATCACCCAGATTGTTTCTAATGAAATACTTCTGCCCCAGAAGGTGTTCTGTCAGCATCTCCTGTTCACAGGGCAGTGGAAGGCTTCTCTAATAGCCACTACCTGCAATCCAAGGCAGTTAAACATTCTTCAGAAAGAGTCTAGTTCCAAGAAAGCAGAAACTATTCCTTCTTCGGTTCAATATGTCCTCAAGTCTGACTTCAAAGGGGGAGCTTCCTCCTCACCCCCACGCACTGTTGCCCCTGCCTCGTCGGCTGTTTATATACTTCTGAGCCTGCCCATATCCAACTTGTATCTCAAGGCCACGAAATCTTCCTGGAGACACCAGCCCACACTCAGCTCACCGCTTCCAAACCCTGAGCATGTCATCATTTCTGCCCTATGTTTTGAGATGTATTTAATTAAGCACGATAGAATGTCTGGTCTTATATTTTTCTCGACAGGTTTCACCTACCTAAGTCTTGTGTAACTAGCAAGACCATGGCTCTTGAGACAGTGGTTACACTATACAGGTTTTGATGAGGTATGGCCTTATAGCATTTGACATAGAACATGGTACCGCACAGTGGGCCGATTCATACTTGTTATTTCTAAAACAAAAGGTCACCTCCAAGAAGAGCTGCCCCTTCTTGTGGGGTATGTAGGAGCCCAGGTAATATTTTTTTCTGCAAGGCTCTGCCTAACTAAACACTTTGATTTTTTAAAAAAATGCTTTATAAAATGTGTAGGCCCCTGGAAAGTATGGTGATTTATTGATGAAAATTCAGAATAATGGGAAGGAAGAGGTGGAAGAGATACTTTGATATGTGTTTATTGTCAACCAGGGCAAATGCCTAGGAATCATCTCTTCATGTTCTTCTCAAATGTGCCATTCCTGGATAATTTCATGTTTTTCTTCCTAAAAACGGTGTAGCAATGTTGTTATTACTTGGAACATTATAACTCTTTGGAACTTGTTTTTATTGAATCCATACAACACTTCTCATCTCTGCACATATTTAATGTTAGCTATGACATTTGTGCATGATATTGAGGTTCTCCATCATAACTAATAAAATATATAAAATAAGTATCATTTTTATAATAAGCATAACCCTGAAAAAATCTCTATGAAATTATTTGCAATTGAGTTAATTTACTAGCTTCACTAAACCTTATTGACTATGTTATTATTTGCTATCTAAAAAAATGATACTTCTATTTAGCGATTAAGTACGTGCACGCGCACACACACACACACACAGCCAAGAACCTTCATGAAAAATTGCTGGATCTTGATCAATACTTTAGAAGAGTTAGCCTATACTTTGGCAACAGAAAATTCTTATAGTTTATTCAAGTAAAATTAGCCTGCTAATCTGCCCAATTTTAGAGTCAGAGAGGATGAAATACATGAGTTGGAAAGATACTCATGTCCTTTTAATCAAATACTGACCTAGCACTGCCATTTGTTGAATGAATCTGGACACCTAGAGGCCCATCCTGGGGTCTTTCCATCACCTGCCTCTAGATTCTTTTCTAGTTTTATGCAAAGTCACTAAGAAATCAACACCAAAGATTTCATCCAAATTAGTTAAAATAAGTATGATAACATTCACATTAAAGAAATGTCACTTTCTGTATTGGCTTTGAATGCTCCAATGCTCATAGATAAAAAATTAATAAATGTCACTTAGCTTCTTTGATTTGAGAGTCTCTTAGGCATATAAATAGAAGCAACATTTATTATCTGGTGCCTTCTAACACTGTAGCCCAGGGATGGGCAAACTACAGCCCTCTCCCCAGCCCCCAATTTTAAATAAAGTTTTATTGGACCATAGACACACTCATTCTTTCACCTGTTGTCTAAGGCTGCTTTCATGCTACCATGGCAATGTTGATTAGTTGCAGCAGAGACCATATGACCTGCAAAGCCTAATCTTTTTACTTTTTTATCCTTTACAGAAATGTAGGCAACCTCTGAGGCAGACAGTCAATAGGAGAAACTTTGGAAAGAAATGTGGCCAGGAAAAATGTAATCTCTTTTTTAAAAAATATCTACCCAAAGAAATCATTTATCTTTAATAAAATAGGTCCCTAGCACAGTAACAATAAATTCGTTTTACAGTTGGTTTCCCATTAAGTTCAGATTGCAAGTGCTCACTAGCCCTTTCGAATACTTTTGGTGATATATCTACCAGCCATGGGCAGCATTCTACCCTGGGCCAGAAGTTATCTTTAGTTTTGCATTTTTCTTGCTTAATTGAAAGAGCCAGACCTAATTTTATTGAGGTTAATGAAGTTCCAGAACCTCATTAATGGCTAAATAACCTTTCTCTCATAGCCACATGGTTATTTCAGAAGGAGTAGTTCACTTTAGGAACATATATTCCTATTGTATTTTATTAGAACACTAGAGGCCTCGTGCACAAGTGGGGTTCCTTGGCCTGGCCTACGCCCTCTTGCAATACAGGAACCCTCAGGGGATGTCAGACTGCCGGTTTGGGCCCAATCCCTACAGGTCAGGCCAAGCCAAAGGACCCCACTGGTGCATGAATCCATGCACTGGGCTTCTAGTATGCATATAAGATCTTTGGTTAATCTCTTCCCACCCTCCCCTTTCCCCCCTTCCCTCTGAGATTCATCAGTCTGTTCCATGTTTCCATGCCTGGGTGTTGAGCATCTGCCCCCTGGTGGTCAGTATACGGCATAGTTACCAGTTGAATGGTCAAACGATCAAATGGTTGCTTAGGCTTTTATATATATAGATGGCATTGGCCTGTGCTTAAAATTGGATTTCTATTTTTTTCAATATATGTCTTTCAAGTACTTGAGGTACAATTTTTATGGCTTTTCCAGACAAAATTCACATGTATTTGTTAGGTAAATGTTACAGAAACAGAGTGTATATCAGAGCGGGAAGAGCATGCCCTTAGGAGTTAGAGGGACTGTGTTTATCTCAGGGTTCCTTCTCCCACTCTGTGTGACAAACCTCTGAACCTCAGTTTCCTACCCTTAAGTAGAGGTGATCTTCACATTCTGCATACATGGGATTGTGGTAAAGATTTTAAATAACGCACACATAGTCAGAGCTAGGCAGGTTCACAAATGGTAATTTAGTGAATGGTAGTTAAGTGGGTGCTGTCTGACTGTGTCCCCCATCACCATCCCCAGCGAAATTAGTATGTTGAAATCCTAATGTGGTCTGTGATGGTGTTGGGGGGTGGGCACTTCTGGAGGCGCGTAGGTCACGAGGGTGGAGCCTTCATGAATGGGATTAATGTTCATATAAAAGAGACCCCACAAAGTTCGGGAACCCCTTCACCAGGTGAGGACACAGTGAGAAGTTGGAGACCAAAAAGGACCCTCACCCAACCATGCTGGCACCTGATCTTGGACTTCCAGCCTCCAGAACTGAGAAAAATTAATTTCTGTTGTTTATAAGCCACCCACTCTGATATCAGCAACTCAAATGGACTAAGGTAGTGGGCATAGTCAGTTTTCTTTCCAAATTCTTTGGATTTAATTAAATTTTCCTAGAAGTAAACTAGATGTCTAAAAGTAGTGATGCTTACTGTAAATTTATTCAGGTCGCCCTGGCTGGTTTGGCTCAGTGGATGGAACTGTAGGCCTGCAGACTGAAGGGTCCCAGGGCACATATTCTGGTCAAGGGCACATATCCTGGTTGCATGCTACATCCCCAGTAGGAGGCGTGCAGGAGGCAGCCCATCAATGATTCTTTCTCATCATTGATGTTTCCATCTCTCTCTCCCTCTCCCTTCCTCTCTGAAATCAATAAAAATATATTTAAAACAAATTTATTCAAGTCAACTTTAATAGGTTTAGGAAGCTATACCTTTACTGTAAACCATGGTTTCAAAACACTGTTTCTGGCTCCACCTATAAAGAAGATATGCAGGTGAGGGAACCCAGCAGGCTCCAGCGTGCCAGGCACAGCCCAGTGACAAGGACACTGCCTAAACCCCTCTCCTCGCCCCTGCCACCCTTCACCAGTGCCTGCCACTGGGCACTCAGCAGGCCAGGGGATGGCTGTTTGGATAATCCCCTGCAGATCTCCTGTCCCCACAGGAAAGACACTGGTCATCCTTGGGAGGATGACGCACGGCTGTACAGTGCGGGGCATCCTTCGCGGGGAGTATGCACAGTCAGTGCAGCTGCGAGGTCGGGCCTGCATCCAGCCCTGCAGCTCTGAGCCGCGTGACCTCAGACAAGGCCTCGGAGGGGCCCAAGTCAGCCGCTCCCTGACGAAGGAGATCTCTGTGATCCTTCTGAGTCTCTAAGACCTTCTCCCTCTGTGAAATGCCCCATATGCTTGGACTTTCAGGGAACAGGCGACTATATGCTAACGTCAGGTATCTGCTCTCTCTGATTTGGGACAAGTTTCTCAGACATTTGTTAGCATTATATTTGCTATTTTCTGAATTGCTAAGAGTTGGCCCTGGCAATGACCTGCTTTCCAGAGGTGTTGGTAGTCCCCAGCTGGCTTCTCTCCTCCCAGTGTAAAGACTCAAAACAGCCACTCTGTCCCCCATTCTAGAATCTTGCTAGAGGTAGGTGTCAGTCTAATTGGTTTGCTCTGGACAGAAATCACTTTTATCCCCTCTTTGAATGTTAGGACAGCACTTACCAATCTCTAGTTTGGGGTCATTTGCTTATGTGCCCTTAGCGCAATTGCTCTTCCAGGCACTGCTCCCAATGGGAAAGGGCTCGAATCCTCCCAACTGTGCTTTCTGCCCCCTGGCCCCTGGCCCCTGGCTTCCCATTGAATTCAGGAGGCAGGGGGCCGAGGGAGGGAACCTGGACTGAGAGAAGAGGGGAGAAGTTATTCTCTTCCCCTCTCGGTGTCAGTGTGGGATGGAAGCAGCGGCAGCGGGGCAGCCAGGGTGGCCAATGGTGACAGCAGCAGCCACAGGCGCCCTCTCAGGGCCACCCCCTGGGTCTACTGCTGGTCCCCGAGTCTCCGTGGCACTGGTTCAGGGAGAAATTGGTTTCCTGTGATTACTAATCTCTCAGTAACCTAATTCTCTTTTCTTGCTCCTTCAGCCTTTCCAACATCCTTGTAACCAATTTTTATAATAAGTTCCCTCTGTTTCAATATCTAAATCATTTGTTTTCCTAAATAGATCCTGACTAATATGATGCATAATTTTTCAGAGCTTGAATCCTTAAACTAATTTAAAGCTGCTCTGTGATTTTTTATTTTGAAACTCAGAGCTTTAAAAATCTAGGTACAACCAGCTGCTCATTTCACAGACTCAAACCAACAGAATGTAAGGAAAAAAAAAGTGCTCTTGTCAAACAATAATATTTTTTAAAGGATCTAAATTATTTAATATATTGAAAGGTGTTCATAATTTGTTGTTTGACAATATACAGATTATGAAAATATTTTACTGTTACCATACTCACTGTGATGAAATTTATTCTACAAACCACTTTCTCCAGAGTATTTTTTTAAATCTCAGGATTATACAAAGCCACCTGACAAAAATAGACACAATAATTCCTGGGCCAATCATTTCAAAGTCTGTCTTCCCATCTGTTATCCAAAGTTTAGGTCTACACAACCAAAGTAAAACAGAGGGTTGCATAATTAATCCTTTGACTCAGAAACAAGAATAGAGTAAGGAGGGACATCTGTGCTCATTTGATTCAACACTTGTTTGGATATATGATTCCTTTGAAATATCCAATAACCATAGAGTGAATATCTATGTTTGAATGCCTTTGTGATGGGGATGTCATTACCTTGTTCATTCATTTTTTTGGATAGCTCGGATTTCCAGACATGTGTCCCTTTTATTGGAATGAGCGGGCATGGCTGTAGCTTCTGCTCATGGAGATTAATTACTCCATTTGGGTGTATAAGAGTAAATAGATCTCCTAGTCTAGTTGAAAGTTTTTAATTTTTATTATTTATATATATAAATATTTTTATTGATTTCAGAGAAGGAGGGAGAGAGAGATAGAAACATCAATGATGAGAGATGCCCCCTATTGGGGATCGAGCCTGAAACCTGGCATGTGCCCTGACTGGGAATCAAACTGTGACCTCCTGGTTCATAGGTCAATGCTCAACCACTGAGCCACACCGGCTGGGCTAGTTGAAAGCTTTTTTTCAACTTTGCTCAGTGTTATCTTTTTTTAAAAAATTTCTTTATTGATTAAGGTATTACATATGTGCCCTTATCCCCCCATTACCTCCCCATCCCCCCACTCATGTCCTCACACCCCTGTTGTCTGTGTCCATTGGTTAGGTTTATATGCATGCATACAAGTCCTTTGGTTGATCTCTCCCCTTACCCCCTCCCTCCCCTACCTTCCCACTGAAGTTTGACGGTCTGATGGATGCTTCTCTGTCTCTGGATCTGTTTTTGTTCATCAGTTTATGTTGTTCATTATATTCCATAAATGAGTGAGATCATGATATTTATCTTTCTCTGACTGGCTTATTTCACTTAACATAATGCTCTCCAGTTCCACCCATGCTGTTGCAAATGGTAAGAATTCCTTCTTTTTTACAGCAGCATAGTATTCCATTGTGTAGATGTACCACAGTTTTTTAATCCATTCATCTGCTGATGGGCACTTAGGCTGTTTCCAAATCTTAGCTGTGGTGAATTGTGCTGCTAGGAACATAGGGGTGCATATATCCTTTCTGATTGGTGTTTCTAATTTCTTAGGATATATTCCTAGAAGTGGGATCACTGGGTCAAATGGGAGTTCCATTTTTAGTTTTTTGAGGAAACTCCATACTGTTCTCCACAGTGGCTGCACCAGTCTGCATTCCCACCAGCAGTGCACGAGGGTTCCCCTTTCTCCACGTCCTCTCCAGCACTTGCCGTTTGTTGATGATAGCCATTCTGACAGGAGTGAGATGGTACCGCCTTGTTGTTTTGATTTGCATCTCTTGAATAATTAGTGAATTTGAGCATGTTTTCATATATCTCTTGGCCTTCCTTCTGTCTTCTTTCGAAAAGTATCTATTTAGGTCCTTTGCCCATGTTTTGATTGGGTTGTTTATCTTCCTTTTGTTAAGTTGTATGAGTTCCCTGTAAATGTTGGAGATTAAACCCTTATCGGTGATAACATTGGCAAATATGTTCTCCCATGCAGTGGGCTTTCTTGTTTTGCTGATGGTTTCTTTTGCTGTGCAAACCTTTTTATTTTGCTGTAGTCTCATTTGTTTATTTTCTCTTTAGTTTCCATTGCCCTAGGAGCAGTATCAGTAAAGAAATTGCTTCTGCATATGTCTGAGATTTTACTGCCTGTGGATTCCTCTAGTATTTTTATGGTTTCCCATCTTATGTTTAAGTCCTTTAACCTTTTTGAGTTTATTTTTGTGTATAGTGTAAGTTGGTGGTCTAGTTTCATTTTTTTGCATGTATATGTCCAATTTTCCCAAAACCATTTATTGAAGAGACTGTCTTGACTCCAATATTAATTGAGCATAGTGGTTTGGGTCGATTTCTAGGTTCTCTATTCTATTCCATTGACCTATATGTCTGTTCTTGTGCCAGTACCAGGCTGTTTTGAGAACAGTGGCTTTGTAATACAGCTTGATATCTGGTATTGAGATCCCACCTACTTTGTTCTTCTTTCTCAGGATTGCTGCAGCTATTCGGGGTCTTTTTTTATTCCAGATGAATTTTTGGAAAGCTCATTCTAGGTCTGTGAAATATGCCATTGGTATTTTAATGGGGAGTGCATTGAATTTATAGGTTGCTTTGGGTAGTATGGGCATTTTAATGATGTTGATTCTACCAATCCATGAACACAGTATGTTTTTCCATCTGTTTATGTCTTCCTCTATCTCTTTTTTCAGTGTCCTGTAGTTTTTCGCATATAGGTCTTTTACCTCCTTAGTTAAATTTATTCCTAGGTAGCTTAATTTTTTTGGTGTGATGGTAAATGGGATTGCTTTTTTAGTCTCTCTTTTTTAAGTTCACTATTGGAGTATAGAAATGCCATAGATTTCTTGGCATTAATTTTGTATTCTGCTACATTGTTGAATTCATTTATTAAATCTAATAATTTTTTGATGGAGTCTTTAGGGTTCTCTATGTACAGTATCATGTCATCTGCGAATAAGGACAGTTTTACTTCTTCTTTTCCAATTTAAATGACTTTTATTTTTTCTTCTTGTCTGATCACAATGGCTAGTACTTCCAGTACTATGTTGAACAGGAGTGGTGAGAGTGGGCATCCCTGTCTTGTTCCTGTTCTTAGGAGAAATGGTTTTAGTTTTTGCCCATTGAGTATGATGTTGGCTGTGGGTTTGTCATATATGGCTTTTATTATGTTAAAGTATGATCCTTCTATTCCCACCTTGCTGAGAGTTTTTATCAAGAAAGGGTGTTGGATTTTATCAAATGCTTTTTCTGCATCAATTGATATGACTGTGGTTTTTATCTCTCAGTTTGTTTATGTGATGTATCATGTTTATTGATTTGTGGATATTGTACCATCATTGCATTCCTGGGATAAATCCTACTTGGTCATGGTGTATGATCTCTCTGATGTACTGCTGGATCCTATTTGCTATAATTTTGTTGAGAATTTTGGCATCTGTGTTCATGAGGGATATTGGCTTGTAATTCTCTTTCATTGTGTTGTCTTTATCTGGTTTGGGTATTAGGGTGATGCTGGTTTCATAGAATGAGCTTGGAAGTGTTCCTTCCTCTTGAATTTTTTGGAATAGTCTGAGGAGGATAGGTTTTAGTTCTTCCTTGAATGTTTAGTAAAACCCCCCTGTGAAGCCATCTGGCCCCGGGCTTTTGTTTGCTGGAAGCTTTTTGATGGCTGCTTCAATTTCTTCCATAGGTATCAGCCTATTGAGATTTTTAGATTCTTCCTGATTGAGTTTTGGAAGGTTGTATTTTTCTAGGAATATGTCCATTTCCTCCATGTTGTCTAGTTTATTGGAATAGAGTTGTTCATAGTATTTTTTAACAATCCTTTGTATTTCTATGGTGTCTGTTGTTATTTCGCCTCTTTCATTTCTGATTTTTGTTTATTTGGGTCCTCTCTCTTTGCTTCTTGGTGAGCCTGGGTAGAGGTTCATCAATCTTGTTTATCCTTTCAAAGAACCAGCTCTTGGTTTCATTGATCTTTTGTATTGTGTTTTGTTTTTTGGTTTTTTTTGTCTCTATGTCATTTATTTCTGCTGTGATCTTTATTATCTCCTTCCTTCTGCTCACTCTGGGGTTTTCTTGTTGCTCTCTTTCTAATTCTTTGAGTTGTAGAGTTAGATGATTTACTATCATTTTTTCTTGTTTTTTGAGATAGGCCTGTAGAGTTATAAACTTCCCTCTCAGAACTGCTTTCATTGTGTCCCATAGATTTTGGATTGTTGTGTTTTTATTGTCATTAGTTTCCAGGATGTTTTTAATTTCTTCTTTGATCTCTTTGATAACCCAATCATTGTTTAATAGCATGCTATTCAGCTTCCAAGTGTTTTAATTTTTTGGGTTGTTTTTATTGTATTTTATTTCTAATATTATGCCATTTTGGTCTGAAAAGATGCTTGGTGTGATTTCAATCTTCTTGAATTTGGGGATACTTTGCTTGTGACCCAATATGTGGTCTATTTTTGAAAATGTCCCATGAGCACTTGAGAAGAACGTATATTCTGTGGCTTTGGGGTGAAATGTTCTGTAGATGTCAATTAAGTCCATCTGATTTAGTGAGTCATTTAGGATTGCTGTTTCTTTGCTGATTGTTTGTCTAGAGGATTTATAAGGTGATGTCAGTGGTATATTAAAGTCCCTTACTATGATTGTATTGTTGTTGATCTCTCCCTTGAAATCTTCCAGGAGTTTCTTTATGTATTTGGGTGCTCCTGCATTGGGTGGGTCTCTTGTAGACACCATATATGGGTCATTTTTTTTATTCATTCAGCCACTCGATGTCTTTTGATTGGAGCATTTAGTCCATTTACATTTAAAGTTGTTATTGACAGGTGCTTGTTTGTAGCCATTTTTATTTTTTTGTGCCTGTGTTCCTTCTTGCCTTTTTATTTCTTCTTTTTACACCAGTCCCTTTAGCATTTCTTGCATTGCTGGCTTGGTAGTGATAATCTCCCTTAGCCTTTTTTTTTTTTTTTTTTGACTATGAAGCTCCTTATTTTCTCCTTCAATTTTGAATGATAACCTTGCTGGATAGAGTATTTGTGGATTCTGTCCCTTGCTTTGCATTACTTTATAAATTTCCATCCATTCTTTTCTGGCCTGATGTGTTTCTGTTGAGAAATCATTTGATAATCTAATGGGAGATCCCTTGTACGTAACTTTCCGTCTCTCTCTTGTAGCCTGTAAGATTCTCTCTTTGTCCTGAACATTTGCCATTGTAATTATGACGTGTCTTGGTGTGGGTCTTTTCGGGTTCATCTGGTTTGGGACTCTCTGTGCTTGTGTGACTTTTTCTTCCTCACATCAGGGAAATTTTCTGACATTATTTCCTCAAATAAGTTTTCTAACCCTTGTCTGGGCTCAGTCTTTCGTGATTGTGGACCCAGATCCAGAAGCCCCTGCCACCAGCAGTCCTGCAGACCTCTTTTCCACAGTCAGATGCTGTGCCTGTCCCAAGGGATGCAGCTTGGTGCCATGCATTTTCCCTTTGACCCTCTGGGCTCAGAGGTCTGGCAGATCTCTCCTCCCCAGATCCTTGATTTTACCTTTCTCCAGGGCTCCTCTGCCCTTCCTGGCTGCAAATTGTCTCACCAGCTGAGCGTCCTTCACCAATTTGGGGTAGATGTTATTCGTTTCAGCTGCTCATTCTGCCTGCTCCGGGGCAAGGCTTGGGACACATCCGTCTATTCCACCACCATTTTGTCCTCCCTCAGGGTTGTCTCTAGTTGAAAGCTTTTTAAACCAATGTAAAACTAGCCATGATGTCTCTCTATGGAAACGACCTCAGTGGCAGGCCCAGTGATATGGGGAAGTTCTCAATGGCAGGCAGATCCTCTGACTGAAAACGGAAGTCTTAACAATCCTCTGGAAACACTGAACTTGAGAACAAAACAGGTGTTCCTCTCACACATCTGTATAGGCTCCTTCAGAAGGCACAGCTCTGCGCCTTCCACCAACTGGCAAACTTTCAGAAAAGTCCCAGCCAGAGTGAGGTCATTATCAGCTACACTGGCGCTAAGGACCCTCTTATTTACCCAAAAACATGAGCATCTCGAGTAACCAAGAAAAATATACTTCTCTGAGAATGTGACTCAGAACTATGTATTCAACTTATTTCTTGAACATCCTTGCTCTAGTGTGAATGGTGCTGGCAGAGCAAGATGGAGAAAAAACAAAGAGAAATGGCAAAAAATACCTTTCACAGGATTGAAAGCGGGGCTTAACATTGAATGGCTTCATAGGCCATACCTAGGAGCTCGATGTCCTACCACAGAGAGGCGCCACTGGAGAGTAAGAAGCGTGACTGAGTTGCATGGCAGAAAACTCCCCCTGTGGCAGGGCACAGCATGAATTGGTGGGAGACAAGATTGGCGATAGGACTAGCCATCAGAGACAATAATTTAGGAAAGAAATAAGTCAATAAGATGGCGTCAGTGGGGCTGCTCAAGATGGGGATTGAGTCAAAGAGGCAAAACAACAGAATTTAGTGTTTGATTGGATGTGGAGGGGAAGGGAGGAGGAGGATAAAGCCTGATTTTTAGTTTTCTAGCTTGGGCAACTGGGAGGATAGTGCAGTTATTTACAAAAGGAACTTAAGAGGAATAGCAAATTTAGGAGGTGGGGTGGGTTAATGAGTTCTGTTTGGGCATGTTAGATTTGAGTGTCTCTAGGTCACAGAAGCTCAGATCATCTACAGCAGTGGTTCTCAACCTTCCTAATGCCGCGACCCCGGAATACAGTTCCTCATGTTGTGGTGACCCCCAATTTCATTGTTACAAATTGAACATAATTAAAGCATAGTGATTAATCACAAAAACAATATGTAATTATATATGTGTTTTTCGATGGTCTTAGGCAAGCCCTGTGAAAGGGTCGTTTAACCCCCAAAGGGGTCGCGACCCACAGGTTGAGAACCACTGATCTACAGGAACTTGGGTAAAGAGATCTGGCGCTCAAGAGAGAAGGCTTCCTCGGGAGCCTGAGGCCTGGAGACTGGATTAGTTCTCCAGTTATTCACTTCTTAAATAATAAATAACTTGTTCTCTTTTATAACTCATCACAATTGGGACCGAATACTTGTTTGTTTAATGTTCATCTCTTCCTGGACAATGAGCTCAATGAGGGTAGAAAGCCTGTGTGTGTGGTCCACCCCTCTTCCCAAAGCCTTTGCGGCAGCAGATACAGAGACTATGCAGTGATCAGCTGGGTGCACGCAGAACAGCAGTTACTCTCAGAGCAGGACCCAGAAACCCTTCCTCTCTGCCCAGGTGTAGTCTCACTGATGCTAAGGGCAGAAATTGAAAATCTAGGAGTTTAGATTCAGTCCTGGTGATATCTGAATGTTTCCCTTTGGTTCAGTACTTCCTTAGGGGGGGAAAGATTAGTTCAAAATGGTTTACTAGTTGTTTAAAAAATAAATAAGGAGAAAATATTGGTTCTGGCTGTCATTCTGTTTTTAAACAAAGGTAATGTTTACTTTGGGGTTGCAATCATGAGGCTATTGTAATTTTCCCTCATCTTGTACACAGTTTTAGTTCCAATGCCCCACTTTAAAGAGAAGAAATGGACTTCAAATTATGGAAAAAATCGAGAGACTAGGTAAGTAGCAATCTGCAATAGTAATCTTCTCAGATACAGAGAACACTGGTTTCCATTTCATTCTATTTGACCTTAAATATCTCTGGAATTGGTCCCAAATCCATTAACTTTATTTGGATTACATAAGCATTATTAACCACAGATATTCTACCAGCTACATGTGTTGCTTTGGGGTTCCAATTTTGGCCATTATTTTATGTAGTTAGATGCTACTTACCAGCAGCTTGGAACACACTCTTTTTTGTTTTGTTGTGTTGTTGTTATTTCATTAAAAGAAAATAACAGTTAAAGCAATTTTCAATGGCAGAACTTTCGTGGATAGTGGGTTTGACATTAATGGCTAAGAAATATGCTGATAAAAGGTATCTCTCCAACAGTGTAATTTTTGCATATAACTCATATTTTGGAAAGGACCTTCACAATATAAGAATGCGAAGCTTATCTGATTAACAATGTTGTGCAGACATCAAACCTATTCTCAGAAGGATCTGGAAGTTATACAAATAATGTTAATGGTATAGTAGAATTATAGATGTTTTCCATTTTCTTCTGTTTATTTAACCATCTTTTCTAAGATTTCTACAATAAAAATATATTACTTAAGTAATAAAAAAATTACATTTGCAAAAGATACAGAAGTTACCTTTGAAAATGTATATTGTCTCAGGTTTTAGATGTATCACAAAGCAATCACTAGAATTACATAGTAAATAAAGACCTATGTATTTTTTTCAGCTAAGAAGATTTGATACTTAAGTACACTTTCAGGGTCTGTGGGATTTTATCAACTATGGAGACTGTAACAATGGAGCTGAATTACATTTCAGGACTGTTGGGTTCTTGTCTTGACCTCAGCAACGAATGCCATCTTTGATTTATAGGGAGGGATGAACAGCTGTTGTCATAACACCTTATTCTGCCCAATGAAGAGCAGGGAAGTTGACCCCATTCATCACGCTCAGTCAGAGTGGTACCAACACAGAAGTGGCAACACAGTGATTTTCTGGCAAGGTACCAATGACCCATGATGAAAAAGGATTCTTCATGTTATCTCTTAATCGTAACAGGATTAATTTTTAAAGACAAAGAAACCACTTGTTTTGTGCTCTTCTAAGAGGTTGTTATAAGGAGCCAAGGAGCCGATGAAAGAACCTCACTTCAGCTGAGATACCCCTGAGCCCAGGACTGGGGCAGCCATTCTCTCCCGAGAGTGAGACTCCTCCCCCCAGCCCCCAGGCAAGGAGCACAGCCACACCCAGATTCCACCCTGAACGAGATCAAGGATTAAAATAATCTGATCAGTCCCTGGGAGTTAACAGGGTCTGGCCTATAGAGGGATTTTCAATCCCAGCAACAACACAGAGTGGATAACTATTAAGGAACCAGCTCTGGATAGTTGACCTCTCCAATTCAGTTTTAAATGCGATAGAGAAGCTGTATAGCCTCAGAGGCCAACCCCAGAACACTGCCACCCAGAGGCTGAGCCACAAACTGACTCTTTGCTAAACACAAAATAAGGCAGCCTGGGAAACAAATACGACCTGCTTTAAAATAAGGACTGTGGTTTACAACACAGAGGAACAGTGTATCGCAGGGAAACTCAACACTCTCCTGAATACCTGGCAGGACTAAAGGTGAGCCAGACTGAAGAATAGAAGAACTGAAGGACATTCACTACTGCAAATTTTTTTTTTCTTTTTTCACCTTTTAACTAAGAAACCAATTTTTTTTTCTTTTTTTTCTTTTGTTTTTTCTTCTTTTTCCATCACCTGATTTTACCCTTTTAATTACTACCTTCTTATTTTTAACCAGTATTATTACTGCTACCATTTTACCATTTTTTAAAGTGCCATTTTATTTTTTCTTTATTTTATTTTGGGATTAGTGTCCTCCATTCTATTTTTATCATTATATTATTAGTTGTTTCTAGTTTGCATCCATCTCCAGGGAGCTGTTGCTGGAATTTGTTGGGATTAGTGGCGGTTCTATAGGAGTATTCTCCTCATATTAAAAGTCTCTTCCCATCTTCCACTTCATTCTCTCTTTTCGCTCTTTTTTTTTTTCTTTTCTTTTCTCGCTTTTATTTCCCCCCCTCCTGTTTCCCAATTTCATTTTTGCACTCCTTTTTTTGGTCCCTACTTTTCTTTTCTTTTTTCTCTTTTCTCTTTTTCTCTTCCTTCTTCCTTATCCCCTAATTCTCTTAATTCGGATGGCCACCTTTATTTGTGGTTATTAAATAGTGAATATATTTGTGTTTAGTGCCTGGTACATGGTGCCTTGTTGTGTTGTATTTTGTGCCTTTAAATCAACGCAGCAGATCCAAGCAACAGCAGCCTCCTGAGCACCACACCCTCTGCTGAGGAACAGCAGCTGTACGTGAAGCCTCCCCCCACCAGCCAGAAGAGCCACCACAGCTGTGAATAGCACCCACCAGAGGAGCTGCTGCCAACTGAGGAGCAGCTGCTACCGCAACCGCCCGAAGAACAACCACAGACCAAGGAGTCACTGCCACCCAGGGAGCAGCCACTGAATGACTCAACGTCTAGATATGTCAGTGAGATCAAACATGGGTAGACAAAGAAACCCCCAAAGGAAAGAGAAGGAGGACTCTCCAGAAAAGCAGCTAAGTAATACAGAGGCATGCAACATGACAGAAAAAGATTTCAGAATAAGGGTCCTAGAGTGCATAAACCGGATGGAGGAAAAAATCAACACCTTCTACAAGAAGCAAGAAGAAACAGATGAAAAAGTCAACTACCTATGCAAAAAGCAAGAAGAAACAGATGAAAAAATCAATAACATATGGAAGAAGCTAGAAGAAACAGATGAAAAAATCAACAACTTAAGTAAGACCCAAGAAGAAATGAAGAGTGATATAGCTGCAATAAAAAACACCATTGAAAGTATCAACAGTAGACTAGGAGAAGCGGAGGACCGAATTAGTGAATTAGAAGACAAGGAAGCAAAACACACCCAAAATGTACTGCAATTGGAGAAAAAAATTAAAAGACAGGAGGAGAGCCTAAGGGAGCTTTGGGACAACATGAAACGAAACAACATACGAATAATAGGGGTGCCAGAACAACAGAAAGATGAACAAGGATTAGAAAACCTATTCGAAGAAATAATATCAGAAAACTTCCCTGAGGTGGGGAAGAAAAAAGTCACACAAGCCCAGAGAGTCCCAAACAAGGTGAACCCCAAAAGACCCGCACCAAGACACATCATAATTACCATGGCAAATGTTCAGGACAAAGAGAGAATCTTACAGGCTGCAAGAGAGAGACGGAAAGTTACATACAAGGGCTCTCCCATTAGATTATCAAATGATTTCTCAACAGAAACACATCAGGCCAGAAAAGAATGGACGGAAATTTACAAAGTGATGCAAAGCAAAGGACTGAATCCAAGAATACTCTATCCAGCAAGGCTATCATTCAAACTTGAAGGGGAAATAAGAAGCTTCACAGACAAAAAAAGGCTAAGGGAGTTTATCACCACCAAGCCAGCAATGCAAGGAATGCTAAAGGGACTGGTATAAAAAGAAGAAATTAAAAGCTCAGAAAGAAAACAGCCACACAAAAAAAGAAATGGCTACAAACAAGTACCTTTCAATAATAACTTTAAACGTAAACGGACTAAATGCTCCAACCAAAAGACATCAAGTGGCTGAATGGATAAAAAAACATGACCCATACATCTGCTGTCTACAAGAAACCCACCTCATTAGAAGGGACTCACACAGACTGAAAGTGAAAGGATGGAAAAATATCTTTCAGGCAAATGGAAAGGAAAAGAAAGCTGGGGTAGCAATACTTATATCAGACAAAATAGACCTCAAAGTGAAGGCCATAACAAGAGATAAGGAAGGCCACTTCATAATACTAAAGGGATCAATACAACAAGAAGATATAACCCTGGTAAACATATATGCACCCAATGCAGGAGCACCCAAATTCATAAAAAAACTCCTGGAAGATATCAAAGGAGAGATCGACAACAATACAATCATAGTAGGGGACTTTAATACACCACTGACAGCACTGGATAAGTCCTCTAGACAAACAATCAGCAAAGAAACAGCAATCCTAAATGACTCACTAGATCAGATGGACTTAATAGACATCTTTAGAACACTTCACCCCAAAGCCAGGGAATATACATTCTACTCATGTGCTCATAAGACATATTCAAAAATAGACCACATATTGGGTCACAAGCAAAGTATCCCCAAATTCAAGAAGATTGAAATCACACCAAGCATCTTTTCAGACCAAAATGGCATAATATTAGAAATAAACTACAATAAAAACAACCCAAAATACTCAAACACCTGGAAGCTGAATAGCATGCTATTAAATATTGATTGGGTTACCAATGAGATCAAAGAAGAAATTAAAAACATCCTGGAAACTAATGACAATAAAAACACAACAATCCAAAACCTATGGGACACAATGAAAGCAGTCCTGAGAGGGAAGTTTATAGCTCTACAGGCCTATCTCAAAAAACAAGAAAAAATGGTAGTAAATCATCTAACTCTACAACTCAAAGAATTAGAAAGAGAGCAACAAGAAAACCCCAGAGTGAGCAGAAGGAAGGAGATAATAAAGATCACAGCAGAAATAAATGACATAGAGACAAAAAAAAAACAATACAGAAAATCAATGAAACCAAGAGCTGGTTCTTTGAAAGGATAAACAAGATTGACAAACCTCTAGCCAGACTCACCAAGAAGCAAAGAGAGAGGACCCAAATAAACAAAATCAGAAACGATAGAGGCGAAATAACAACAGACCCCACAGAAATACAAATGATTGTTAAAAAATACTATGGACAGCTCTACTCCAACAAACTAGACAACCTGGAGGAAATGGACAAATTCCTAGAAAAATACAACATTCCAAAACTCAATCAGGAAGAATCTAAAAATCTCAACAGGCCAATAACTATGGAAGAAATTGAAGCAGTCATCAAAAAGCTTCCATCAAACAAAAGCCCAGGACCAGACGGCTTCACAGGGGAGTTTTGCCAAACATTCAAGGAAGAACTAAAACCTATCCTCCTCAGACTACTACAAAAAATTCAAGAGGAAGGAACACTTCCAAGCTCATTCTATGAAACCAGCATCACCATAATACCAAAACCAGGCAAAGACAACACAATGAAAGAGAATTACAGGCCAATATCCCTCATGAACATAGATGCCAAAATTCTCAACAAAATCTTAGCAAATCGGATCCAGCAGTACATCAGAAAGATCATACACCATGACCAAGTATGATTTATCCCAGGAATGCAAGGATGGTACAATATCCGCAAATCAATAAACGTGATACATCACATAAACAAATTGAAAGAAAAAAACCACATGGTCATATCAATTGATGCAGAAAAAGCATTTGACAAAATTCAACACCCATTTTTGATAAAAACTCTCAGTAAGGCGGGAGTAGAAGGATCATACCTCAACATAATAAAAGCCATATATGACAGGCCCACAGCCAACATCATACTCAATGGACAAAAACTAACACCATTTCCCCTAAGAACAGGAACAAGACAGGGATGCCCCCTCTCACCACTCCTGTTCAACATAGTACTGGAAGTGTTAGCCATTGCAATTAGGCAAGAAGAAGAAATAAAAGGCATCCAAATTGGAAAAGAGGAAGTAAAACTGTCCTTATTTGCAGACGACATGATATTACACATACAAAATCCTAGAGACTCCATCAAAAAGCTACTAGACTTAATACATGAATTTGGCAATGTAGCAGGATACAAAATTAACCCCAAGAAATCTGAGGCATTTCTGTACACCAATAGTGAACTTTCAGAAAGAGAGATTGTAAAAACAATCCTGTTTACCATCGCACCAAAAAAATTAAGCTACCTAGGAATAAACTTAACTAAAGAGGTAAAAGACCTCTACTCAGAAAACTACAGGACATTGAAAAAAGATATAGAGGAAGACATAAACAGATGGAAGAACATACCGTGCTCATGGATTGGTAGAATCAACATCATTAAAATGTCCATACTACCCAAAGCAATCTATAAATTCAATGCACTTCCCATTAAAATACCAATGGCATACTTCATAGATCTAGAACGAACTCTCCAAAAATTCATCTGGAATAAAAAAAGACCCCGAATAGCTGCAGCAATCCTGAAAAAGAACAAAGTAGGTGGGATCTCAATACCAGATATCAAGATGTATTACAAAGCCACTGTTCTCAAAACTGCCTGGTACTGGCACAAGAATAGGCATATAGATCAATGGAATAGAATAGAGAGCCCAGAAATCGGCCCAAACCAATATGCTCAATTAATATTTGACAAAGGAGGCAAGAACATACAATGGAGCCAAGATAGTCTCTTCAATAAATGGTGTTGGGAAAATTGGACAGATATATGCAAGAAAATGAAACTAGACCACCAACTTACACCATACACAAAAATAAACTCAAAATGGACAAAGGACTTAAATGTACGACAGGAAACCATAAAAATTCTAGAAGAATCCAAAGGCAACAGAATCTCCGACATATGCCGAAGCAATTTCTTCACTGATACAGCTCCTAGGGCACTTGAAACTAAAGAGAAAATGAACAAATGGGACTACATCAAAATAAAAAGCTTCTGCACAGCAAAAGAAACCATCAACAAAACAACGAGAAAACCCACTGTGTGGGAAAACATATTTGCCAATGTCATATCTGATAAGGGCCTAATCTCCAAAATCTATAGGGAACTCATACAACTTAACAAAAGGAAGATAAACAATCCAATCAAAAAATGGACAAAGGACCTAAATAGACACCTTTCAAAAGAGGACATTCAGAAAGCCAAGAGACATATGAAAACATGCTCAAAGTCACTAATCATCCGAGAGATGCAAATCAAAACAACAATGAGGTACCATCTCACACCTGTCAGACTGGCTATCATCAACAAATCAACAAACGACAAGTGTTGGAGAGGATGTGGAGAAAAAGGAACACTTGTGCACTGCTGGTGGGAATGCAGACTGGTGCAGCCACTATGGAAGACAGTATGGAGTTTCCTCAAAAAACTGAAAATGGAACTCCCATTTGACCCTGTGATCCCACTTCTAGGAATATATCCCAAGAAACCAGAAAGGATATATGCACCCCTATGTTCATAGCAGCACAATTCACCATAGCTAAGATCTGGAAACAGCCTAAGTGCCCATCAGTAGATGAATGGATTAGAAAACAGTGGTACATCTACACGATGGAATACTATGCTGCTCTAAAAAAGAAGGAACTCTTACCATTTGGAGAGCATTATGCCAAGTGAAATAAGCCAGTCAATGAAGGAAAAATACCACATGATCTCACTCATTCATGGATAATAGAGACCATTATAAACTTTTGAACAATAATAGATACAGAGGCAGAGCTGCCTCAAACAGATTGTCAAACTGCAGCGGGAAGGCCGGGGAGGGTTGGGGGACAGGAGGTAGGGGGGTAAGAGATCAACCGAAGGACTTGTATGCATGCATATAAGCATAACCAATGGACATAAGACACTGGGGGATAGGGGAGGCTAGGGGACTGTCTAGGGCGGGGGGGGGGGGGGAATGGACACATATGTAATACCCTTTGTATTACTTTAAGCAATAAAAAAAAAAAAAAAAAAAAGAACCTCACTTCTGATTGCCCAGGAGCATTTGCTGGCCCAGGGAGAATGGGTTCACGCCAGCATTGGCATCATTTCCCAGTGTTTGCCTGGACAGAACTCACTTTTCCCACCGATGCTAGTGCAAAACCGGGCTCAGCTTCCAGTTTTCTATATTCACCCATTAACTCTCTCATTCACTTTTTAATCATTTGACAAATAATTTTTGAGTGTCAACTATGTGCAAGACATGGGTGCTGGGAACAGTGGAGTGAAAATCAAAAGTCTGAGTCTTTACATTTTTATGGAGGTCACAGAGAATAAACAAATAGATACATACCATAAGGCCAAGTATGAAGGGCCATGAAAATAAATAAAGCAAAGTCAAGGTCTAGAGAATGACAGAAGTTACTCTGTCCACTAAGGTGTTCAGGGACAGTCTCTGGGAGGTGACATTTGAATGACCTGCGGAGAGAGCCTTGTGAAAACCCATGAGACGAGCATTCAAAGCAGAGTGAACAGCAATTGCAAAGACCCCCCCCCCCCCCCAAAAAAAAGGAACATACTAATGGAACTGCAAGGTTGCAGTGTAGGTGATGTGCAGTGAGCCAGGGTGAAAAGGTAGAAAATGAGGTGGCCAGGGGGCAAAGCAAGGACGGCCATGTACACCATGGTAAGGATATTGGATTTACAGTGTGATTACAAGTAGTTAGAGAGATTTGAGTAGACCTAATTTGTCTCATGTTTGGAAGAGGATCCATTTGGCTGCTGTGCAGAGACTGGCTGAAGAAAGTGGGGAAATCAGGACACAGATAGGAGGCTATGGCTAATTTCCCAGCAAGAGCAATCCATTTGAAGATAGCATGAAAGATAGATAAAAAATCATCAAACAAAAGTTATTTGGAGGCTCAGAAAAAACTTTAAAACCAATTATCATTGATAAGAGAAGATATTGGATCTACAAAACAAAAACAGGATTTTGCAAAAAAAAAAAAAGAATGGAGAACATTAATAAAATAAAAGGAGCTCTTAAAAATTAAAAACATGATAGCTCAATATAAGGACTGAAGGAACATAGGGCAAAAAGTTAAAGAGAAGGAAGGAAATAGAAGAGAGAGAGAAAAGAGAAAATTAGAGGATCAGTCCATGTCTAACATCTGAATTATAGGAGTTCCAGAAAGAGAGAACAAAAGAAACAAAGAAAGTGAAGAAATAATCAAAAGAACAATTCAAGAAAATTTCCCAGAGTTGAACCACATGATTTCTAGATTACAAAGGCCCATCAAGAGCCCAGCATAGTGGACGAAAATAGATCCATGATAAGGCATCTCATTAAGTAATTTCATATCGGCACAAAGAGATGGAAAAATAGGTTATATACAAAGGATGGAGAGTAAGAATAGCTTTGGGCTTTTTAAAAAGACATTGGAAACTGGAAGTTAATGAAACAGTAACTTATCACATGGCTCAGTTGTGAATAGTGTGCTAAAAGATAAACTAAAGCATATTAAACATTTTAAGAGTGTATTTGAGCAAAAATCAATTTGAACTGAGAAGTGGTTAGGAGCACTCCACCAGCAGGAGTTGGGGAGAGGCTTTTATAGAGAAAAGGCAGAAGCAAAGTAAGGAAATCATTGACTGGCTGTAGTTAGAGTCTAGTTGTTTGTTTGTTTGTGATTGGTTGTTCTTAGCCTTTTCTTTTTTCCTAGTATTTTCTACTAGTATTTTATTTCATTTTATTTATTTACTAGAGGCCCAATGCATGAAATTTGTGCAAGAGTAGGCCTTCCTTCCTCCAGCTGCTGGCACCGGCTTCCCTCTGGCATTCGGGACCTGGACTTTCCTAGTAGCCCTGGCTTCGTCCAGAAGGTCATTCGGAAGGACGTCCGGTCTAATTAGCATATTATGCTTTTATTATTATAGATTTATTTGTTGAATTTATTGGGGTGGCATTGGTTTGTTCATAGCTTTTTTGTGTGTGTTTTAAAATATTCATTTATTAATTTTTAAATTGAATTTATTGGGGTGAAATTGGGTTCTTAACTTTTTTATTTCCTAACCTTGAGGCATTGATAGGTTTAGGTTTTGGTTTGCTAATATAAGCCATCATGGCATTAGAGCCACCTCGACCTAAGGACCTTCTTGTTTAATCTAACAATTGGCATTTCATAATAATGAAAACACTGAACACTGAGCTAACCATCACAGTATTTTACTCCATTGAGAGACAGAGGACAGGAAGGGTACGTGTGTGAGTGTGATAAGGAAGGAGTATGGGGAGCCTTAAATCCACACAGTCTGTAAAGAAATCATAAAAATGCGCAAAACTTGGAGAGCAATCAAGAAGTAGTTCCAGAAAATTATTTAGAATTACAGACACAAATATTTTCTTTAAAGCTAAAAGAATTAGAGAGTAGAAAATGGGAAAAGGAATGTAACATCAATTGTTACATTGTTACAGAGATTTTTGGCTCCCTAAACTTTGCACATATATAAGTTTTATTTTAAAAACTTAAAAAATTTTCATGATAACTGTGAAATGAAGACAGAAAGTGTAGAGCAATACTGTCTAATAGAACTTTCTTTGATGATGGAAATTACATTCAATATAAAGCTACTTGAAATGTGACTAATGTGACTGAGAATCAAATTTAAATTTTCATTGTTCTAATTAGTGTGCATTTAAATAGCCACACACGGCCAGTGGCTGTCATATATACATTGGCCTGCTGCTATCTAGGACCAACTTTGTTTCTTTAATAGACTCCTCTTTTTCCTGCCTTTTTTTTTTTCTGTCCTACTGGATCATTTCCATCAGCCATGCTAAAATATCATTTTTTCATCTTTTTAAAAAATGATGATTTGACTCCTATCCCTCTGTGACTCTCCACCCCATTTCTTTGTTCACTTTATAGCAAAACTCCTCAAAAGAGTTCTCTTACTTACGCTGTCCTACATGGCAGCCACTAGCCATACGTGGCTATTTAAATGTAAATTAATTAAAATTAAAGAAAATGTAAAATGCAGTTCCTTAGTTGCACTAGCTGTCTTCCAGGTACTCAGTAGCCATGTGTGGCTAGTGGACACTGCACTGAGCAGACACAGATTCAGGAATTCCTATCACCTCAGAGAGCTCTGTGGGACAACACTGAGAGGCCTTGAAAGGGGCAGAGGAAGTGGGTGCAGCTGCTGGTTGTTTGGCACATTTGGTGCTGCAAGGAAGGAACAGAAAGTTATCTTGCCCAGCCAGCATCGCTCAGTGGTTGAGCGTGAACCTATGAACTGGGAGGTCACAGTTCGATTCCTGGACAGGGCACAGGGTTGCGGGCTCCATCCTTAGTGTGGGACATGCATGAGGCAGCCAATCAATGATTCTCTCTCACCATTGATGTATCTGTCTCTCTCTCTCCCTCCCTCTCCCTTTCTCTCTGAAATCAATAAAAAATATATTTTTTAAAAAGTTGTCTTCTGGTTATTTGATTTTTCTCAGTGGATGAGAAAATAAGTTCAACAGCTGAGAGTGCGGAAGGCAGAGGGATGTTGAAGCACGAGAAGAAAGGACATGGTAGGAAAGAACCTTGCCAGAGAGCAGGAGAGCAAATTGATGTGGACATAAAGAGCAGAATTTCCTCCAAGGAAGTTGGAATCATTATGTTTATTTTAATATGATTGTTGCTTTCCTCAAAGTCATTACTAAAGAGGCCATCCTTAAAACTGGCCAGTGTATGTGGGGATGGGAGCCTGAGCCAATTTTCTGGCTTCCCTCATAACGACTTTGAAAACAGGCCAGGCTGAGAAATCTGGCTGTGACCACAACCTATGCAGCAGGAAGTACGGGGGGGTCTCTTCCTGGAGATATTTTGCAGTGATAAGTTATGGGCACTTCCTCAGTTAAGGTTCTTGTGATTTTAAGAAAAAAAACCAACTCGGTCAAACTTAAACAAGAAAAGGAGATGAACTAGGATAATACAGGGGTGTCTCCTGGAACCCACAGGAACGTAGCTGGGCCTCAAGGGGACTTCAACCAGAGGTAGCCAGCGGGACTAGAAAGCTCTCAGGGACTGACACAGAATCATATTTCTCTCTTTCTTTCCTCCCTCCCTCTATAAACATGGTTTCTTATCTCTGCTTCTGCACAAGAAGCATTTTTTTTCTTTTCTCTAAAGATCAGCTTTCTCTGCAGAATCCTCAGCACACTTGATGGGTGAGAGAGGGCTGCTGCCATATGCTTAGTGTTTTGTTTTTGTTTCTTTGTTAATCCTCATCCGAGGATATTTTTTCCCCATTGATTTTCAGAAAAAGTGGAAGAGACAGGGAGAGACAGGGAGCGAGAAACATCGATGTGAGAGAGACACATCGATTGTTTGCCTCCCACATGTGCCCCAACTGGGGCCAGGGATAGAGCCTGCAACTGGGGTACATGCCCTTGACCAGAATTGAACATGGGACCCTTCAGTCCTACGGCCGGCGCTCTAACCACTGAGAAGCTAGGCATGCTTAGTTTTTATTACCTAAGAACAAGAAACCATCTCAGATTAACAGGAACATCTCAGGCCATCTCAAACATCTAATTGAATCTGATGAGTAAATTTAGGACAACTGCCCCACTCTGGTACAAATAACTCTGACAGGTGACAGGGCCATGGGTACAAACACAGCTGCAGGGGCCATTCCCAGGATGTGGGGCTGTTCTCCGAGCTCCTTGGGGCCAACCCCTGGGCAGTTCCTCCTGTTCTGTTACCTTCCTCTGTCACAGCTGAAGTGGGTGAGAAGGCATTGCCTCTCCGTCGGATTGCACAGCTTTCTCCGCCCACTGCCTGCCCAAAATTAAGGTTGGGGCCTCAGGCTTTTTAGACCAGGCTCGTGGTTTCTTTGGTCTTGTTGCACAACTCTCTAAAAAATGTAGCCTTTTGACTACAGAAATGTGATCTACTTCCAGACATTTCCATTGGAAGTGATCACACTCAGTATTCTCTCCGAGGGACTTCTTACATAAGCTTTATTTCTAGGCTTTCTTGCTCCCAAACCCCTCCACCTCTCTCTGTCTCTCAGTACTTTGCCTAACACAACTAGTAGCAAACTCGTAGCGTACCAAGGGTCTGCTTTCTAACATCTTCCCCCTGAGGGTAAATGATCTGCCTTCAAGGAAATCACAAGCAACGCCCTAAGCAAGTCTTCCCAGCCTCTGATATCCGGTTCCTCCTCGCTACTGCTTCATTGATAAGCCAGTATTTTAAGGCTTTGGGTTTTTTTCAGCAGTATATCACTTTTGGTAACATTTTCTTTCTTCCTTTCTTCCTTTTTTCTTTTCTTTTTGGTATTGGTCAGGGTAGGGTTACTTTAATATTGCAGTAGCAATTTACCATATGTCTCAGTGGCCTTAATACAATAAAGGTTATTTCATATGCACCCCAGGTCTGAAAGGATCCAGGTGAGTCGCCAGGGCAACTGCCTTCCATGAGGTGACTCAGACGTTGAGTATCAGTCTTTGGCTTTGTCATCTCAACGGAGGGAATCAACCGACAAGGGAAGAGATCACAGGGAAAATGCACTTCCCTTTTCTGAGCTTTGATCCAGAAGTGAGACACATCACTTCAGTTGCTCCTTGGCAGGAAATTAGTCTTACAGCTCCACCTACCTCCAAGAGGGCTGGCAATTCCAGGGAGCACGTGGATAATTGTTGAGCAGGAAATGTCTCTGCCACAGTCCACGGAGGCCTCCTACTGAGAGAGCAAAGCTGTAGATCAAACTAGCCTGAACAGCGGGACTACTGCAGGGAGGACCTTCTCCTGGACAGTGCCCGACCTGCATTGCAATTTGAGTGAGAAACAAAATTTTGTTGCATTAATCCACTGAGACTTAGAGATTTAGTCTTTCTTGCCGCATAGTTCATCCTGTTCTGATTAATACAAAAACATAAAAGAAGATAGGAGTAAATGAAACAATATAGCATACTTTCCCGGAAGTAACTGTAATGCCAATCAAAATACCAGTGGGATTTCCTTGGAGAATTTGCCAAAATGATATAAAGCTCGTGTAGAAATGAGAATAGCCAGTACCACTATAAATAGAATAATGAGGAAGAACTAATTTTACCCAATATTTTCAAAGAGTTAATAGGCAGAGAAATTCTAGGAAATACAGAAAGACATCACAGAGAAAGTACAGTAAATAACAAAGATGTTAACAGAGAATGGATATCCTAGAAATAAACCCAAGTACATTTTAAATATAAATAGGATGGTATTTTAAGTCAATGGGAGAATATGAATAATTCAGAAACATTGTTGTGACAAAAACCAGTGGGGGAAAAATTGCTAAAGTAGTTCACTTCCTGTGTCCAAATAATTTCTAGGTGGATCAATAACTTAAATGTAAAACATGAAAAATCATTGGTTATTTTTAAAAATAATTTTGAACTGGGGAAGATCAAGGGACATATAAGACAAAACTGACACATTTATTATTATTTTTTAAAAGTACAATTTTAATTTATTTTCTCCCAGAGAATTTTTCTTCTCTCCTTAAGGACTTCGCTCCTTCCATGAGCTTCGGTGGAGGCCGTGGGGCAGCACCTGCAGGTCTAAATCGGGGTGGGGGTGTTCGGTCCTTCCAGGCTTCACGAGAATGATTCCCGACTACCTTGCAGTGAATAGCGCAGCTCACACAGTAATGCAGCTTCACATACAGCTTGGGAAGCACATAGGCATCGAAGACACTCGCTTTGGAGATGTCCCTACCGGCTGTGGCCTCTACTATGTTTTGAATGACAAACTTCTTAATGGCCTTGTCCTTGGGCACGCACCAGGCACAGTTGGTACAACAAACAGGGTGCACATGGCCTCAGTCTTTTTTGGAATAACAACTGTTATTCCTTCTTTTCTTGGTCATCTGGGAAACAAGGACCCGAGAGGGGACAAATTTATTTTTGTAAAAATTAAAGCTTCTGCAAGATTGAGAATATTATATTCAAAATCAAGAGATAACCAAAGGAGAAAAAAAATGTTTGCAACTGATATAATAGGAAAGGGGTTTTTTTTGTTTGTTTGGTTTCTTTTTTTTTTAATTAAATCTTTATTGTTCAGATTATTACATTTGTTCCTCTTTTTTCCCCCCATAACTCCCCTCCACCCAGTTCCCACCCCACCCTCCTCCCTCACTCCCCACCCACTGTCCTCATCCATAGGTGCACGATCTTTGTCCAGTCTCTTCCTGCATCCCCCACACCCCTTTCCCCCTCAAGAATAGTCAGTCAACTCCCTTTCTATGCCCCTGATTCTATTATAATCACCAGTTCATTCTGTTCATCAGATTATTCACTTGATTTTCAGGGTTTACTTCTTTAATATTCAAAGAGATCTAAAAATCAGCAAGAAAAAAAAATGAACAATTCAATGAGAAAATAGGCAAAAGTTAAGCAGTTGGTAGCAAAACAAGGAAATAGACAATAAACATGAAAAGATCTTTTAACTTCTTAAATAATCAAATACTATGACTAAACTAAAACAAGATAATATTGTACTTATTATGTTTGCAAAAATAAAATTTGGCTCATACTAGAGGGTATGGGAAACATGAAGTCTCATATATTGTTAATGGACTGTAAATTGTTGCAAGCTCTTTGGAAAGTAGTTTGGCAGTAACAATTAAAATCCTATCTAATAAAAGAGAAACATGGTAATTAGCGTACGTCCGCTACCCTTCCCATTGGCTAATCAGCGAGATATGCAAATTAACTGCCAGCCAAGATGGCGGCCAGCAGCCAGGCAGCTTGAAACTAACATGAGGCTTGCTTGCTTCAGTGACGGAGGACTCCAACGTTCCCCGCCTGCCTTGCCGGCCTCTGAACTTGCAGTTTGAAACATTGTTACAAATATAGAAGCTAAACAAAACCCCAGAAACCTGCTTTCAGCCAGCCGTGGTCTCAGAGCTGGAGTTGATACAGTGTTTCGATAATAGAACCCAAACAAACCAGATACCTGCTTTCAGCAGCAGAGGCCTCAGAGCTGGAGCCAGAGCTAAAGCTGACCCAGAATAAAAAAAAAGAAAAAGAAAAAAAGGAGCAGTTGGGAGCTTCAGTCACCCACCAGCCTGAAAACAGCCCTCAGCCCCTCACCCAGACTGGCCAGGAACCCCAGTGGGGATCCCCACCCTGAAGGGTGTGTGACCAGCTGCAAACAGCCATCATCCCCTCACCCAGGCTGGCCAGGCACCCCAGTGGGGACCCCAACCCTGATCCAGGACACCCTTCAGGGCAAACCAACCGGCCCCCACCCGTGCACCAGGCCTCTATCCTATATAGTAAAAGGGTACTATGCCTCCCAACACCGGGATCAGCGGGGCCGTGAGGTCTCCCAGCACCGGGATCAGCAGAGCTGAGAGGCCTCCTGGCACCGGGATCAGTGTGACAGGGGACAGCGCCCAAACCCCCTGATCACCCTGCAGCTCTGTGTGTTGACAGGGGGTGGGTCCACAACCTCCCTATCCACTCTGCTCTGTTTGTGACAGGGGAAGGCACCCCAACCCCCTGATCAGCCCTGCTCTGTGCCTGATAGGGGGGAGCTCCCCAATCACCCTGTGGCTCTGTGTGTGACAGGGTGCGGCCCCCAACCCCCTCCCCCCATGGGCCCTGCTCTGTGTGTGACGGGGTAGAGACATAACCTCAGCATCAGCCCTGCCCTGAGTATGACAGTGGTGGCGCCCCAACCCCCTGATTGACCCTGCTCTGTGGGTGATAGAGGGCGGCGCCCCAACCCCCTGATCCGCCCTGCTCTGTGCATGACAGGGGGGAGTTCCCCAACCCCCCTGATGGGCCCTGCTCTGTGCATGGCAGGGAGCAGCGCCCCAACCCCCTGATTGGCCCTGCTCTGTGCATGACAGGGGGACAGGGGGTTGCGCCACAACCTCCCCATCAACCCTGCCTTGATCCTGCTCTGTGGGTGATAGAGGGCGGTGCCCCAACCCCCCAATCAGCCCTACCCTGAGCGTGACTGAGGGTGGCATCACAACCTCCCAATCTGCCCTGCTCTGTGCATGACAGGGGGCGATGCCCCAACTCCCCAATCGGCCCTGCTCTGAGACCAACCAGGGGCTGCACCTAGGGATTGGGCCTGCCCTCTGCCACCCGGGAGAGGCCTAAGCCAGCAGGGCGTTATCTCCAGAGGGGTCCCAGACTGCGAGAGGGCACAGGCTGGGCTGAGGGTCCCCCCCTCCCCCCGAGTGCACAAATTTTTGTGTACCGGGCCTCTAGTTTAAAAATAACATTGTCTCTAGCTCAGCAATTTCCCCTTCTAGGAATTTTTCCCACAGAAACACTTGCACAAGGAGGCAAATGTATACTGTACAGGGACAACATGATCATGTTATTTGTAGTAGTAAAAAACTAATGAAATTTAAATGCTTATCAGGAGAGAACTAAATAAACTACAGTGCTCTATAAAATGGAATACTACACAGCTGTTCAAAATCAATACATGTATCTGTATTGATATGAAAAAATGTCCAAACTAAATTATTTTATGTGGAAAAAAGCAGGTAGAATACAGTATTGTTACAAATGAAAAGTCCAAGGATCATCTTTTATACATATATTTATATACATGTATGTCATATATAAATACAAATTTCTAGGGGAAAGAAATCATAGCTATGATTATGATCAGCTATAAATACATTATATGTGAGGGTATAGGTGAAGAGATGGGCTTTTACTTTTCATGTTATACCCATTTTGTATTGTTAGAATTTAACTTGTACAGGCATTACTTTATGATAAAAAACAACAACAAAGATTTAAACCATCAATTCTTCCAAGCAAATATCAATTTTATTTTTTTACCTGTCAATCTGTAATTAAAAAGATATTGGCAAATACAGAAAATAGTTAGACATTCAGAATATGTTCTAAATTAGTGAACTAAGTCACCAATCGTAGTGAAGGAGGAGCCACAATCTCTAGGAACTGTCCTGTTTCCCCTGCAAGGAAAACATCCCCAGGTTTTAACAATAGCCTTTATCAACATTCCAAAAAGAAAATCAATAATAGTAATAGTTCGTATTTATTGAGCCGTGACTATGCTGGATTTGGCACTCAGCCGTTTTTATGAATTATCTCACTGAATCCTCACAAACTCCAAGCAGTAGGGCCAGCTATCGGTTTCATTTTACCAGTTTGGAACTAAGAACTAGAAAGACAAACTAAGAACTATAACAAGAGATCCAGGGCTTGTGTTTCAAAGCATTTGTAACATGCTTTCATGGGGCTTCCAGGCTGACTGCACCACTTCCTCTCTGGGTGTCCTCAGGAGGGTGACTTAACATTCCCCATCGGTAACATGAGAATAGTGACAGGACCTACCTTCCAGGGTTGTCATGGAGATTAAGTGAGATGATACATGTGATGTGCTTAACTCTGTGCCTAGCACACAGTGAGCTCTCAATGAAAGTGAGCTACTGTGCTGTTTGTTGCAAGGCCATTAGAAAGTGGTCTCTTCTTACCTATCCAGCCTCACACCTTTCCATTCCCCTTCCCATCCTCCTGGAACTTAATCTCCAGTCTTTCTAACCCCCTTGCTCTCCCCTCCCGTGGATTTCCAAGTCTTCTGCGCCTCTGCTGCTCGCTCAGGTAGTGCTCATGCCCACCTTCCATCCCTTCTTCACCTGGCTGACCCTTATTTATTATTAAGACTCAGGATAACTTAGGAATTACTTCTTCCAGGAAACCTTCCTTGATCTCAACTTTCTGGGTTAGGTGCTCCTTCTTGAGTTTCATCATCCTGTGCTTCCCTCGCTCATGGTATTTGTCCAACTGCTAAACTGTAATGTTCTAAATGCTTAGTCTGCCACCATCCAAATCTGTGGGTTCCTGAAGTTGGGTTCAAGGTTTTCTTCATTGAGTTCCTCCCGTGCTTAGCAATAAAGATTTGCTGAATGAGTTAAGTGGGAACTGAAAGGAGAGTAGGCTACTTTTCTGCAACCTTTGTTGACCATCCTCAGGAGGTTATTCCTTTAGGAAAGTAGAATGTAAATCAGGCAAGTGGGGTTATTCATGTATTAAATTATTTTATTAGTTCCTATTATTGTTCTAGGTGTAGAGGCCACCATAGTAAATGAGACAAAGAGTTCTGTTCCCTGGTGGTTATAGTCTAGCATGAGTGGGAAAGAGAAAGACTATCAATAAATAAGTGAAAAGATTTAAATAGCGATAAGTTCTGGAACAAAAATACAACAAGGTTAAGGGTAGAGAGTGATAGGGAGCAAAGGGCTAATTTAAACTTTGCCATCAGGGAAGGCCTCTGTGGAGGTGACCTTTAAATTGAGCCCTGACTGACAGGAAAGGTCCAGTCTTGCAGAAGTCAGGGAGCAGAGCAAGTTGAAAGGCCCTGGGTGAGACTGAGTTTGCATTTTCACCGGCAGGAAGAAGGTCTGGGTGCCCAGAGCCCAGTTTTATCAAAAATGGGCCACGATGGGACCTAATAAGGCCTCTTAGGTCATGATAAGGTATCTAGATTTTGTTCTGCCCACAATAGGAAGCCACAAGGGTTTTACACAAGACAGTGAGATCATCTGATTTAATATTTTTAGAAGATGACTCTGGGCTCTGTGCAGAAGGCAAGAATAGAAGCAGTATCAGGTTATCACTGTGGTTCAATGAGATGATTGCAGTTGGAGCTGGAGATGGAGAATCGTGCATGAATTTAGGCTGTCTTGGGAAAGAGATGACAGGACTTGCTGATGGATGGAGTATTAGAAGGGAGTAACACGGAGTAAGAGGAATCAAGAATGATCCTTAAATTAGACGAGCAGCTGTATAAACCAAGGTGGTGAAGACTAGAGGAAAAACAGGTGTGTGGGACAAGAGGGTGGGGAGGAACCAAAAGCTTAGTTTGGGGCAAATTAGGTTGGAGATGCTGCTGGATACCCAAGTAGAAAGCACAGCAGCCAGTGGGCTCCATAAGCCTGAAGCTTGATGGGTGCATCTGGGTTTGAATTCCAAATCTGCTGATCACCTGCAAATGACTGACATCTCAACAGGAGGGAATAGGATAGAGCAAATGAGGAGCAAATGAGTGTGGAAAGATGGTGGGGTGAAGCAGGGGATCCCTCGGGGGTGAGGACGACGGAGCCCCAACGCGCTAGGGCTTCTGCATGCACGACTCGGGGGACCAGGTTCATTGACGCAGATCCGTTTTATTGAGGAACTACAGGGGTATATATAGCATGAGGGGACCAATCAGAGGGAGACACGTTGCTATAGGCGACCAATGGCTGAAAGGCTGGGGTACTATGCATGTGGCTCTAGGAGTTAGTTCAGGCGGGCATTGCTACTTCCTGATGTGCGGAGGAAGCATGTCATGGTGGAGTGTGCTCACACCATTGCATCAGCCGCAGCCCTGAGACATACTTCCCGAGCTCTACTACAGTGGGGGAGGGAGAAGGTAAAAGGAGAGGAGAGGAGAGGAGAGGAGAGGAGAGGAGAGGAGAGGAGGGGAGGGGAGGGGAGGGGAGAGGAGGGGAATACTTTAATAAAATACTCAGAGTGGTTTCCAACTTTACTGTTTCTCTACTTTAACTGAACAACTGCTCTGATTTACCCAACTAGCTGCCAGTCTGGGGGCTTCCAAGTAGACGTGTCCACTGTTCCCCTTCAGCTTCTCCCATGGGGTCAGCCTACTGCCCCCCAACTCTCTCCTAACTCTACATCATCAGCTCCTATTTTTACAAAATCATAATTGCAATAACAAGGGTACCTTTCATTTTCATAAAAGGTCTGGAAGGATCTACCCTAAAGTGTTAACTGCTATTTCTGCATGAAGAGATTTCAATTTTTTCTTATCTCCATGCACGTGACTAATAATAATGTGAACTAGTATCGACTTGGCAAGAAACCTTGTTGTACATGAAGCAGAGCTGCATGCAAATGTGAGCTCAGCTGTACACCAAGCACCTCAGATTCAGAGAGAGAGTCAAGTTGGGCAAAGGGCCCTGGAGCAGAGGTTGCAAGACCTGATCTCTTCATCCTGACTTGATGACAACTGGTTTGGAGCTTGAAGAAAGTCATTTGCCATCTGGGTCTCTCTCCCTTCTTAGAACAGAGCAGCCAAGTGATGGGGCCAGATCCTCCCAAGGTTGGCTGGTGCATAGGAAACAACAGGCTACATCACCCTTGCGGAACACTGTTCAGCCATTGAACTCAAGCATCTCAAAGGCTTATGTACCATGTTTTGTTTTAATAGAGAGGTAGCACTCCCCCCCTCCCCCTCCATTTATAAAGGTCGTTATAGAAACTTGGGAATATATAGACTAACACAAAGGGAAGAAAAAAATATATGTTAAAATCCCACCCCTTGCCCTAACTGGTTTGGCTCAGTGGATAGAGCATTGGCCTGTGGACTGAAAGGTCCCAGGTTCGATTCCGGTCAAGGGCATGTAGCTTGGTTGCGGGCACATCCCCAGTGCGGGGTGTACAGGAGGCAGCTGATCGATGTTTCTAACTCTATCCCTCTCCCTGCCTCTCTGTACAAAAAAATCAATAAAATATATATTTTTTTAAAAACCCCACCCCTTGAAAGGAGTTCTAGTCTAGAGATCTCCAGGGGCTGAGGCCTGCTATTCTGAAAGTGCAGGAGGAGGAGAGAGCGGAGGGTCACCGCAACCCCCTCCTGCTTTTTGTTTTATTTGTTTGTTGTTTGCTTTTTTCACTTCCCTGTTGTGCAGTGAAGAGTTACAGACTTTGACTTAGAAGTGGGGTTCAAATAGTTTTAACTCTGCCAGATTGACTTGACACTACTGTCCCAACTTTCTTTTTTAATTTTTATTCTTAATTGTCGTCAAAAGACAAATAACAAAATGTACTGTTTTGTTATGTATATTCACGATTGTATAACCAATCTCCAGAACATTTCACCTTGCAAAACCAAAGCTCTGCACCCATTCACTGACAGCTCCTCACTCCCCTCCCCCAGCCCCTGGCAAGCATTACCTACTTTGCATTTTGTGAATTTGACTACTCTAGGCACCTCGTGCCAGTAGAATCACGTGGCGGTTTTCATTTGTGACTGCTTTATTTCACTTACATAACGTCTTCAATGTTCATCCATGTTGTAGAATGTGTCAGAATTTCCTTTTTTATGGCTCAATAGTACTCCACTGTATAGATGGAGTACATGTTTTGTTTATCCATTCGTCTGTCGATGGGCACTTGGGTTACTTCCACCTTTTGGTTATTGCAAATAATGCTGCTCTGAACTTGAATGGACAAATAGCTCTTAGGTACCCTGGTTTCCATGGCTTAACCTCTTGAGTTTCCCTATCCTTTGCTGTAAAATGGGTAAAAGAAGAACACCTGCCTTTCACTACCCACAAGGAGGGTACTAGTAAAACAGTGAGGGCCAGGAGCAGGAGTGTTCGCACTGCCACAGAGCAGGAGTGGGGATTAGACAGGGCACACTGGCCCCCGCTGGAAATGTGTGGTAGGACTGATAAGGCTTGGAGAGACAAGAAAGACCTGCAGCTATTCCCACGTGAGCACCCATCCTCTGCTAACCCCACAAAGCCCCCCAGCCTGGCCCTCCCATTGCTCTAGCTTTCCTCCTTGTCTTTCGTTTGGTTGCCTGGCTTCTTTGTAAAGCTCTTCTTCCCTTCCTCTCTGCCTGGAAATGTCTATTACTTTCAAGGCCTTCTTAAGCAAGTGTCCAGTCTACAAAGCGTCTCTCTGAGAACACAGGCATGTCCTGCATCACACTGAGAAGTAAAGCCATCTCGACCTGAGTCACAAAAGTCAGATTATCTGAGTGTATACGTAAATTACAAAACTTGGTAAAGCAACTCTTTCAGAAGCATAGGGTTCAGGAGGCTAAATCCTATCCCCATGGCACAAGAGACATGTCTCCAAGGTGTCCTGTTTGCTTCCAGAACTCCATTGACTCAGGGGACTTAGGTCCGTAATTCCCCCAGTTCTAATCTTTCATAGGCCTTTGAGGTTCCTATTAACCGAGACACGACAATGACAATAGCATCTTCATGTTGAAGCACTTGGTTTACAAACCATTTTTATGTGCATTGTTCTATCTGAGTCTCACACTCCTTTGAGGTGGGCAGACAGGGATCAGCACTTCTATTTCAAAGATGGAGAAGCAGGAGCTCAGAAGCACAGCCTGATGTCAAGGAGCCAAAACGGGATCATGCTTTCTGTCTCCTGCTTATGTGACCCTTACAGGTGGAGAAGTGATCGGGGTTGGTAAGCTGGGGGTCGCCAAGGCCACGTCCGGGAGCTGCTCCCAAGTCAAAGAAATGGAGGGGATTGGAATGGCTCAGGCTTCTTAGTTCTAACTCATGATAAAACAACAATGTAGATATAGAGACATACTAGTATATAGGAATGTGTGCACAAGGAGAGAAAGAAGCAAAAACATTTAAAATACGAGAAAAAAGGAAAACCGAATAATGCCTGATGGATTGCAGACTGGTACTGTCAGGTACATCTTGGAGTTAATTAAATTTGTAGGTAGCCATATTTGAAAGGCTCTCTGGAAGATTTATAATCCGGACTTTATCAACATGCTTAAACTATTAGCAAAAGAAAAAGCATTTTCTGTTGTTTAAAATGATGCCTTGACCTGTTGGACAAAAAAATCCATCACCTGTAAGTAGCTTGCTGCATTGCCATTAGGAGGAGTTCATACTGGGAGAAAAATATAATTATGGCAGCTCTGAATTTGTGACCTTTTCGAGTCCCTCTGAAATTAAAGGATGTAAAAGGATTTAGCCACCTCACTAAGATGCCTGCTGCTGTTTGTTTCTGTTCTGCTCCATTCATTACAACTAACTACTCCCATGTAAATAAATAATCCAAGGCTTTGTGCTAGTTAATTAGAATATGTGCTCCATTGTCCACTATCCCCTGAGCTCCCTCTCTCACGGCTGTCAATGCTAAAGCAGTGGCTTGTGTTTTCATATCGCTCAGAAACAACATCCCCTTCTTTTGTTGCTCCTGTAAAATGGCACGACCAGCACTTATCCAGGGGTCCTCAAACTACGGCCCGCGGGCCACATGCAAATACAAATATTGTATTTGTTCCCGTTTTGTTTTTTTACTTCAAAATAAGATATGTGCAGTGTGCATAGGAATTTGTTCATAGTTTTTTTTTAAACTATAGTCCGGCCCTCCAACGGTCTGAGGGACAGTGAACTGGCCCCCTGTTTAAAAAGTTTGAGGACCCCTGATTATACAAGGGGTGACGTCTGCAAATTCCTGTGTTTTCACATGAGTTCGAGGAAAATGAAATCCCACAACTTTTCTTTGAGTGTGACTGAGAGATTGTCTATCTTACCTAGATCTCCAGTTCATTAGAAACTTCTCCCCAATGGACAGCGCTATTTGTGAGTGGTCCCTACTCAGAGGAAGTTAAATGTTGCAAGTTGCTTTGCTTCAGAAATCCCCAGGGCCTGCAGAGTGCCACGAAATTGGCTGTGGCTGTGCCTCTAATATCTGAGATCAGCATTGCCTCAAGGCCACAAAGAGTCTAATCTGGATGCTCCATGGGGACTCAGCAATGTTTGCAGATATTTGGGTTTGTCACATGGGGGGAAGAGGTGCTGCTGCCTCTAGTGGGGGGAGGTCAGGGGTGCAACTACACATCCTACAAAGTACAGGACAGCTGCTCACAACAGTTATCTGACCTGTATTAGTTTGCTAGGGCTGCAGTAACAAAGTACCATTGGATGCCTTAAACAGCAGGAAGTTATGTCTCACAGTTCTGGAGACTAAAAGTCTGAAAACCAGGCGGCATTGGTTCCTTCTGAAGCTGTGAGGGAAGCATCTGTACCAGGCCTCCCTCCTGGCTTGTAGATGGCTTGTCTTTCTATGTCTCTTCATACTGGCTTCACTCTATGTGTATCTCTGTGTTCAAATGTCTTGTTTTTGTAAGTCACCAGTCTTACAAAAGGTGGTGGACTAGGGCCTACCCTAATGACCTCATTTACCTCTGTAAAGACCTGATCTCCAAATAAGTTTGCGTTCTGAGGTACTGAGGTTAAGACTTCAACATATGAACTGGGGGGAGGACACAAGTCAGTCCATAGCACAGCCTCAAATGGGTTAAATATCTCATGTAATTTATTGAATACTGTACTGAAAATGAAAACCAGAAAAGTAGTGTGGGTACTCACCATTAATATATACAGCTGAAAGCATTCCATTGTGAAGTAAAACAATCCTAAGTCAACCATCATAAGTTGGGATCCTGTGTATAAAGGATGCTAATAGAGAGGAAATCTTTTAAAACAGTTTCAAATTATGGTAAACTGACACACCTTAGCATTATAGAGTAATGTTCAAATATAAGCTACCAGATTAGTCTGACATAGGTTCATTTCCCACTTTGTCATTATTGCTGTTTAACTTTGGGAAAGTTAATTAACCTGTCTAAATCTTCCTTTCTGGTAAAAGGGGGAGATAATAAGAATATATGCACTACAGATAGAGCTACAGTGAGGATTAAATGAAATAATGAATGAAGTGAGATTACCTTCCTAGTGCCGAGACCCTTTAATAAAGTTCCTCATGTTGTGACCCAACCATAAAATTATTTTCGTTGCTACTTCATAACTGTAATTTTGCTACTGTTGTGAATCATAATGTAAATATCTGATTTGCAGGATGTATTTTCAGGGGTCACAACCCATAGGTTGAGAACCGCTGGTTTAATGCCTAGAACATAGAAGGTAAAGGAGGTTTGCTATTATCTATATACATAAAAGCCAAGCGACAGGCACAACAGAATGATCAGAATGACCAAAAAGACCAGAATGACCTGTCGTGATGACGGGCACTGCAGAGGCCAACCAGCCTGATCGGGGCCCCGATCAGCCCTCCCCAACCTCCCACAGCCCCTCCCCCCAGCTGGCCCTGCCCCAATCGGCCCCCCATCTGGTCAGGGGTAGGGCCAGCCGGCCAGCTGCCCGAGGCTCCTCCTCCCAGCCGGCCCCGGGCCAATTGGCCCCCATCAGGGAAGGCCAGCCAGACCCCACCATGCACGGATTCATGCACCGGATCTCTAGTTATTAAGAAAAGAGAAGATAATGCCACCTTGACTTCATTCATGGAAGTGAAGGAATACTGCACTTTCAATGTACTAAGCATGTGAACGCAAGTGTGGGTAAGATCGTTGCAGTCTGGTGAAAAAGAGAAACAAGTAAATAAAAATAAGAGCTGTACGTGAAGTGCCATAATAGAACTATACACAACCCTCTACAGGGGCATGAAGAAGAATTTATGAAAAAGTCCTTTGGGAAAATGTTCAGAAAATATAATAGAAACTTGAAATCATCACCTTAATTCATCCAAATGTGACTTTTTAGACTCTATTATGAAAAAAGCATGCCCCCTCCATCACTATTAGAACTAATACAGGGTGTTCAAATATTAAATGAAAAATGCAAGGCTTCCAGTCAAGATGGCACTATAGGTAAATGTGGTACTCCAATCCTCCCACAACCACATAAAAAATGCAACTTATCTTCAGAACAACCTTCATTCAGAACCACCTAAAATCTAGCTGAATGAAAGTCCTACAACTAGGGGAAAAGAAGAAGAAGCCACATCGAGACTGGTAGAAAAGGCAGAGGCACAGAGTAGGCTGCTTCTACACCCATGTATGGCGGTTTTTAATCAGGAGGGAGATCTTTATTTATTTATTTTTAAATATATTTTATTGATTTATTACAGAGAGGAAGGGAGAGAGATAGAGAGTTAGAAACATCGATGAGAGAGAAACATCGATCAGCTGCCTCCTGCGCACCCCCTGGGGATGTGCCCGCAACCCATGTACATGCCCTTGACCGGAATCGAACCTGGGACCTTTCAGTCTGCAGGCCGATGCTCTATCCACTGAGCCAAACCGGTTTCGGCAAGGAGGGAGATCTTTAATTCAGAAGTTCCCCTTGAGGAGTCAAAGAGTCCCAACTTCATACCACACCCCTCAGCCCAGGGTTACAATGCTAGGAAAAGAAGTCCCCATAATTTTGGGCTGTAAGAACCAGCGGGGATTGAGATGGAGTGACACAGAAGCTGCTGGAGTCCTGGGTAGTTCCTCTTAAAGGGCCACACATGCACTTACTTGGACTCACTCTCTCTGAGCTCAAACTCTAGGGCAGAAGTTTGAAAGGAACAAGTGACATACAGAGAACTAAATTGTCTGGCATCAGGGCAAAAGCTGGTGGTGGGCAACTTTCTCCTAAACAAAAGTACTGATGGAAGTCATTGCTCCTTTGCTGAGCCCTCCCCATCACAGAGCTGACAAGCCAGCACCATACCTGAGTCTCCATCAACCTGCCTCACACTGTTGGCCCCACCCTGTGATTCCCTAAGACCCCACCCCACCCAACTTGTGGAAGGAACTTAATAAGAACTTCAACAGCATTAAAAAGAACATGGGAACCATAAAAAAGAACCAGTTAGATATGAAGGATAAACTAACTGAAATAAAAAATAATTTACAGGGAATCAAGAGAAGTGGATGCCAAAAATCAAATCAGCAATTTCAAATAGAGGAAGCAAAAAATACCCAATCAGAGCAACTAAAAGAAAAAAAGAATACAAAAATATGAAGATAGTATAAGGAACCTCTGGGACAACTTCAAGTGTACTAACATTCACATCATGGGACTGCCAGAAGGAGAAGAGAAGGAGCAAGAAATTGAAAACTAATTTGAAAAAATAATGACCTTACCTGGTGAAAGAAATAGACATACAAGTTCAGGAAGAGCTGAGAGTCCCAAACAAGATGAATCCAAAGAGGCCCACACCAAGACACATCATAATTAAAATGCCAAGGGTTAAAGACAAAGAGAAAATCTTAAAAGCAGCAAGAAAAAAAGCAGTTAGTTACCAACAAGGGAGCTCCCATAGACTGTCAACAGATTTCTCAACAGAAACTTTGCAGGTCAGAATGGAGTGGCAAGAAATATTTAAAGTGATGAATGATAAGGACCTATAACCAAGATTACTCTACCCAGAAAAGCTATCATTTAGAATTGAAGTTCAGAGAAAGAGCTTCACAGACAAAAGAAAGTTAAAGGAGTTCATCACCACCAGACCAGTATTACAAGAAATGTTAAAGGTCTTCTTTAAGAAGAAGAAGAAGAAAAGGATTAAAAATATGAACAATAGGAAACCAAGATGGCGACATAGGTTAACGCCGGAGATTGCTGCCTCGAACAACCACTTCAAAAAACAACTAAAAGATGGAACGGACATCATCCAGAACCACAGGAAGGCTGGCTGAGTGGAAATTTTACAACTAGGAGGAAAGAGAATATCATACCCAGACTCAGAGGAGGTGCAGTGCTGACGTGAAATACTCAGGTGCGGAGTGCGCGCGGAGCGGGCTGGTGGCGGAGGGCGCGGTTGTTGTTTTCAATCGGGAGGGAGTTTCAGACTCTGAGCTCCAGATCCGGGCGAGTCTCTAGGGACCCAGACTCAAACGGGAGAAGCGGGACTGTCTAGCTTCAATCGGAACTCGAAGGCAGCTTTCTCTCCGAGGTTTGCAGCGGTTGCTGGGACTCTGTGAGGCAGAGCCCCTAGGGATGGAACTGAGAGCAGCCATAACTGCTCGCTCCGGCCCATCCTGTAGATCCCCGGGGACCTGCCCCGCCCAAGCCCTGCGCAGAGCCATTTGCCCAATAGCCTCAGGCAAACGCTAGATTAGCACCGCCCTAGAGATCCAGCACAGAAGCTCTCCCACTGCAGACACAGCGGACTCTCATAGCCAGTTAGCCTGGAGGTCAAATCACCCCCGGTATTGCCAACAACAATCAAGGCTTAACTACAACAAGACTGCGCACAAAGGCCACTAGGGGGTGCACCAAGAAAGCATAAAAAATGCAGAGACAAAGAAACAGGACAAAACTGTCAATGGAGGATATTGAGTTCAGAACCACACTTTTAAGGTCTCTTAAGAACTGTCTAGAAGCCGCCGATAAATGTAGTGAGATCCTCAAGAAATCTAATGAGACCCTCGATGTTATGATAAAGAACCAACTAGAAATTAAACATACACGGACTGAAATAACGAATACTATACAGACTCCCAACAGCAGACCAGAGGAGCGCAAGAATCAAGGCAAAGATTTGAAATGTGAAGAAGCAAAAAACACCCAACCAGAAAAGCAAAATGAAAAAAGAATCCGAAAATATGAAGACAGTGTAAGGAGCCTCTGGGACAGCTTCAAGCGTACCAACATCAGAATTATAGGGGTGACAGAAGATGAGAGAGAGCAAGATATTGAAAACCTATTTGAAGAAATAATGATAGAAAACTTCCCCCACCTGGTGAGAGAAATAGACTTACAGGTCCAGGAAGCGCAGAGAACCCCAAACAAAAGGAATCCAAAGAGGACCACACCAAGACACATCATAATTAAAATGCCAAGAGCAAAAGACAAAGAGAGACTCTTAAAAGCAGCAAGAGAAAGAAACTCAGTTACCTACAAGGGAGTACCCATACGACTGTCAGCTGATTTCTCAACAGAAACTTTGTAGGCCAGAAGGGAATGGCAAGAAATATTCAAAGTGATGAATACCAAGAATCTACAACCAAGATTACTTTATCCAGCAAAGCTATCATTCAGAACTGAAGGTCAGATAAAGAGCTTCACAGATAAGGAAAAGCTAAAGGAGTTCATCACCACCAAACCAGTATTATATGAAATGCTGAAAGGTATCCTTTAAGAAGAGGAAGAAGAAGAAAAAGGTAAAGATACAAATTATGAACAACAAATATGCATCTATCAGCAGGTGAATCTAAGAATCAAGTGAATAAATAATCTGGTGATCATAATAGAATCAGGGACATAGAAAGGGAATGGACTGACTATTCTTGGGGGGGAAAGGGGTGTGGGAGATGCGGGAAGAGACTGGACAAAAATCGTGCACCTATGGATGAGGACAGTGGGTGGGGAGTGAGGGCGGAGGGTGGGGCGGGAACTGGGAGGAGGGGAGTTATTGGGGGGAAAAAAGAGGAACAAATGTAATAATCTGAACAATAAAGATTTAATTAAAAAAATAAACAAACATTGTACTCTAAAAAAAATATGAACAATAAAATGGCAATAAATACATATCTATCAACAATTGAATCTAAAAATAAAAATAAATGAAGAAGCAGAACAGAAACAGATTCATAGATACAGAGAACATTTTGATGATTGTCAGATGGGAGGGGAATTGGAGGCATGTGTGAAAAAAGGTGAAGGGATTTAGAAGTACAAATTAGTAGTTGCAGCATAGTCATGTCAGTATAAAGTACAGTATAGGGAATACAGTCAATAATATTATGTATGGCATCAGATGGGTACAAGATTTATCAGGATGATCACTTAGTAAGTTATATAAATGTCTAATCATTGGGTGTACACCTGAAACTAATATAATATTGTATGTCAATTATAATTGAAAAATAAAAAGTTATTAAATTACAGAAAAATGCAAAAGGGAAGAGAGGAAAGAAGAACATTTTTATAGCTAAGAAATAATTTGTTTTTGTGAAAAGAGAAATGATAAAACATGTGAAGTAATGATAAATTATTTCTAAATAATCCTGGGTAAACTAAGCAACTAAAAAATTTGTGTTTATTTCAGCAATAAATATGGGGTGTCCCCCCCAAAATGTATACACACTTTAACAGCTGATAACTTAATTTTCACTCCTGTTTAGTTTTAACTTATTTGAAATAATGGCTGAAGCTTTGAACAAAAAAAAAAATTTATCCTAAAGTGCCACTAAACTTCTTTTATGGAAATACATAAAAGATAAAGTTTATGGTACAACACTGCAACAGTTGACGAATTGCGGGTGCACAAATACCAAACAAAATTATTCTTGATGTTTGTGATTCCATTGCTTTCTATTATCAGCAGTGCCCAGACCAGAATGGTCATCAGTTTGAAAAGAGGCATTGACAAGAAAAATGATTCTTTTCTGTAGATTCTTTTAAATTCTAAAAATGAACTGTACATGAATAAATACTGACTTTATAATCATTCAAAGTGTGTACACATTTTGGGGGGCACCCCGTATGAAAGATAGTCTGGGAAATCCCATTCATGTTACAAAGACAGTAGGACTGAAAAATGTAGGAACAGTTATTTTCAATAACGTCACTTTTAGAAAGAAAATAAGAATTTTTAAAATTACTGAAATATAGTACTTATGAAATAAAGTGTGTCAGCTTTGTGCACAACTGTATGTATCTCATTGCTTAGAGCTATGGCATGAGGTAGATTCTGAAGAAGCTGTTGAATAAATCTCAGCCAAAAGATTACAAATAAGCTAAGATGATTGGCAGGAAGTCACCTTTGAAAATCTTTACATTATAAAGGAGTCTGGAATGTCACAGTGGAACTACCAGGGCCAGAGAATTTCCTTCCAGTCTTTGGGTGCTTGCTTAACATCATTAGGTGGTTAGACTAACCTGTGTTGAGGCCCCACTACTGCGGGGTCTGGGATGCAAGAGGCTAAGGCTGCCTGCTTTAGTGGGAGGAGGTAGACAAGGAAACGGGGGTATTTGCCACAACTGAGGGAAGCACAGGGACGCGGAATCCAGATGGAGAGAGTTGGCCGCGAACTTCTGAAGAAATAACACATTTTTGTTTATTGAAGTCTTTTCCACATCTACCCATCATTCAACAATCACTCTTTAAGCGCTTAGAGTGTGCCAGACAGATTTGGGGCTGGAAAGAAAATATTGTTTAAGACGGTGCCATTTCTGAGAGCCTGAAGGTCTGGTTTGAGGACACACATTGTAAATCACAAGTGCAGTGAAGGGTGAGAGACATGCTGGAGGCGAGCCTGGCATAGGCAGGGGATTATATAAGGGGAAGGTTTAGAGGTAGGGAAGGACCAAGTTTCCCCCCTTACCCCCCCCCCCGCCCCCGCAATGGGAAAGCCCCTGTCGGGTCCACTGAGCAGCCTGGTTTCCCCACCAGAAACCCCACGGGACCAGGGAACAGGGCAGGAGACTCAAGTTCGGATCTCTGAAAGTTCAGTTTGCCGAAAAATAAATTGTCACATCATCAATTTACCAAGTTTACCATTTTACCAAAAGAAAAATTTCTTTTAATTATTTATAAGCTTTTGTCTTCAATGGCACAATTTTAGTAGTTTGGGAGTATTTCTATAGTTTTCATTAACAAGGTTTCATTTTTGTCTTCATAGTAGCATTTAAAGAAATCATTAAGTGTTTTTCAGCTGCATTAAAATTCAGAAATCATTTCATAGCTAAAATGTCAGTGCTTACTTCCCACAAGATTTTTTTCAGTTTATACTGATTTCTTTGATGCTTTTTTTTTGTTTTGCCAATATTTTAGCATATTTGTGATTGTTCTGTCAATTTCTCAAGAACTTTATGAATCCTACTTTTCTAACAATTAAATAATTCAAATTTACAGTGTGATATAGTTGTTTCTGTAACTTCCAGTTTATTTCTCACTTTATCAGTCTCTTTAGCATTTAAGGATTTTTTAAAATCCATTAAAATAAAATCTTTTCACAATTTTGTCTTTACATTTAGTGAATATCAAACTTGAGGCATTAGTCATGGAAATCATTATCATATACTCTTCTGGGCATCCTCACATCCTTTTCCTGATACCTTGGTTTATTTTATCCTAATTGGTCCTTGTTAGGAATTTCAAATATCATCATTTCTTATCAGGATAGTTTGAACTATAATTTTTTTCAGGTGCTTTTGAATTTAAAATTTAAATAACTCTGAATTAAATAACTGAAAATCCCTAGTTAAAACTTCATCCCTTTTTCTTGAGCCTTTACCACTTTACTATATTTTTATTTAATGTAATATAAGTTTTTAATGATTAGAAGTTCAAATTTAAAGCTGATATACCATTCAAGGAATTGGGAAAGAATGGCAAACATTGAAAAATAGAATAATGGCATTCAAATTATTAAAAGAGACAACCCTTTGAATATTAGTAAAATTTAAAAGTTAGATAAGTTGGTAACTGGAAACTCAAAATGCAGTGAAGTGATCTCAAACCAATTTCTATTTTCCATCTCCAGCCATGCCTGGCTACATTTTTCCATAAATCATCAGCCAGAATGTGCACCAGATAATAGTGCTGAATGATTCAGATACAATATGGTCAGTATTACAAAACACACTCAATTTGCCAAATTTAGCTCTGTAGACTTCCTCTCTTTTCCTGAAATAGCTCGTGTTACCGTCTAGCAATCTCAATAGGCAGGTAGATGTTGTCTAGCCCAGAAGACCCATGAGACTAAAGGACATCTCCAAGGCCTCACTGATAGTGACAGGCCATGGGCTCAAATTTGTGACTAGCTCTGGCTTTACACCTATGACTTGGAGCTGGGCACATGTGCAGGTGGAATAGGAAATTTCAGTGGCACCCCGACCAGAAGAAATACAATCGCACCTGCCAGTTCTAGCCTGAAATGTCCTCCTTAGAACTTGATCTCCTCTTAAAATGCAAATGCCCTGGAGAGAAGCCTCTCAGGGCACCTATGCTCACCCAAGTTCCAGTACCAATACATCACCTCAGACCTCAAGTGAATTGTTGCACCTGATCCTCCCAGGCTGCTAGGAAAGTCCAGGATTCTCAGTAATGGTGGCCATGCTCTCAGCCAGGCTTTAGCCAGCTCCTCTTCTGGGAGCTGACCACTCCAGTGGGCATGAATTGTGTGGGGATTCTTTAAAGTTTAAGGATATGGGAGGAGAGGTTGTGTCTGAATCCTGCCCAGCAGGACCTCTCCGGAGAGGAGCTGCTGGAGAATCTCAAGACCTGGGACTCGCTGGTGATTCTAATTTTCAAAGAGGCTGTGATTTCTGGACTGCAAGAACCCTGGGGCCTGCTTTCCCAAAGGGCTAAGAGAGCATTCCTGATATTGACCAATGGAACCTTGACGTAATTAGCATTTTCTGTCTGCTGTGTCAGAGGACAACACCCGAACAAGAAGGATTTATCCAATCTAGAATGTATGTCTATGCAGTGCAGATGTGTGCAAGACCTTTCCACTACTCTCTTCTGAATTCAGAGAATGCTGGGCACCTTATGATCAACCAAGCCATGAATTTGGTCTTCCCTGTGGGAACTGCCCCTCCCTCCCTCCTCCAGAGCTGTCCTCTACTCCCAGCCAGCCCGTTTCATCTTCTCAGGATCTGGCTCTCTAATAAAGCTAGCCTGATGAACAAACCAGGCTCTCCTGGCAGTCACACACCTGTGTTTTTAGCAGGAGTCATCCACAAATCACTAAAATAGTCAGACCCTGACCAGGTTAGCATGCAAAAGAGGGTCCAGAGGTGGAGTCAGAACTCTTAGCCCCACCATGTATGAGGCCCAACCTAGACAAGTTCTCTCTGAGCCTCAATTGCCCCATCTGTTAAATGGGAACCAGGTGAGACCACAGTTTAGCTCCATGTATGGCACAGCGAAGGGCACTTCATAAACAGCAATGACCAAATAACATATTTACAACCGTAGGGTCCACAACACCAAAAAAGCATGAGGCAGTACTAGCATTGTTCTCAAGTAGAAATCTTAGTCACTGAGGCAGAGCAAGTGGGAGATATATTTTAGTGGATGTGACTTTCCTAGAGCTCATTAGAGCAATCATTCTATGGGACAGGGCTTGGTCCCCATCTGTGAGTAAAACTATCCTATTTCAACCTCTCCTCTATCTTTGGTCTATATCTAAAGAATCCCAAAGGTTAAAACTATGTGTGTGCCTTTCCTGAAAGAAAGGCCGCTATGATGTCTGTGTCTAAATTTTTGAGAATCAACTTGCTTGGGCCCACACCCACTTGTCAACCTGTGATCTTGCTAGCAGAATATAGGATTTCTTTAAAATATATATATTTTTTTATTGATTTCAGAGAAGAAAGAAGTGTGAGAGAGATAGAAACATCAATGATGAGAAAGGATCATTGCTAAGGCTGCCTCCCATATGCTCCCTTCTGGGAATCGAGCCCACAACCCAGGCATGTGCCCTAACGAGGAATCAAAACTTGATCTCCTGGGTAATAGGTCGAAGTTCAACCACTGAGCCACACCGGTAGGGCTAGAATTCCTTTTTGAAAGGTTCTCTTATTTCACAGTACTGTTCTCAGGAAATGTGAAAACACTAGGTGTACCAGAGAAGGAGAAATAGCCATCAGGGTGGAGATGGGAAAGAGCAGAGGGACTCAGTCAGGGCCAAGCACAGAGACTGGAAGGGGAAGGAGGAGGCGGTGAGGAATGAGCAGACCAATCAGCTGGAAGCCAGCCAAGGCGGGGCCTCTCAGGGATTCTGTCAATCTGCACATCGTGCCATTTTGTTTGCATTTCTGTTCCTTCTTAAGGCAATGATGCATATTTCGTTTCATCGCTTACTTCCCTATGGTTGAATCAGAAGAAGAGGAGAATCTAGGCATGAAGGAAGAATTATTTTTCCCCTCAAGTGCTACATCTGTTAGAAGTTGGATATAAGTGAATTAATTGCAAAAATATCTGAAGGGAAGGCACATGTTTGTTCTTCAGTTTACTGGAGAGGGATGGCCAGGGCCTCATTCCAGCATTCTCTCCTTGGTTGAAAAACAAGTACTCACCAGCAATGGGTGCCAACACTTACACAAAAAAGAGGGAGTTTAATCTAAAATGATTAATTTTCTACTCCCAAATACATTTCTCACTCAATGTAGAAGTGTACTTATAACTCCTTAAGTTAAACACACACACACACACACACACACACACACACACACACACACTAAATATTTACCCTACTGCAGTTAAATTGTTAAGTATTAGAACAAACATATAGATAAGTGATTTAAACCTTTTTGGTGAAGAGGAAATCTATCGAACAAATATATTTTGTTAAACTATTTGGTTTCCACTACAGTGAAATTGTCTTAAAACACAGAGGAATTTCCTGCTTTCAGAAAATTTTTCAGGGACACAATGAAAGTGTATTGGGCCAACAATTATTAGTATATGTATTAGTACTGATTGGTATATGGACTAAGTCTTTCTTTCTTCTTTTACAGTCAAGAAGAACTTTTCCAACAGTGACATCCTCAGGCTAAAATCCTTTGACTGCTCTCCAGAGCTTCCAACCACTTGGATTTTGTTTAAGAAGCAACTCAAGCTTAACTTGTCCAAAACAAAACATTTGCTTAACACTCTCCCCAAACTTGTTTCTCTCCCGGTCGTCCCCCAACTCAGGAAATAGCAGCAACCCAGTTTTCAAGCAAAGACCTAAAGAGTCACCCTTGATTCCTCCTTTTTTCTCTTCACCCTTGTAATTACTTCTCCATGGAGTCCATCGGGTGAACCTCTAAATATAATCAAAGTGGTCCTGGGGGCGTGGGGGTCAGGAGGAGTAGAATGTGGAACAGCATAGGTTCAAACCTGGGAGCTGTTCCTTGGGGCTGGAGGCCACTGTCTGCCTGCCTGGACCCCAGGTCCACCAGCCTTTACAACCCAATGCCAGCCCTTCCTTCTCCACCTCCCTCGCCCTCAAATCTACAGCTTTATCTTCGTAAACAAATTGTTGAGCAAAAGAGTCCAGACACAAAAAATACACCCTGTATGTCTCCATTCATGGAAAGTTGAAAACAGGCCAAGCTGCTATCATCAGTGACTGGATGGAGTTTCCGGGGACTTCCAGGCAGCTGATCATTTTGCTTCTTGATCCAAATGCTGTGAAACAAATGTTCACTTCATGAAAATTCATCAGGCTGTACATTTAGGATTCATGCTAATTTCTGAATGCATATTGCACTTTAACAAAAAGTTTACTTAAACAGAAGTGTTATCTAGATGTTTGGGAAAGACTAACCAGTTATTTCCAGACTGAGGGTGTTTATAAACCGTTAGAAACATCTGTATGTTGAAAATGTGTGATTTGATCCATGGTGCCCAGAGATCCAAAATGCATCCTTTTTCAAAAACAAATGACTTTCCTCCAATAGGACAAAAATCACTCATGTTTTTAATTCAACTGAAAGAAAAATAGCAATGAGTCACTGCTAAATTGTGAAGAGTTGTAAGAACGTTTAACATGTGAGGAATATTACAGAAATTGGATAGAAACTCTCCAGGGTAGATGTCATGATGCATGTAACAGAGGCAGGATTCAGCCACACCTGTTGAAATTATCCGGAAACTGCCACTGAAACAGATTTTTCTTCTTTCTTAAAAGCTCAGCAAAGCAACTGCATCTCACCACATGTCCTCTTCTTTTTCTGACTGTCCAAAATGGGAAGGATGGAACCCAGAGATACCCTAACCAGCCGTTTGCTGCCCTCCTTGTATGCAGCTTCGCTGCAGGCCCCAGGTGGTCTGCCAAAGGTGGTGCCCTGGTCCGAGTCTGTTAGTCTGTTGGCTGCCAATAACCAAACAAACCTAGGTTTTCTGGCCCCATTGCCAGCAGGCACACTAAGCAGTTGCCTGTGTGGTGCAATTTTCATATGACCCAGCAATCCCTCTTCTGGGTATCTACCTGAAAATTTTGAAAATACTTATACCTAAAGATATATGCATCCCTATGTTCGTTGCAGCATTATTTACAACAACCAAAACATGGAAACAACCTAAGTGTCCTTCAGTAGATGTTTGGACAAAGAAGATGTGGTATATGTATGCAATGGACTACTACTCAGCCATAAAAAATGATGAAATATTGTCATTTGTGACAACATGAATGGATCTTGAGAGTATCATGCTAAATGAAGGAAATCAGACAGAAAAGGATAAGAACCATGTGAATTCACTCAAATGTGGTATAAAAACAAAAAGTAACAAACAACCTCATAGATACAGACAACAGAATGGTAGTTACTAGAGGGGAAGAGGCATAGAGGGGAGATGAAGAGGGTAAAGGGGGTCAAATATATGGTGAAGAGAGAGACTATACTGTGGGTGGTGAGCACACATGGAGTATACAGATGTTGTATTGTAAAGTTGCACACCTGAATTTATATAATGCTACTAACCAATGTCACCCAAATAAGTAGATGATAGATAGATAGATAGATAGATAGATAGATAGATAGATAGATAGATGATGGATAGATAGATAGATAGATAGATAGATAGATAGATAGATAGATTTTTTTTAAAAAAAGGATAGGACAATGCCCAAGGACAGCCAGCCTCGAGTCCTGAATTGCACCATCAGTGCTTGTTGGCTGTGAGGCCCAACCTAGGCTCTTCCCTCTGCAGCACCCCTTGACCCCCCCCCCCCATACTCCTGGCTCAGATGGGACCTGCCACCAGTTCCTAGAACCCTCTGTGACCTGAGGCGGCACTGAGTTAACCAACTTATAACCTAAACTATTCTTAGAGCATCAGCAAAGCAGGAAAAAAAATGGGGAAAGAGTTAGATGTTTGATTCATTCACTCAACAAATATTCATGGAGCACTACTTTGTCAGGCACTGGGAACATGGTAGTGTATTTATACCATTAGATTTGAAAGATGTGAGACAGGCAATAAATAAAATTAATAGACACATTATATAGGACATTAGGAAGTAATGAAGTCTAATGAGGGAGAGGATGGGGGGATGGGGTAGGTGGAAACTAGACACTCTAATAAATGGTCAGAAAAAGTTTGTTGTTTAAAAAAAACAAAGCACAGATATAGTGACCGTGGGAAAATTTTGTCAGACCTGTGCATGCTTATTCTAAGGTTTAGTATTGTTGTATTTTGAATTGCCTGAAGGGGTGGGAGAAGTGAGCATTTGGAAGTCCTAATCTGTCTGGGACTCGGTCAGGGCTCAGTGTGGTCGCCATCGTCCAACTTAGCCCTTGGGTCCCAGTTCTGATCACTGATGCCCACCATCAGCTATGCCCAGACCACACCCCTCCACCATGGGCCCCCATGACTGATGAGATTCTTCAAATGCCCTGGTTCTGAATACCTGTTCCAACAGTCTATCTGCGTCCAGGCCTCCCCTGATGCACCAGTTCCTACACCTGGGTTTCTGCCTTGGTTCCTCTTCTTCAGTACCTAGTCTGGTTCCCTATTGAAAGAAACCCTGGGGCCAGGGCTGTGCCTTCTCCTTGACAGCACTCATCCCCAAAGTCTAAACACCTTCTTGAGTCCAGTCCATAGTGAAGGACCTTGAAACCCACAGCCCGACTGGAGCTTGCTTGTCTGCCACTTCAGGGACATCCACTGATCACTGCCCATGTTAGGACAAGCCAGCTGTCCCCATGGTCCTCCAGATATGGGACCTGAACTTGCCATACCCTTGGAAATAACCTTTCTCCTTGAAACACTCCACAGCTGGCCTAGACCCCTGGCCTCCTTCTCACACCAGTGAGAAAGTCTAATTGCAGCACCCAGACCCTCCTCTCGGACATTGTCTACAATAACTGGCCCTTTCAAATGCATATCTACACTATCGTTCATTTTCTTCAGAGTCCTTTCAACAGCTTGTTAAAAACAGCTTTATTAGGGAATAATTTACATTTAATGATTTTTTTTTTAGTAAATTTAGAATTGTGCACTGATTACCACATTCCAGTGCTAGAACATTTCTGTCACCCCCCAAAAGACCCCTCAGTCCATTTGAGGTCTATCCCTATTCCCACTCCCAGTTCCAGGCAACCCCTATCTTACTTTCTCTCTCTATGGTTTTACCTTTTCTGGGCATTTCCTGAACCTATAATATGTGACTGTTGGCACCTGGCCTCATTCGCCGAGCATAGTGTTTTTGAGATGTGTCCATGCTGTAGATGTGTCAGGGGTTCATTTGTTTTTATTGCATGGATACACCACGCAGTACTCATCCAGTCATTCCTTATTCATTGATGGATATTTGCATGGTTCCTAGTTCAGAATAATGTAGCTCAATATGTATCCACAGATAAGTCTTTGCATGCACATATGTTTTCATTTCTATTCAAATTTTTGGGTTTTTCCTCTTTCAAATTCACTTCCGAGTGGGAAGAGATTTAGTCAATAATGCTTTGGCTTAAATTCCCAGAGCTTAAAAACTAAGGAGATTTAGGGAAAGAGAAATATGGGAGATGAAAGGGTGGAAGAGGGGGATAGCAGTGACTTCATCTCCGTAGGATGAAAAGAGAGAAGGCAGAGGCAACCATGGTCCAATTCACATGTTTTGTTGGGTAGTTTGCAGGTGAGAAAAAATAAAGTGGCCTCTGAAAGAATGTAGCTCCAATGCAATTGTCATATTTGATGAAAAAGTTCATCAATTGTTGAGATGTCTTAAATATGTGAATAATTCGCATGTGCTGATGGCAGATCTGGGTGTCACCCTTGACTTTCACTCTCTCATTCAGTCCACATCCAATCACCAAGTGTATCGCCTCAGTTCCCAAACTAGTTCAATGTCTCTCAAATTTCCTCCATTCCACACCATCACTCTAGTCCAGGCCATCATTTCCCTGCTGGCCACTGATCACCTTGTTTGCTCACTGACTCTTGTCCACACCATTCTCCAAACACTTCCTGAATAGTCTGTCACTCCCCTCATAAAACTGATCACAACCCAGAGCTTGTGTCACGGTTTTATCTCTCACTAGCAGCTCCCCCTCTCTACTCCCCACTCCTAATTCCACTCTCTATGCTTCAGCCTTTATAAAATCCTTTATCTCCCAAATATCCTGTTTTTTCTTCAGGCTTTTGACATTCCTCTTTGACCTGCCAAACTCTTGCTCTTCCTCAGGTGTCACCTTGGGTATCTCTTCTTTCTGGAGGCCTCCTCTGGCCCACAGGTGGGGCAGGCACCCTTCTTGGGTGCTCACATGGTGCCATCTTACCTCAGTCTTGACATTTACCACATGATGTACTTGCCTGCTTATGTGTCTGTCTTCCCCTCTAGACCAGAAGTTTCCCGATGACCAAAGCAATGACCTCTTCACCAGGTTCCCCAGCGTCCAGTATGGAGTCTGTTACAGTATACATTGACTGAATAAATGCCACCAAGTGTCACACAAAAAAAGACATATTGCCCTATCTAGCCAGTTTGGCTCAGTGGAGAAAGCATCGGCCTGCAGACTAAAGGGTCCTGGGTTCGATTCTGGTCAAGGGCACATGCCCGGGTTGCAGGTTTGATCCCCAGTGAGGGACGCGTAGGAGGCAGCCAATCAATGATTCTCTCTCATCATTGATGTTTCTATCTCTTCCTCTCCCTTCCTCTCTGAAATCAATAAAAGTATATATATTTTTTAAAAAGACATATTATGTTTATAAGAACAAGGCTTGCGGGAGAAATCAAAGAACAAGATTCCTGTTTTTTTATGTCTTTATTAATTAGGAAATGATATTCACAGACACCCACACCCAGCCAGGAAGAATGGCACAACTTCAGCCTGGCGGCTGTTTGGACCAGCTGTGGGATTATGTGGGCTTCAGTGCTGGTTCCAGCATATTAGAGCTGAGAGACCTTGTGCAATTCATTCAGCCTTTCTCCATCTGTCCAATGAGCTGCTTATGCTGCAGGATGATTGGGTGCATCTAGTAGGTGAAGGCAGGTTGTGGGTTTTTTAAATTATAAGATGTTATATAGACATCAAAAAAGTACTATGTACTGGTGTTCCTCAAAATAAACCTTTGTAATCTTAGAATTACACACAAAATGATTTTATTATTTAGAAAAAATTATGACAAAAATTCTTCCCATTAGCATCATATTTAGACTCTTCAGAGTACTTTCATGTCCCTTATCTCATTTGATCCTCATAAATGGATAGAAAAAGTAGGAAGCAGCATATCCATTTTATAACCAGTGAAACTGAGACCCAGAGATAAGGTGATTTGTCCAAGAGAGGCTACTATGAGCTTCAGGGAAAGAATTGGGCCTCCTGTTTCCTAATTGGATTCTGCAATTGCCACATCAGACTTCTGAGGTTTCAACTCTGGGATGCTCCATCTACCAAAGCCCCAAACACACACACACACACACACACACACACACACACACACACACACACACATACTCACCCTCAACTTCACAGAAAATTTTATCCAAGGAAATAGTTGCACCAGCCACGGCCAGTGTGGCTCAGTTGGTTGAGCATCATCCCATGCACCAAAAGGTCACCCATTCGATTCCAGGTCAGGGCACATGCCTGGGTTTTGCCCTTGATTCCCAGTAGGGGGCCTGCAGGAGGCAGCCGATTAATGTTTCTCTCTCACATCATGTTTCTCTCTCTCTCTCTCTCTCTCTCTCTCTCTCTCTCTCTCTCTCTCTCTTTCTCTTTCTCTCCCTCTCTATTTAAAATCTTTAAAAAATAAAACACATATTAAAAAAGAAAATACTTACAGTAGGAAGATTTTGAGAGAAACACATTGCAGACTTCTGTGTGCCCCAATTAGTGGGGCAAAGCCCAACGCTTACTTCTGTGTAAAACTAAACCTCTCATTTCAGGAGCTAATGGGGGAAAAAATCCACCACAATTCTGCATTGAGATAACAAAAAATATCTTTTGTTATCCCCTAAAGACAGGCTGTGGATGCACTGCATGTTAATATGCTGTCAATGTATTCATTTTTACGTCATCTCCTCCAGCCAAGGGAGATTCAATTTCGTTTCCCTTTCAAGGCTTGGTAACTTCTTTTCTATTTTTGCTCATTCCCCTTTTGCTTCCTGTCAATTTTTATATCCAAATCTGCTTCAGTTCCATTTGGCAAGGTGCAGTCATAAAAATATTTCTCATGCTTTCGTGTTTAAATTTGCCGTTGCACTTTAAAATGGTTCTCTGTTTGTGCCAATGGTGCCACGTCAGCTCTTCAACTGGCACAGCTCCTGGACTTGAAGGAGGCAGGAGCTTGATGCCTATAACCATTCTTCATCATTGTCTGAAATTACCTTCTTTTTTTCCTATTCATTGAACATGCATTGAGTGCCTATGTGCAGGCACTCTGTGATATAAGGCAGTAAGTAACTGACCAAAAGCTGGGTTATGATGGCAGCACAGGTGTTCTGAGGAAGGTGACAGATGGAGGAAGGAAGAGGACCCAGGCAGATACCAGTCATAGAAACCATGTGCTTTCCCCTTACCTAAAAGAAGAATGTAAACACAGTATGTTGCAATCACTGGGCCATGGAACACAGGGAATAATCTAGAAATAAACCTCGCTGGTGTGCTTGGCTAGAAGCCTGTCCCAGCAGTGGGGATTGTTGGGTGCAGAGCATACTGCTGCACTGTTTGAGACCACAGACATGGGTTACAGACCTGTCATCCACCCAGTTTTTCAGACTACCGTCCTGCCTGGGGAAGGAAGAGGGCACAGAGGGTGAGAATCAGGTTCTGGAGCCTAACTGCTTGGGTTCAAATCCCAACTCTGCCCCTCACCGTCCGTGTGCCATGGAGTGAGTTGTTTGTCCCCTGTAACTCAGTTCTCTCACCTGCACAGCAAAGCGAGAGTCGTATGAGGAAGAATTGGGCTAGTTGAGAGGAGCGATGCCTAGAACAGTGTCTGACACAGTGAGCACTCACTGAGTGTTGCTGTCATGATGACCCTTGATTGTGTTTTTTCAGGACCCACAGGTTCTGCAGTCTGGGGCACCCTTCCTAGGATGCTCTGGTGGGCGTTGTGCAGTGGCTCAAGGTGTAGAAGGTAGGATGGAGCTGGAAATTTTAGCTGGTGAGGCCTCACTGCAGCCTCTCATAGCTGCCTCCCATACCTATGATTGGCTTATAACCTTGCCCATCACCCTTTTCTTCTCACATTGAGAAGGGAAGCAACATTTTCCTAAGTTTCTGATTGATTTATTTACTATGCACAGAGCAGGGTAACTGCCTCATAGAAAATCTTCATGAGTAAATCATGATGCCAGCATGGAGATGGTTTTAAATTTTTTTTAAATTCATTTTTCAGTTATAGTCAACATACAAAATTATATTAGTTTCAGGTGTACAGCATAGAAATTAGTCACTTATATACCTTTACAATGTGTTCACCCTGATAAGTGTAGTATCCATCTGACACCATACATAGTTACTGACTATACTAGAGGCCCAGTGCACAAATTCATGCATGGGTGCGGTCCAGCTGGCCTGGCCCCAATCAGGATAGATCAGGGCCAGGCCTGTCAGGAGGAGGAGACAGTGGGAGGTTGGGAGGTTGGCTGGCCAGCCTGCCCCAATCAGAGCCTGATCAGGACCTGGCCAGCTGGGGAGAGGGGCTGTGAATGATTAGCTGGTGGGCCCCACCCCTGATTGGGGTGGGGGGCCACTTGGGGGTGGGGCTGGCCGTGGGGAGGGGCTGTGGGCAGTGGGTAGCCGGCCCCACCCCTGAATGGGGTGGGGGTGCTGATCGGAGGCCAGCGGCCTGGGGGAGGGGCCATGGGTGGTTGACCAGCTGGCCCTGCCCCTGATTGGAGTAGGGGGAGCCAATTGGGGGCAAAGCTGGCTGGGGGTACGGGCCGCAGGCTGATGCGGTGGTGGGGGCCCATCGGGGATGGGGCTGGCCACGGGGAGGGGCTGCAGGCAGTTGGCTGGCTGGCCCTGTCCCTGATTGGGGTGGGGGGGGCCGATCTGGGGTGGGGCCAGGTGGGAGGTGGGTCTGCCGGCCAATAAGGGCAGTGGGGGCCCAGAAGGGGTGGGGTTATCCAGGGGGAGGAGCTGCAGGAGGTTGGCCAGCCGGCCCCACCCCCAGATCAGGCCAGTTCACTGGCCACAGTGGGCGTCATAGCGACTGGTTGTTCTGGTCATTATGGTGTTCCAGTCACTGGCTTTTTATATATATATTAGAAGCCCGTTGCACAAAGATTCGCGCAATAGGCCTTCCTTCCCCTGGCTGCCGGCACCGGTTTTCCTCTGGCACTTGGGACCCAAGCCTTTGGTCTGGCCACAGCAGAGAAGCCAAGCCTCGAGACTAGGCTTCTCCCCTCCAGCCACAGTGAGGCTTGGCTCCTCCACTGCGGCCGAAGCAAGGCTTGGCTTCTCTGTAGCGGAGAAGCCAAGCCTCTTCAGTCTTCAGTCTTCAGTCTTCAGTCTTCACTCTGTGCCTACGTATGCAAATTAACCACCATCTTTGTTGGATTAATTTGCATAGTCGCTCTGATTAGCTGGTGGGCATAGCGGAGTGACACCAATTTGCATGTTTCTCTTTTATTAGAGTAGACTAGAGGCCCGGGGCACAAAAATTTGTGCACTCGGGGGGAAAGGAGGGTCTCTCAGCCTGGCCTGTGCCCTCTCGCAGTCTGGGACTCCTCGGGAGATAACGCCCTGCTGGCTTAGGCCTGCTCCCGGGTGGCAGAGGGCAGGCCCAATCCCTAGGTGCAGCCTCTGGTCGGGTTCAGAGCAGGGCCGATTGGGGAGGTGGGGCATCGCCCCCTGTCACGCACAGAGCAGGGTGGATCGGAGGTTGCGATGCCACCGTCAGTCACGCTCAGGGTAGGGCCGATTGGGGGGTTGGGGTACCGCCCCCTGTCACACTCAAGGCAGGGTCGATGGGAAGGTTGCGGCACCACCCCCTGTCACGCACAGAGCAGGGCCAATCCGGGGGTTGGGGTGCTCCCCCCTGTCACTCACAGAGTAGGGCCGATAGGGGAGTTGGGGCACCGCCCCCTGTCACGCACAAAGCAGGGCGGATCAGGGGGTTGGGGTGCCGCCCTCTATCACCCACAGAGCAGGGCTAATCAGGGGGTTGGGGCGCTGCCACTGTCACACTCAGGGCAGGGCCGATGGGGAGGTTATGGCTCTACCCCGTCACACACAGAGCAGGGCCCGTGGGGGGGGGGAGGTTGGGGCGCCGCACCCTGTCACACACAGAGCAGGGCCGATCAGGGGGTTGGGGCGCCGCACCCTGTCACACACAGAGACGCAGGGCAATCAGGGGGTTGGGGAGCTCCCCCGTATCAGGCACAGAGCAGGGATGATCAGGGGGTTGGGGCGCCTTCCCCTGTCACGAACAGAGCAGGGCGGATAGGGACTTTGTGGCCCCGCCCCCTGTCACACAAATCAGGAGGTTTGGGCGCTGCCCCCTGTCACACTGATCCCGGTCCTGGGAGGCATATTACCCTTTTACTATATAGGGTAGAGGCCTGGTGCACTGGTGGGGCCAGCTGGTTTGCCCTGAAGGGTGTCCTGGATCAGGGTGGGGGTCCCCACTGGGGTGCCTGGCCAGCCTGTGTGAGGGGATGATGGCTGTTTGCAGCTGGTCACACACCCTTCAGGGTGGGGGTCCCCACTGGGGTGCCTGGCCAGTCTGGGTGAGGGGCTGAGGGCTGTTTTCAGGCTGGTGGGTGACTGAAGCTCCCAACTGCTCCTTTTTTTCTTTTTTCTTTTTTTATTCTAGGCCAGCTTTAGCTCTGAGGCCCCAGCTCTTAGGCCTCCGCTGCTGAAAGCGGGTTTCTGGCCTTTGTTTACCTTCTGTATTTGAAACAATGTTGCGATCCTGCTGGCTGAAGCCCAGCAGACTAAAGCAGGTTTCTGGGGTTTTGTTTAGCTTCTATATTTGTAACATAGTTGCTTAGAGTTGCAGCTCAGAGGCCGGCAGCGGCAGGCGGGGAATGTTGGAGTCCTCCGTCACTGAAGCAAGCAAGTCTCATGTTCATGTCAAGCTGCCTGGCTGCCAGCCGCCATCTTGGCTGGCAGTTAATTTGCATATCGCCCTTATTAGCCAATGGGAAGGGTAGCAGTCGTACGCTAATTACCATGTTTCTCTTTTATTAGATAGGATGGATTTCCTGTGCCATTCTCCTGACTGGTTTGTTTTTAGGTTAAATTTATTGGACTCACATTGGTTAATAACATCAATTTCAAGTGCAATTCTATAATACATCTTGTGAATATTCTGTTGTGTGCTTACCCCCCAAATTCTAGTCTCCTTCCTCAAAATCACACAGCTGGCAAGAGCCAGAAGATGAATTTGGACCCAGATCCTTCCAGCTCCTGATGTCTGCTCTGCCCATGCTTCAGCACATCTGAGTGGTGTGGGAACCCATACACACTTCTGTATGTCTCCACCCTCCAGGATCTGACTTCAGGCTCACTGCAGTCCCATTGCATCTGAGTATAACATGGGAGAGGCAGGGGTTGTGCAGGGAGTCACTGCCCCCAGGTACAACTAGAAAAGGGCCACCAAATATTTATTGTTTTCTGTTTCGGCATCTGCTCATAAACCTCTGGTGCTCCTCTCAGGCTTAACTATATAAATGAACAAATGAATGAATACATTCACTCATTCATTAGATAAGCAATTAAATTATTATTATTAACACTACTATGTGCTATTTTTTAAAATAATTCTTTATTGTTGAAAGTATTACATATGTCCCCTTTTTCCCCTCATTGATCCCCTCCAGCCCATCCCCAACTCCGCCCCAGGCCCTCACCACCCCATTGACAGACACTATTTTAAATGCTTGGGTGTGCAGCAGTGAGCAAAACTGGCAAAATGATCACATTAGGAGATTACATTTTATTGTTGTGAAGGTGGAGGAGACAGGAAATAAACAAGCAAAAATAAATGGGCAAATTAATTTCAGATTATGTTGAGTGCTATTTAAAAAGATAAAATAGACAATGGCATAGAGAGAATCATTTTTCGCTCAGCAAGCAAAGTGAGCTTTTGAAAACAGATATCATATCATTTTTAAAAAATATATCTTTTTATTGATTTCAGAGAAGAACAAAGAGGGAGAGAGAGAGATAGTAACATAAATGATGAGAGAGAATCATTGATCAGCTGCCTCCTGTACACCCTCTACCGGGGATTGAGCCTGCAACTCAGGCATGTGCCCTGGCCAGGACTAGAAGTGCGACCTCCTGGTTCATTGGTTGATGCTCAACCATTGAGCCACTCTGGCGGGGTGGATATCATATCATTTTATGTCCTGGCATCAGACCTGTCCATTTATTTGTTCTTACAATAAAATTGAAACTCCTTTCCGTGTCCTTCAAGGCCCTACATGATCTGGCCTTCCTCCAACTTTATCTCCCACCATTCTGTTCCTCCAACAACCTCTAGTCTTCCTGGCCTTCCTTCTGTCACTCAAAAGTATAAAGCTCCGTGCCCTCTCCAGGCTTCGCACTTGTTCCTCTTTCTTGGGACATTCTCCTCTCCCTGCCTAGGCCTTTCCAGGACTCCAGCTCTTTGAATGGCTCACTCATTCTCATTTTTCTTCTTAAAACCACCTTTCTTTAGAACCACATTATTTATTCTTCCTCTCTCTCTTTCTCTCCCTCTCTCTCTTTTGTTGTTGTTATTGTTGCTAATCCTCACTTGAGGATATTTTTTCCATTGACTTTTAGAGTGGAAGGGAGGGTAGATACAGAGAGAAACACCCATGTGAGAGAGACACACCGATTAGTTGTCTCCCATATGCTCCCTGATTAGGGCCAGGGATGGAGTCTGCAATCGAGGTACCTACCCTTGACCAGAATCAAACCCAGGACCCTTCAGTCTGGGGGCTAATGCTCTAACCACTGAGCAAACTGAGTAGGGTTATTCTCTTTCTCTTTATTTTGCTGTGTTTTTGTTTTTCATTATAGCATTCCCGTTATCTGAAAGTATCTGATTTATTTATGTATTTGTTGTCTTCCTCTCCTGTTCATGTATGCACATTGCAACCCCCATTAGGGCAGGGACTCTGTCTTATTCACAGCTGTATTCCCAGCAAGGAGTGGAATACCATCCACATGTTCCTCCCTTCACTCATTCATCTCATGCATATTTATTTACTGACAAGGGACTATGCTAGACTCTGAGGAGCTATATATATAAAAGCCTAAGCGACCATTGCGACCAAACGACTGGAACGACTGGTCAACCAGTCACTATGACGCACACTGGCCACCAGGAGTCAGATGCTCAATGCAGGAGCTGCCCCCTGGTGGTCAGTACACTCCCACAGCCAACCTCCCACAGCCGGCCAACCTCCCACCAGTCCCTCCCCTCTGCCGGCTAGTCCCCCCTCCCCGATAAGCCTTGATCGGGGGAGCCAGCCAGCCAACCTCCCGGGGTCCCTCCCTCCAGCTGGCCAGCCCCCCAATAGGCCTTGATTGCTGGCCAGGCCTAGGGACCCCACCTATGCATGAATTTGTGCACTGGGCCTCTAGTACTTATATAAGATTAGAACCCATGGCACTTACAGTCTGCCAATAGACTAGCAATTACAGGATACAGTGAGGTCACTGAAGGGTGAACAGAGAGCCATTGTGGTTGACTTCTACTTTGGGGACCTCCCCCCAAATCCATGCTGCCATTATTCACACCCTTGTGTAGGCCCCATCCACACTGACTTTCTCCAATGAGAGAGTAGCAAGCATAATGCAGGCAGAGGATTGGTAACACTTGCACGTGAAGGCCTTTCCATCATGTGAAGTAGCCCAAGCTAGCCATGCAAAGCAAGTCACCTGAAGAGAGAGAGAGACAGAGAGAGGTGTTCCAGCCTTCCATCTGTCCTCCCCAAGTTTCCAGGCATGTGAGTGCTTTCATCCTGAATGTGGCAGCCCCATCCGCCACCTGACTGCAACAGCATGAATGACCTGAAGCAAGACAGCAAAAACCCACCCAGCCGAGTCCCAACAACCCAGCAGAATGTGAACAAATAAAGTAGTGATTGTTTCAAGTCACCAAATTTGGGGGTGGTTTGTTACATAACCATAACAAAATAGCCAAGTACATCTTTTTAAAAAGATACACTCTTTTGTTTAAATTGATACCAGGTTAAGGTTTTAAATTTTGGTTGATTCCTTTTTCCAATTTAATTTCTGTTTTTAAATTATGTTTTCCATGTGATTATTGATATGGCACAATACTTAGTTTGTTGTAAGCATGCACATTTACTCTGATGAAGAAGAATAATCAGTAGATTGTTGTCAAGGAAGGCAAAACAACAACAACAAAAGCCAAAACCAAATCCCAGAATTATAGGAGAAGGGAGAGAGAAGGGGAGACAGTCTGAGAGACTGAATCTTGTTGGCACGTTTTCTAGGTAAACTGATTAACTCGTGTCTAGCAGAGAAGTCCGTGTGGACAGTCTGTTCTGAAGTAGGCTGATGAGGGGTTTGCAAAGGAAAGAATTGAACTGCGATGGATTCTCTCAAAACCTGGAGTGTTTACAGGGAGCTCACAGGACAAGCTGTCTCCGGGGTGTGGCTGGTGGTGTCTCTCCATCAGATCTGCCCGTGGCTCAGCCAGGTTTGCACCATTTTATGCATCACAATTTCACACGTTGCTTTTAATGTGTTTAGCCACTTGATGCTAACCTTCTCATTAATGCTTTTAGATTTTCTCAGTGTAAAGTTAGATCATTTGTACGCGATCGTTTTGTCTTTTTCTTTCACTAGTATATACACAGTCACTGGCAACTGCAACTCACGTAGGATAAAAGCACAACTATGACGCCTTCGGCGAGCACAGCCAGTTGGTGCTGGTCTTTACGAGGACTCCTTCTTCTCAGAGGTATTTGATCAGTGTGGCTGAGACAGCTCACATTTGGACCAAGAAACAATGGCAGATGGGCCGTGTAGAGTAAATTCACACCGTAACCATTTTTCTGAAATCATCTGACTCCACAGGAAGTTTTGTCTTAGAATCTGGGCAGTAACAATTCTTGCTTAGATATTCAGCAGATGGCTCATTCTTATCACAGTCGCACTCCACAACCACCCAACTCCAGGGGATATGGAGTTTATTTCCTGTAAAATCAAAGCAAAACAAAACAAGCACCATTTGGCTGAAAATTGTTGTAATAATATCTAACAAAATAGAGGTGTGGGTTTTCTTTTTTTACTTTAGAGAAAAATTTTATAGGTAAATATCCCACTATCATGCTCTTCTTTCTGTCTCTGATGAATGTATATGCACGTGCACACACACACACACACACACACACACACACACCACCACCACCACCACCACCACCATTACCGTCACCACTGCAACACCACCCACCCTACGCTAAACACTTGCAGTCTTTGTGTGGGAATCAGATTGATACTGTGTAAAAGTTCACTCAAGGATCTACCACGAGGCTCTAAAAATGATCCATCCAGCCCAGGAAATGTTGTGATGCCCGGCTAAGAGGTGAGTTTCCTGTGAAAGAGGGTAAACGCTGCTTTCTCTACTTGAAACTTAAAGTTTATCCCACAGGTCGATGGTTAAATCTCTAGGGACAGCCCTTTTCTTCCTCCAACCCTTATATCTCTGCAAGTCACAAGAGTTCGAATTTTTTCCCATTCAGCTGATCCTATGGCAAGTTATTTGGGACAACCACCTGCCTACATGGTTCACCCAGCGATGCCAAGAGAGACCCCCGCTCTTTCTCGGACACTGGAGTAACCGTAACTTACACCATTCCATTTGCAAGAGATGGACATTTCCTATTTTAAAGACTTAAGTGATTTTGAAAACAATCTTTGGGGGATCCTGTATCAACCGTTGTCACATTATATTAAAGATGTGCAGGAAAGAGAGGTGGGATTGATATGTTCTGATGGAGGAGGTGGGAGCAGAGGTTAAAAGCTGGAGGGGCGGTACCTAGAGGACTTTGGGGACCCAGGGGCTAAGCATTTAGACACACTGCAGTGCAGAGATGGCAGAAGGAGGGCGAGCACAGAAAGAAGGAGTGATGATGACCACAGGCAAACTCTGCCCCATTTCTCCGCTTTTCCAGTTCCTAGCATCTTTATCATAGAGCTATCTGTTATGAGCACTGGAAGCAGGCACACGGAGCTCTTTGTGTTATCTCATTACATCTTTCCGTGCCCTGGCCGGTTCAACATTGGGAGTGAGAGGGCAGCTGGAAAAATGTTCTACTTTACCGGCTTACAGGGTATTGGGAGATAAATAGGTGCTTTGTAAGCTATAAAGCATCACAGAGTGTGGAAGGTGGCATTTCTTTCTACTGCTTTCCATCATTCATCCCTTGCAACTGTTGCCAACGTCTGTGAGAGAATGAGACTTTGTTTCCATAATCCTTCTCCCCCATTTTGCGGACTGGACTCAGTAAAAGAGGCGATGGGCAGATGAAATTGATGGCCATGAGTAGAATGGATTGCGTGTGATTAAAAGTAAAGTTGACTGCCATCAATGCCCAGGATGAACTCAACACATAGTAAAAGATGGACAATCAATACTTGATAATTGACTAAATGTCAAACTGAGTTATTTGTGTGCCTGTAAGAGGGAGGGGGGACTGCAGACTGGCTCACTCAGCACCACCTGCTCCAACCCTCCTCCAGGTCCCCTTCCTGTATCATGGATATTAATTGTAATGTGATTTCTAAGTTCTCTTCTTCTCCCAGCATTTTCATTCTTCCCTTTGGGCCCACACATCCCACTTTACCCCGCCCCCCCCCCCCCCCCCCCCCCGCACTGCCCTATTGGAGGGCTCCTTCAAATGTGTGGGAGGTCCTTGTTTGGCTGTTCCTACTTCAAGTGCTGCAAGGAAAAGCTGGCTGGGAGCTCCTCTGTATGTGAGAAAGGGCCTGTGAATTGCTGGAGTCTGCTTTAGGTTAGAAGGTGGGACATCATCTCTAACGTGGGAGACCCTAGTGCTAGAATGTGTAAGCCTTTTCCCAAGATTCATGCTATTTTCTCCAGCAGAAACTCCAGCCTCCAGCCTCAGGGATACCTAGCTGCCGGCACTGGCTGGGAAAGTGCTGGGAGTGGGCCAGGGCGCGGGTGAGACGTCTGTGGTGCCAAAGTCCCTTACCGCTCCCTTAGACTGGCAGCAAATGAAACCAGTGGAGTAGCTATGGAAACCATGAGGGAGGATTGTCCTTATTTTTAAATAATGCACATGAATTAGAACAAAGTGACTGGTGTCCTTTTTCTCTTCCCATCTGTGACAAAGGTTCTGTGTCCTGGTTTCTACCTTCACTTAGAGTAAATTAGGAGGAAAAGAACATCATGTCGACCTCTTATTGCCACAGTGGCATGTCCTCCTTCCATGTCTCTGTGGCTTCATTCCCAAGTCATTTGAGAGAATGAACCACCTAAATCAGCCTCCCTTTCCCCGGGAATGTTCACTCTGTGCGGGAGATTCAGGGAGTTTCTCCCAGGAGCCGCTTTCCACCCATGGGCGTCAGAGAACTCACTTTCAAGACAAGGAGACAGATGCCAGGATCCCTTCCATGCAGGCACGAGTCCCCAGTTCCACATTTGTGCCCACGCACAGATTTGGGATTTTTATGAAGTTATCTTCCCTTGGTCCATTTCCTTTATATATTAGCTTTTTTTGGCCTCAATCAGAAATACACGTTTTATGAGTTCTTAATATTTTCAACCTACCCATTTTAGTGGAAACTTTCTGCCTTTTTTGTCCTTTTGTGGACAACATATTCACCTGGGGCTCTGGGCTTTTAAACGGTATACTTTTTGTTCCAGACAACGGTAGTTCTACTTTAGCGTCTGAGCCTCGCATCATCAGCTGTCATTCTGCGCCCACTTGTTCTATTGAAGTGCCTCCAGGAAGGCACGCGTTTGATCCAGGGTATAGAATCCTGCGCCGGCAGCAGATGAGTCATACAATGTTGTGTGTCCACTGGAAAGAAAGAACTTCATGCAGCATATTCATTTCCTTAATTATTTTTTTATGCAGTGCCATAAAGAGGAACTGTTATTAACTCACTCTCTCAGAGATGCCCCCAATTCATCTCAGAGGCTCAATACTAAGTACTGTAGGTATCTTTATGCTCTGTGCTACCTTCTAAATCAGGGATGTCCTGTTCTATTTTTCTGTCAAAATTTATGACAGTGATGGAAGACCTTGGTCAGCACAAGTGGATCCTCCTGATTCTTGTGAATGATGTGAGACAGGCATGAGGCAGAGCAGAGAACGGCCTCTTGTAACGCGTGGACCAGGAGGCTGGCATCTCACTCACCTAGAAAAAAGGAAGAAAAAAAAAAGAACAGAGCTACTGGGCTCCAGTATTTCCTTGGATCTCATTCAGTTAAGAACGGAGGCTGCACTCCCCAACAGACATGACCTCTAAGAGGAGGAAACTAGCCTAATTTGAGGAATATTTTGAGACATGCTTTTGTGCTTTGGAAAATTTTCAATGTGTTAGGTTGAGTATTTAGAGATCAAATGTATCGCAGATTTGTCCCCCTGTGGTCTGAGAGAGCAGTCCACATTGAGTCGGTGTTCTCAGGTAAGTCTGAGGCACAGACACAGGGCTAACCATTTGAATTGTGGTTTCTGTGAGGTGAAGCTCCGGGCCTTTGAGAAGGCATGAGAAAGGAGATCCAGAGGGTTAGTGTTCACTAAAGTGTGATATTGATGTAGATTTATTTCCTTGGCCTCAAAAAATAGGACATATTTTCGTTCTTCTGGTATGATTTCAATTCCTCCTTATGAAACCCAGGGGGAACGACTAGAATAGTGGATCTCTAAAAGGTCAAGCTTTGAGAAGTCAAAATGCCTGCTTTAATAACACTCTGAAGCCTGATGTGTATCTCTTTAATCTTTCAGCAGCATACGCACCTTGAAATAGCTTTTCTCCCCCTTTAAATATGCAAAGACAGGAGAAAACAAGACAGGGATGATCATGTATCTACTATTATATAACCTGGTATCAAGGAAATATTAAAATATTTTTAGTGGAATGTACATAAAGGCCAGAATCTGATGTTGTAGTGCTTTTCCATAAATCTCCTCAATAGACTCTTTCAATTCCAAGCTAATATAGTCTACTCTCCTCCACTCTCTGTATCTTATTCCTAGATGGATTATGGCTGGGTTACATAAGGCATTTTCTTTAAAAATTGTATTAATAAAAATGTAGAGTCTTAATGGGGTAAGTTTTCTGGTGTCTCAAGGTAGCTGGCATCTCTGTAGCTGGGGAAACTTTAACAAATACTGGATCATTTTAATTGAAATAATACAGCTCTGGGCTTCCATTAAATGGGATGAGCAGGGTTTTTCCTAATATAAGCAACCAGCTGATAGGCTCATGATTGTGAGTCCCGGCAGGAGAAAGTTAGTAATGGCCCCTGGAAAACCATAAAGCAGAATGATCACCAGCTGCCCACGCGTGGGATGGCTTGGGCAGTATTTCACTCAGAACATACAGGTAAGAGCCAGGTGAGCAGTTAGTCCTGACTTTTAATAAGTGACTAATCCTCTGAGATAACGTGTTGCTAAAAGTACAGTCTAGAAATGCAGACTATTATGATGTCTCGTGTCTTGATCACTGAGTGTTACTTATGGAGCATCTCAGAGGGATCAGGGCTGTACACGACACTGGGAAAGTGTCCCTCCTCTTAAGGAAGTCATGGTTTAATGGTAGCACCTGGTATCATAACATTAATAAAAAGCTGCTAACATACCAATGGAGGGTGCTATCACAGAGATATATGTGGCAAGTTAGGGGGTGGGGGAATGGACAATTCCTTATCTATTTAGGGAAGGTCAGAGAAGACTTTATGGAGGAGGTAATCTAGAACTGGGACTTATATTTTGAAAAGTGTTAGGAGAACAAGGTGGGGAAAAGCATTTCAGCCAGAGGGAACAGCACCAGCCAGAAGGAATTACAGGGAGGTTAGGAAGAAAAAACACACACACAAAAGTGAAGCACAGTAGGAGCCATTCATTGAGGGTATAGCACAAAATGTGAGGGAGAGAGAGCCAGTGGCAGGAGTTAAGTTCCAGATGATAAGGGGCCCCATAGGACATATTAAGGAGTTCAGGTTATGTTCTGTGGTAATTAACAGCCGTTGCATAGCTCTAAGTCAGGGTGTGAAATAATGGTGTTGCCCGTTGGAGAGCTTACCCACCCTGCGGATAGCAGGAAACACGGGCTGTGGGAAGCTGAATCCAGAGACCAGGAGAGCCCCTGAGAGGCTGCTGACTGTGAACTAGGGAAGCAGTCATGGGGCCGGGAGGAGGACGCAGACTCAGAAAACACACAGGAAGGAACCGACGGGACTTTGCTGACACTCAGCAGCGTGTGCCCAGCATTTGCCTGTCCTTCTGTTTTCTGTCCTGGACTCTGACCTCTTCGTTTTCCTTATAGTTCACGGATTGTCCCTTTTCAGGCTTCTTTGCTACTTCCTGGTCCTTTTCGTGACCTCTAAAGGTTGGCAGGCCTTTGGGCTGTCCTGGGGCCTCTTCTCTCCTTTCTCCACCCTCCCTCTCGAGGACACCTCATTCAGTTCCATAACATTAAGGATTATCCATATACTAATACCTCCAAAAATTCTCTCTCCAGTCCCCTCTGTTTCCCTCAACTCCAGGCTGTGTATCCAAGGCATAGCCACCCTCTCAAACTGAGCACCTCCACAGAAGAACAATTGGTTTTCCCCCAAGCAAGCTCATTTCCCTAGTATTGTGCATCTCAGTAATTGACACCACCACCCACCCAGTTGCTCAAGGGCGCAAGCAAACAAAAGCCCAATTTGTCCAAGTAGAGAAAATTCTTAGAGTTTCTCCCATTCTATGAGGGATGCTGTGTTGTACAAATCAGGTGGGCACCCCTTTCATTGCGATCTGTTCAAACAGCACCCCCTTTTTCTTGGGCTGTGCAGTCGCCCTACTATACTTCTCTCCATCCTATTTGTTTAAAAATTTTTTTAAAGTAACATTTCATACCCCATTATTTTTCTAAGATTTTTTTCTGTCAAACAAGTGTCACCTGACAGAGTACAATCAACACTGACCTTGTACTTTACGTTATGAAAACTGAAACCTTCTCCAATAATTTCTTAGCCAGTAATTTACACTGAATTTTTCTGAGAACTATAATATAGGACTCTACTTGTGTTAGCATTTCAATAAATACTGAAGGATTGGCTCTGATACCCCAGGCCACAATCTCACTTCTTTAATAAGAAATATCTTCTCTCCCTTCCACATAATATTGTTTTTATTTATTGCTACTCAATTTCTATTCACCCAGACCTCCCCTCTCCATTATTATGACAGGTTCTAATAGCCCTAACTGCAACAGAGAGCCACAGTTTTCCTTTCTAAACCATACGCATTAAAAATACTTCCTAAAATTCACCGGTGCAAACAAAACTACGCTGTCCCTGTGCTGACTGACTGGTGACATAGCACTGCTTGGTATATAGAGTGAGGCAAAAGTAGGTTTACAGTTGTGAGTATGTGAAACAGCATTTATCCTTGTACTATTATTTCTTAATTCTTGTATGATTTTACATGTGAATAACTCTAAATCTACCTTTGTCCCACCCAATATAACTATCTGGCTTAGAAATAAGGCCAATTCATCTCTGTATCTTAGCTCCAACACTTTCAGGCTGTGTGACGTAGGTAAATTAATCTCTGAAGCAAGGTCCCTCATCTGAAAATAAGATAAAATCCCTGGGGCTGTTGTGTAGATTAAATGAGGTTAATATATACAAATGCCTTGTAAGAAGACACTTAATACATGGCGGTGATTTTTTGAATAATTATTGTTTGCTCTCTCTGCGTGATTTAAAATTCTCAGTCCACCTAATAAATGAGGTTTCATCACAGTTGATCTTCCTGGAGCATCTTATCCTGGAACACTTAGGCTGAAAAATGGTCCAGCTCTAGCTCTCAGAGTCCAGATTTTGTGATCTGTTTTTAAGAGAAGCCGTGCATGACTCATGAATTAATCTGAATGTGTGGGTAATGAAGTTGTTCCCCATCTGAGAACAAATCTACACAGGGAAATGAAAAACTGAGCGAGCACTGAGTGAATTGAGAGGTACGTGTTGTTCCCAAAATAAAATAAAACAAAAACAGTGTGTGCATCCATTCAAACTCTCCATCTCCGTTCTTCCTGAAGAGCAGGCGGCATATGCTTCAGAACCAAGAGTGCTCCTCTTGTCAGAACACCTGGAGCTCTCTGTTTCTAAAATAGACTAAAGCTATCTGTGAACAGCCATGAATCAGGAAGTCTTGAGCTGCTGTGAATGGAGACTTCCCTATTCTCCTAATGTCCCAAACAGGTGCTCCGTGCAAACTGTGAGTCGTTTCAGCACATCCATTTCTTTTTCGTTCTTTCTTTTTTCCCTCATTTCCAAGCTCCAAGGGCCCTTCCTTTGTCTCTAAAACTTGTTTTCTCAGCCCATTTCTTCTACGAAATACTTGTTTTACCTCTGTGATGTTATAAATAAACTAGAGGCCTGGTGCATGAAATTTGTGCAGTGGGAGGGGGGATGTCCCTCAACCCAGCCTGCACCCTCTCCAATCTGGGACCCCTCGGGGGATATCTGACTGCTGATTTAGGCCTGATCCCTGTGGAATCAGGCCTAAACTGGCAGTTGGACATCCCTCTCACAATCTGGAACTGCTGGCTTCCAACCGCTCACCTGCCTGCCTGATTGCCCCTAACCACTCCCCTGCCAGCCTGATCGACACCTAACTGCTCCTCTACTGGCCTGATCACCCCCAACTGTCCTCCCCTGCAGGCCTGGTCCCCCCTAACTGCCCTCCCCTGCAGGCCTGGTCCCCCCCAACTGTCATCCTCCCCTGCAGGCCTGGTCCCCTCTAACTGCCCTCCCCTGCCAGCCGTCTTGTGGCTGTGGGCGCCACCACTTTGAGGGCATGGCAGTCAATTAGCATATTCCCTCCTTATTGGCTGTGGGCGCTGCCATCTTTGCGACAATGGTGTGAGGGTCAATTAGCATATTCCCTCTTTATTAGATAGGATGTTCTCTTATGGGTTGAGTCTTGGCTCTGAATTCTTTCCCAGCCAGAACTTCTGTACCAAGGTTGCTGAACCCAGGTCTGGTCTGACCCCACCAGTCTCACATCTGGTGCAGTCCTCGCCGCCTAAACAAGACTAGTCCCCGTGATTTTTAGAGGATATTCATTGAAGCTGAGGACAGTGAAACAGGAAGGGCCTAGGATAGTAGAAGCAACAGGAGAGGGACTAGGTGAGGAAACAGACCTAGGCCGGGCTGCTTTGGCTCACTAAGAAGCAGGAGAATAGGGGGCTTTGAGGACAGGGTCAGGGAGTTAGCCCAGGACGAGCTGCTGCTACCAGTTTCTCTAGGTTGTAAGCCTTCTGGGGTGCCTTAGAGTTTAGGAGATGCATGCCTGTGGGGGAAGAGAAGGAGAAATGGAAAGCTGTGGTGTGGACATGCTCCCAGAGCAGAGAGAGTACGCACATCCATTTCTATACAATAAGATATATTTCTGATCACAGTGCCTTGACACAAACCCTGCTAGGATTTCCAAATCAGACCATAGAGCAGTTTGGCCTCTTGGTTCTTTCAAACATATTGGGCACAAGGAGATTGGCTTGGTAGGGCGGGCCATTATAACTGATCCATCAGAAAATGTTCCTTTCAGAGTTTATCATTTCACCATCCTCCAGAAGACAGTAGTACTCTGGAACTTTTACAGTTATTCATACATTGGCGGTCGAGGTGGTGTGTGTGCATGGTGGGGGCATATCAGAGTATACATTATGTTCTTTATCGGTGTCAAATGAAAGCTCTTCCTGGCTGTGATAGTGCTGGAACCAGTGATGCATGTGAGGGTGCTAATTACTTCTATTTGTTCTTAACCCTCCCAAAGCTGTTTTAAAGAGTTCTGTTTGAGAACCTAGACTCCAGTGTATAAAATTGTAGGCACCTAGATCTTCGCTGCTCCAGTCTCAGCCTCCACATGTTGCTCAGGAGCCTCTAGAGCAGTGGTTCTCAACCTTCCTAATGCCGCGACCCTTTAATTGTTCCAACAGTTCCTCATGTTGTGGTGACCCCCAATTTCATTGTTACAAATTGAACATAATTAAAGCATAGTGATTAATCACAAAAACAATATGTAGTTATATATGTGGTTTCCGATGGTCTTAGGCGACCCCTGTGAAAGGGTCTTTTGACCCCCAAAGGGGTCGCGACCCACAGGTTGAGAACCACTGCTCTAGAGATACCCAACAAAGCTGAGTCCCACCAGAGCCAGAGCGCCCGGTTAGGGTTATGGAGAGGGGGGAAACACAGTAGCAGCAACAACACAGATGGTTTCAAATCCCTCAGAGAAAACCCGAAATGCTGCTTCATTTCTGCTTAAAGTAGAAAATATAATGACTGGTGTGTAAAAACCCACCATGACAGTCGAATTAGCATTTGTGGGGAGACATCCATTTCCCAGTTGTCATGACAACACGAATGCCTCCTTTCCCAGCTTTCATGCCCATTCAGGAGTTGTATCTAATTTAGGATTTGACCTGCAGGCTGACAGAAAGACCTGGAGATCCTGAAAGATCTACCTGTTTATCAATTAAGATGACATGCAATGGTCGAGAAGGTACTCGAAAGGAAAGTGTTCACCAGACACTGGTTTCTAAAGAGATGCTGTTCACAAGCCAGCTTTGCCAAAAATAAGTGTTTACTCCTGGAGAAAGGCTGGGGGAGGGGATTTCTGAGAGGCAGGTGCGAACTGGGGCACTGGTGATTGAGAGTGTGTGCCTCTCATGGCTGTAAGCCAATTTTTCATTAGTGCTCAACTGAACTACAAATAATGAAGTGTGTTTTTCAACTGAGACATGAGATTAGAATTGATAATTAGAATGTAAAATTTTGAGGGGGAAGGAAACAGAAAGGGGCTCTTCTTTTTCAAACAAGGAACCTGAATGGGGCCAGGAAGGGAAGTGACCAGCTCCAGTCACTGGACTCACTGGGGACAAGTGGGATCCGGTCTCCTCCCAGCACCCCTGGGGCCTCTCCTGCCCTCACCAGGGCCAGTGTCTCTGAGTTATCCCTTCCAAACACTTGAGCAAAAGCTGCAGCTGAAGGAACTTCCTCTCTAAGAATGAATAACTTCACCTGGAAAAAATAGTCTCTTCCTCTTGAATCATTTAGAATAATTAAAGCTGACTCTGAACAGTGACAAATTTCCCTAATTTCAAATATGAGTTCAGGTTCCTTCCAATTATATACACAGAGTGATGAATATGCAGCATGAAGAATTAAACAAGATACATATTATTGAACATTTTTGCAATGCAGTTTTTATTACTGAAACATTTTCCTCCTCTTCATTCAATCCCTAGGACATAAATCATCTGTAGCTGATGTGATAAAAAAAAATTTTTCATGAAAAATATTTTATTTATATTCATTTTTTCTAACCTCTGACTGATAGGTGCCCTAACATTTATTAATTTGGAGGAAAAATAATACTAGCTGCTTTAACTGCCTTTGTTTTTAAAATGAAAATTCTGTTAAGATTTTGGATAACAAGAAATAGGAAGACCTTCAGCATCTTACTAAGAAATTTATCTTGTTTCAAGTGTTTATAGTGTCTTTTATCTCAAAAATGCTTCAACATGAAGATTTTAAGACAATAGCTCTTCTAACTAAAGATGCTCATTTCCTTAGCAGAGAACATAAGGTTACAGTTGTCAATTGAATGTTGGAATTTTTTAGCTGAACTTACTCCTTAACTGGAGACAACTTAAGGCGGGGCTCATTAAGGCTTTGTTCTTGTTATGGCCAGAATTCCAGAGTATATGTGAAACAGGAAAGTGAGGACTATACACGTGGCCAAAACTAGGGAAAAGAAAGGAGATGAAGGAGAAAGGACCCAGCATGTACTCTTGGATACTTGTTATGAATACAGTAAAGGCTTTAGGTGAGTCTGCTATAGAGAATATTTGAAATTTAGGGAGGTGATTCAGTCTTGAAATCCTCAGACTTTTGGAGAGAATCCTCCAACTATTTCAGTTGGGGGCTGGGGGGAAGAGGCCCACTTCCTAGCACAATCTTAAAGGCCGGTCCCTCCCTTTCGCCATTCCCTGCAGCTGAGACAGTCATGTGCCTGGGACTCAGCCCATTAGGTGCTCATGCCCAGGATTCGGTGTTTGAGGCGGCAGAGAGCTCGAAATTGGATCTGGGGAAAACAAAACAAAAAGCAGCCCTGGTTTTTAGCTTTGCTGATTTCTGTGTAATAAATAACTTCCCGGTGGCTGATTCCCAACTACAAACATTTTAATACCCATTTTCCACAACAATTCCTGAAGGTGTAATCGTTGTCTCTCACAGGCAGATTGAATTCAGAGTCAGCACATCAGCGAGGGGAAGAGTCCCCATAGCATCGATGTCTGACTTAGCCAGAGGGCAACAGCAGGGACTAGCGTTAGTGGTAGGGGAGCCGGTGAGGGAACCCCAACAACCAACCCTTCCTGGTGTTGATCTTGGCTCTTTTCTTTTGCCCGACTTCCCATAACTCCTGCTCATTTTCTGACCCTGGTTCTTTCACCTTCCTGTCAATTCTGTGAACACCTCAATATCTTCCCAATAATTCATTCTCTGCTTCTGTCAGCCAGAATTGGTTTCTATTCTCTGCAACAAAAAACCATAACACACTTTTAATTAAACCTAGTGATAATCCTATGAGTAAGGTCCTATGATTATATTCTCCACTTTACAGATGAGAAAATGAGGCTCAGAGAAGTTAAGTAACTTACCTAAGATCACACACAGCTGCTAATAGAACCCAGATGCTCTTTCCACAGTTTCCTCTCACAAACCAAGGCCATCTCTCTTCTGCATACACAGTACTGATGGCATGCCTTTGGTTCTGGTCTCAGGTAAGGCTGTATTATCCTAGAAACATTATTTGAGGTATAGAACTTTTAGATAAAATAAGTAACTCATAAATTATACCCAAGTAACCATTGCCCTCTAGAGCAAACAGAATAAAATTTGAGATATCCATTTGTAAAGAACAGTTGACTTCTCTTTGCAGTCTCTCTGTGAAGGAATTCACCTCCTTTAATAAATCACACCCCAGAATCTTCAGGGTTAACTCAGGAAGGAGAATGCCCAGAGTAGAGGTGCAGCTGGACAAGTGTTCCTAACTCAGACTCCTGACATGTGCTGCCCCCGCCTTGGGGTTCACTTGCTGCAGCCATGATGTCTTCCAAGTGTTCTGTTCTAGCTTTTTTTTTTTACTTTACTTTTATTGTTGACACTATTACTGGTACCCCCATTACCTCCTCCTTTGCCCACCTCCACCCAGCCTCCACTCCCTCTTCCCTCTGGCCATCACCCCACTGTTGTCTGTGTCTATGGGTTATGCATGTATGTTCTTTGGCTAATCCCTTCACCTTCTTTCATCTAATTTCCCCACCTATCCCTCCCCCCTGACAGCTGTCAGTCTGTTCCATGTATCCATGCCTCTGGTTCTAATTAGTTCATCGGTTTATTTTGTTCATTAGATTCCACATATAAGTGAGAGACTATGGTGTTTGTCTTTCTCTAACTGGCTTATTTCTCTTAGCATAATAATCTCCAGGTCCATCCATGCTGTCACAAAGAGTAAAATTTCCTTCTTTTTTATAGCTGCATAGTATTCTATTGTGTAAATGTACCAGTTTTTTACCCATTCATCTACTAATGGGCACTTCAGCTGTTTCCACATCTTGCCTATTGTGAATAATACTGCTATGAACATAGGTGTGCATATATTTTTTCCAATTGGTGTTTCAGGATTATTAGATATATTCTAATATATCAGATATATTCCTAGAAGTAGGATCTCTGGGTCAAAAGGCAGTTCCATTTTTAATTTTTTGAGGAAACTCCATACTGTTTTCCACAGTAGCTACACCAGTCTGCATTCCCACCAATAGTGCACTAGGGTTCCCTTTTCTCCACATCCTCACCAGCACTTACTATTTACTGATTTATTGATGGTAGCCATTCTGGCAGGTGTGAAGTAATACCTCATTGTGGTTTTAATCTGCATCTCTCTCATGATCAGTAACGTTGAGCATTTTCTCATATGTCCATTGGCTGTCTACATGTCCTGTTCTAGATTTAATATTCCAGCAATATAGACAGGACATTTCATTTGCACATCTTTAGCACAGTGCTGATTCTGGCTGAAATAAGAAAATGTGAATAATGAATTAAAGGAATGGTAAGTAGTCTTAAAGCAATAAGTTCTGGTTCTACTATAGCTAGCTTGTTTCTAGCATTGGTCAGTTTTCAGTTGTAGACAACAGAGTTCACTCTAGCCAGTTGAGGCAGAAGAAATTGGTTAAGAGATATTAGAAAGCTCTCGGAATCACTGGAAGATCTGCAGAAATAGTGTTAGACTATGCTTCCAGGGACAAGCTGAGAACCAGCTCATACAACTGGCCTGGTAACAGAGTGGCTGCCACCATCAACTCCAGAACCACTTACCTCTTCTGTGATCAGGTGGTTGTCTCCACCACTGTTTATTCTAGAAATATCCTTTCTTGGCCGCTCCCATACCAGCAACACAGTTGCCTCAATGCTCGGCCAGTTTCCTCAGGTAGCTGGTCTCCGAATCACAGTCTCATGTAGTGTATCTGTTTGGAAGAATCTAAGACCCATATTTGCATTCTAGGGACGAGGAAGGTTGGAAAATGTAACTACCTTTGGAAGGTTCTCAATGGACAGAGAACTGTTAAAATGTGAAGAAGATATTAAAAATACATAGGATTGTCCACTTATTCCCACAAATGGCCCTACTTTCTACATACCAGGAGACAGAAGCTTCTCATTCCAAGTTGCTGGCATAATCCCATAGACACGTGCCTGGGTTCCTCCTTTTCATGTGAGGAACTGCTTTGTAAACATCTCAACTCTTTTTTCAGCCAATTCTAGAATTAAAAAAGAAACTACGTGAAAGACAGACAGAAATGTATTCCCTCTGCCCTTTAACCTTTCTGAATAGAAACCAGCATCTTCCCCAGGATTTTTATACCACAAATGGCCTCACTCCTCTTCTGAGATCTCATCTTCTACCTATGGTGGGGGTTGGGAGTTCCTGCGCCTTCTTCAGGTGCAGCAGCATAGCAACATCATGCCAGAGATAGCTACCTTCTCACCCAAATCCATGATGTTCTTTTCTTCTCAGGCACATGAGTAAACTACATTTCCCAGTATCCTTTGCAGTTTGGTGTGGCCATAGATATAGCCAATGGAATACATATATGTTACCTGGAGTTTCTCGCCCAAAACTTTTACAAAGTGGCTGTGCCTAACCCCACACTCTTTTTCTCTTTCTGCCTGCTAGATGCAAATGCCAATGAGGGCCTAGGAGATGAAAGAGCCACAGATAGAAGAAGCCTGGGTCCCTGAAACACTGCATGCAGGAGATATGCCTGTCATCCAGAAACAACCACCTGCACTCTTATATGAATGAGAGATCATCTCATGTTTAAGCCATCATTAATTTGGGGTTCTATTTATTCCTGAACTTAATCTTCTCCACTAGTACAACATTTAGAACACAAACAACTCTAGTTCTTTCCTAGTAAGAATTACAGATTTGTAGGCAATGAATTCTTTGGTTTATGTAATAGGTTAAACACACACTTTTGTTTCTAATTTTTACTGGATCAATAGATTTATGTTCTAGGTTACCGAGGTCATGACTGAAGGTCTTATCTACTATAGAATAGCTAGTTCACTCAGTTCCCTTGATGGATGCTACCAATGCCTTCCAGCTGTCTTGCAAACATGTTCCCTTGGTCATCAAGAGCCATAGGGAAGAGCAGGAATTGAATATTATAAACCCATTATCACATTTTAAAGAATCTTTCAAAGTTCCCATGCTATTGTCAAGTCAGTGGCATAATTTTTATTACCTGTCATGGGCAGCTATTTTTTTCCATAATAATATAAGCCTCCTCTAGCAATCCCAGCCATTGAATAGAAAAAATGGCGGGAAAATGTGCATTATAGTTCTTAGAAAGAGGAGCAAATTATTGCCCTTTTGAAGTTACATTAACTTAGTAAGACTAATGGGATACAATTCAGTGTATTGAAATAGGTAGTTTACTGAGTGGGCTCAAGTAGGCTTTCCCCAAAAGACTTAATGCACCTACAAAAAGTGAGCAATTTACTCCCTTTCATAAGCAGAAAAGTTCTTCTGAGAGATAATTTCTTCACTTCTGAAAATGCAAGAAATAAGAGCCATTAGCAATAGTCTATTGATTATAATCATGTAAATTTGTAAATATATAGCAAATGAAAAACACACTCTATCCTCATTTACTAATATGCAAACATATGTGTGCCTCATTCCATGCGTGTCTGTGTGTACGTGCATGTATATGTATGTGTGTGTATTTATATATGTATGTGTGTGCATACACACATATATATGTAATAGTTGATTCTTGTTATTTGCAATAGTTTTGTTCTATAAAGGGCCAAGATACTGAACCATTATACCTGGGGCAATATATATATATATATATATATGCTAGAGGCCCGGTGCATGTGCATGGGGGGCCGGGGGGGGGGGTTGTCCCTCAGCCCAGCCTGTACCCTTTCCAATCTGGGACCCCTCGGGGGATGTCCAACTGCCGGTTTAGGCCTGATCCCACTGGGACTGCTGGCTCACAACCACTCGCCTGCCTGCCTGCCTGATTGCCCCTACTGCTTCTGCCTGTCAGCCTGATCACCCCCTAACCACTCCCCTGCCAGCCAGATCGACGCCTAACTGCTCCCCTGCCGGCCCAGTCACCCCAACGCCCTCCCCTGCTGGCCTGGCCACCCCTAACGGGCCTCCCCTGCTGGCCTGATTGCCCACAACTACCCTCCCCTGCGGCTATCTTGTGGCTGTGGGCACTGCCATCTTTGAGGAAGGGGCAGTCAATTAGCATATTCCCTCTTTATTAAATAGGATTCTATAATAATAAAAGCATAATATGCTAATTAGGTCAGGAAGCCAAGCAACCTTCCAGACATCCTTCCAGACAAACTTCCGGATGAAGCTGGGGCTGCGAGGGCCAAGGCAAGCCACCATGGCTGCAAGGGCTGAGCCCCTTGCACGAATTTCATGCATCGTGCCTCTAGTATAGATTATAATTTTTAAATCCTAAAAACAACCTGTCCTGGTAGTTTCTATTCTCTTTATTTTACAAAAGTGAAAACTAGGTACTGAGTGACTTTCTTGAGGATGCCCTACTAAGAGGTACTGGAGCTGGAATTTAAACCCAGTCTAACTGATCCCAGAGTCTGAACTCTATGCTGCACTTCACTGCCCCGCTATCCTGGGCCTCTGGTCATCTCTGCATGAGAGCTGAAACAAGGCAGAACTGTTGCCTCGTTGCACTTCAGCTGGGAACATGCATGGCAAGGCAACTCAAATTTTTCACTAATCTGTACATGCATGCAATTTCCTAGAAGAGCAACAAGAGTATTGATTTGGGGGTTACAAAAACATTTTAGTGAGTAGGCAAATTCACAAATAAAGATTCCACAAATAATGAGGACTAATTGTATATACTTTAGACCTTTAAAAAGTAGTCAGATATTTCTCCAGCAAAATGGGTTGTTTGGGAACAACAAAGAATTGCAATTCAGGACATGTGGCATCAGGGTGAACCTAAGTCCAGGGAAACAAAGGGTAGGAGTGCTCTTTTATGAACTTGGGAGTAGTTGTTGTAAAGGAAGAGTCCATTGGAGGAAACCGAGAGTTTGAAATACTGTGACTCTTCATTGGCTACGTTATGGCAGTCTCCCATTGGCTGAGCTGTTGCTGGGCCAGGAGGAATCTTTTCTTCCTCATACTGAGCTAGCAATGCAGCACCAGTACCTGATGCAAGGTACTTCTCTTCCTGTTGGGGTCAGTAGTGTGCACTGAGTGACACATGCATGGGAGTTCCTTCTTCTACCCTCCCCTCTTGACTCCATTTTAAATGAGGTTTTTGTTAATTTTCACAATACACATATGATATGCTGTTTATATGTTTTTGTAAAATATCAGTTCTTATTCATGAAATTCAAACATTCTAATTAAAAATAAGTCATGGCAGGTAATCATGTCCTAGGCCAGTATCTTTCTTGACAAAGGTCAACCTTCACCTTAAGTGAGCCTGTCTATTGTCTCTTCGCACCTGGGATAACATGCCTTTGGAATCCAGACCCTTTGGGGCACAATCTCTCACCAGAGCAGAGACCACAGACCGCTTCGTTGTTATCTTGTCTCCCCACATACCATCTCTACGTGCTGGGAATGTTACTTGTTAACTGTCCTATACCCACCAATGTAAAAGAGGTATGTGTCTGTCCATTTCACTTTTTATCCAATCCCAGAGATTTCCCCACTTTGCTTTCTCCCACCTTCCTAATCTACCACCAGTGGATTTCATGTAACCCCCTTAGGTCTTCTCCTTTGATTCTAATGTATAAAACAAGGTGCAAAACTGCCATTATCAGTCTGTTGAGATTCTGCTTCCTGGCAATTGTCATCAGTTTGGCTCAGACTCATAAAAGTTTTTACAGGTTTGGATGTTTTATACATCGACCAAGGGCAGTTTGGTGCTGGAGATGAGACCACTGTTGATACTGAGAACACACATGCAGATTGAGGCTTCGGGGGTGTAGACTGAACATAGATCATTATTAAAAGGAAATACCAACTCTAAAAAAAGGTTAATATGTATAATTCTTGCTTCATGGTGTTAAGAAACCTTGGAGTTCTCACATGGAAAAGCACATATCACATATTTTCTCAACTAGTGGCTATAAAATTGCCTCACTTCTGCGTCTTAATTGCATTTTACACATTCTGTGCTTAGCTGCCTATTAATTAAGGCAGATGATGAATATGGTTTGAGAGGCTCACAGGATCCTTGCCTGAGAGGTTTCTTTTTGAGGAGTATTTTTCTGGCTCTCCACCAGCTATGATACCTGACTTTCTCTGGCACATTCTGATGTTATGCAGGAAATGCACCCCTTTGACCTGGATTGACTGATACCATCCCTGCCTGACTACATGCAAAGACCAGAGCGTGGCTACATTTACCACAGACAATGCAAAATAACGAGGGGAATTTGCCCTCCCCATCTATGTACTAGTAAAAAGAATACCAACACAGAAACTTTAAAAAGATACATTAGAAAGTGGTCATTTGCTTTGCACAAGGAGCCTCCAGCAGGTCTCTGCAAGCAGTGAACTTCCTGCAATGGTTTGTGACACCCACTACCCAGAATTGAGCCAAACTTCACCAATGAAGGGGCACATTCCTCCATAACACTGCCTCCATTCCAGACACCCGCCGTAAGTGTGGGGTCCCAGGACCACCTTTTCTTCTGATCAGCTGGATATCAATTGCCATGAATGCCCTGAGGTTTGATAATTAGCTAGTTATTAATTATAGGGAAGGCCAGACATTGTAGGCTTGTCATGTGGACAGCTTCACCAGGAAGCTGCAACTTTGTATTCCCCGGGGAACCACCAGCCTATTCCCTGTAAGACACTGGGAGAAGGGATCTAACAAAGAGAAGATAGCTGCACGCCCAGTAAAGATGGGGTGACATGAGGAAGGTGCTTGCCTGTCAATCTAACCTGGGAACAAAAAAAATTGTCCAGGATGGATGTGGCCACTGCAAGTGAGTGAAAATGTGGGAATACATAATCCCCTAAGCAAAGCAACTCTCACCTGCTGCTCCTCACTCTTGGCTCTTGGCTTGAGGGGCTCTCTGACTTGGCTCTTGCCCGAATTTCTTCCCTAGCCATGTGGCCCTGTGGCCCCTACATGCACTGCACTGATGGACTGCAGCAAGAAACACAAATTCAGCTAACCTGACGCTGGATTGGACTATGCCTTAACATCAAAAGGAAACTCTGGACACTGGCTCTGATTTTAGCTCTGCTGAAGCCCCAGCTACACTTCTATGACTAGACTAAGGCAAATGGGACTTTGAAAACAGGGATTTAATCACACACACACACACACACACACACACACACACACACACACACACACCATTCATTCTCCCATGCGAGTTTCAGAAAACTCCTTTTCTTGGGATATCACAAGAATTCCACTCCCACTAGCAACCGGGTGAGATGAGGCCCTTTACACGACTGCCCATGCTCTGACATCAGCTGCAGGTTTGGGGTCGCCAGGCACACCTTCAGTTCTGATCAGCTGGCTATCAATTTAGGGGTTTCCATGAATGTCCTTAGGTTTGATAATTCACTAGAATGACTAAAAAATCTCAGGAAAGGGCTATACTTAAATTATAAATTTTTGATAGCAATTCAAAGCCAAAGGAGAGTCTTAGGAGGTAAGTTTTGGGAGGGTCCCAAGCAGGAAGTTTTCTGTCATCCTTGTCCTGGACAGCATTGCCTCCTACTGGCTATGAGGTGTGATAATACTCAGAGAGTATTGCCAACCAGGGATGCTCACCTGATGATTAGTGTACAGACTTTTAATTGGAATTTCATTACATAGGCATGATTGATTGAGTCATTGGCAAGGTTATTGAAATCAATCTCCAGCCCTCCCCCGTCCCTGGAGGATGAGTGGATATCATGGGGCTTAAAGCCCCAACCCTCTAATCTCAGGTTTGGACTGTCTCAGCCCCATGCTGAGTCAACTCATTAGCACAAATGAACACTTTCTAGGGGTCCCCTTTGAATAACCTCTTTGGCATAAACTATCAGGTGTGATCTGAGCAGCCCATCATGAATAACAAAGATGCTCCTATCACTCAGGGAAATTCCAAGGATTTAAAGGCTCCCTGCCAGGAATGGGAGACAAAAGCCAGTCAAATTATTTCTTATGCCCTTGGAAGATTTACCTCTAAAATGGGAATACTATGTCCTAGCCAGCTTGGCTCAGTAGAGAGAGTGTCGGCCTGCGGACTGAAGGGTCCTGGGTTCGATTCTGGTCAAGGGCACATGCCTGGGTTGCAGGCTCAGTCCCCAGTGTGGGGCATGTGGGAGGCAGCCGATCAAGATCAATGATCCTCTCTCATCCTTGATGTTTCTGTCTTTCTCTCCTTCTTCCTTCCTCTCTGAAATAAATAAAAATATATTAAAAATAAATAAATAAAATGGGAATACTGCTAATGCACCCTACATGAGGATTTTAGAAGGACTAAATAAAATAGTATGTTTCTGGTGTATAGTGCTCATTCAGTGTGTAAATATGTGGTAGCCATTATTATTATTTTACTGGATTTGTGGCTGCTGAGCTTCTTGAATACATCTCCTGCCAACTCCATTGTAAGTTGTTTGAAGTTGGGGAAAGATTTTATTCAATTTTCTATATGTCACAGTAGCTAACCGTGTTTTGCACACAAGGCTACCAATTGATATTTACTGGTTTGTTCTAAAAACATAGCTACTTTTTTTAAAGGCTAATAAAGTTGAGATTATATCTATTTGGCCTTGTTTCACTTAAAGATCAGACCACTTACACAAGAGGGATCAGAGGAGCAGCAGAAGCTGCTCTGAAAACAGTGAGAACAGTAGGTAACTCCACAGGTTACTGCAAACATTGCTCAGAGCTGACCCGACTTCCTGACGGAAGAAAAATATTTGTATTCGTTTCTGCTCACTCTTTTGATCTTCAAGAATATTTTCTCAACATTGAAAAGAGAAAGTGGTCCTCACCTAGGAAACTTTTGCATGAAAAATAATTTTTAAAGTATTATCCCTTCCTATTCACCTGCAAAAAGCAATTGAAAAGTATGTCACTCACAATAGTAACAAAACTATAAATTACCTTGGATAAACTTATCAAGATGTGCAAGACCCCTTTAGAGAAAAACAGTAACATACTATGGAAGAATATTTCTGGTTGTGAATGAAAAGATACAATACATGTAAGCACTCAATTCTCCACAAATGAATCTGTAAATTCAATGCAATCCTAATGAAACCCTCCCCCCAGATTATTTTTTATATTGCTTGGTAAGATCATACTATAAGTCATATGAAAGAGTAAATGTGATGCAGTCCTCAAGTAATTTTGAAAATGAACAAATTCTGGGACTTTTAGTATCCAATATCAAACTTTATTAAGTGATAGTAACTTAAGCAATATAGTAATGGGACAGGAATAAGGTGGATCTTTGGACTGTAATAGAAATTCCACATACATATAGAAATTTAGTATATGCTCAAGGTGGCATTTCAAACCAAGTGGGTGAATTATTTAACAAATGGTGTTAGGTCAAGTGAATATCCATCTGAAAAAAAGAAAATATATCTGTATTTCATGCTAGCCACAAAACAAATTCCGATTGGATTGAAGTCCTAAAGATGAGATAAACACATAAAAGTTTTGAAAGTACATGCTTGACCTTGGGTAGGTAGGTCCTTCAAAGGACACAAAAACAAAAAAAATCTTGAGAGAAGGGACTGATAAGGTTAGCTACTTCAAAATTTAAAATCTTTACATGACAAATAATATCATAAAAAATAATTTTTTAAAGTGGTAGACCATAAGATACTTCAACCTATATGATAGGTAACATTTGGTTTCTGGACTAGACAAAGAAAATTTTCTAAAAACGGGAGTGCAAACAACATAATGCAAAAATGGACCCAAAAAATGCAAGCAGGCCATTCACAGAAGGGAAATACAAATAGGGTATTAAACACTTCAAAGACAATGCTCGATTTCATTAGAAATTAAGAAAATGAAAACTAAAGCAATGATATCCCATTCTTTAACCCATTAGGTTGTCAAACGTTTTAATGTTTGATAATATAAACTGTAGGCAGACCAGTGTAGCAAATATGTATTCTGATTGCCAGTAACAGAAATCTAAATGGCAACTATCTCATGCCCCAGCAGATGTGTTTTTTAGTATATTCCCTAAAGAAACATCTGCGTTTACATTTAATATCTTCAAGCTGTAAGAGTGAAACTGAAAACACCCTAAATGTTTACCAATAGAAAAATGATCAAATAACCTTAGCACATATTCACTGTTGATGCACAATCATGCATCAATTAATATACTAATAGTGGACATTTACATGTGTAATATGAGATAGGTAGTACATGAGATAGAGTTACATATACCAACATGGAAAGATCTTGAAGATATATTGTTGATGACAAAGAGAAGTTGCAGAACTATACATATAGAATGATAATGATAATGATAATCTGTGTTAAAAAAAAAAAAAAGTATGCTCATCCTAGCTGGTTTGGCTCAGTGGATAGAGCATTGGCCCACAGACTGAAAGGTTCCAGGTTTGATTCCGGTCAAGGGCACGTACCTTGGTTGTAGGCTCAATCCCCAGCCCTGGTTGGGGTGCTTGCGCGAGGCAACCAATCAATGTTACACATCAATGTTTCTCTGCCTCTCCCCATCCCTTCCACTCTTTAAAAATCAATGGAAAAATATCCTTGGGTGAAGATTAACAACAAAAAAGTATACTCAACAAAACAATCATATACATTTTCTACGGTTAATAAATGTTTCTAAATGCATTTGTAAAACATGGGCAGGAATACACACACAGTTTTCCTATGCAGAGAATACCAGGATGGGGTGTTAGGCAAAAGAGCATTTAGCCTTATGTGTCACGTTTTAACTTTTTAGGAGGTGAATGGATTAATGTACTGCATCTGCAACAGCAATCATTGGAGAAAATATATTCAAACTCCTCCTTAGCCTTTAGAGCTCTGCTCCGAACATCTTCGGCTCTTTGTCTGAAACATTCACAGACTCTGAAGTCAGCTCTACAGTTCTCCTCTATGGATAACCAGATGTCGGATTGATTATATTGGGCTTCACTCTTTCCAATTCCATTTTTCAAGTCTTTTGCACCATGTTTGACACATTTCATTCGAGATTGTGTATCTACCATTCTATTTTAGAATGACAGAATGACAAAAAAAGTTTTAACACCTGATTTTCTCCTCAGCTCAGTTCGCTTGACTAATTCTCTCATGGAGTAATCAAAATGGATTTATCTTTTGAGAAACAGTCTTGAGGAAAAATAAAATATTTCTGTATTTCAAGAGGCTCCAGCAGAAGAATCATTGCTTTGTTGTTTTCTCCCATGCTGATATTTCTACCTCAAATATTTCACAGTTGTCTTCAGAAACATTGTGTACTTTAAGAGCTCAGCACATATTTTCTCTAAAAAGAAAAATTAAGAGAGCTATTGGCCAGTGTGTTTCTACTTCAGACCAAAGTAACATCTTCCTCTGCTGATGCTCTTAGCCATGAAATGTAGTTATGCGGATAAAATGGGGACACGTCTGGCCAGAATGTCATCTCTCTAGTTTTATTTTCCAACCCCTTGTTTATTTTCCTGCTTTAGTCACTTTAGAGAGCTATCTTATCTTGAATCATAAAGAAAGCTCTAATTTTTATATATTTATTTTTTTAATATACTTTATTGATTTTTTTACAGAGAGGAAGGGATAGGAATAGAGAGATAGAAACATCGATGAGAGAGAAACATCGATCAGCTGCCTCCTGCACACTCCCCGCTGGGTATGTGACTGGAATCGAACCTGGGACCCTTGAGTCCACAGTCCAACGCTCTATCCACTGAGCCAAACCGGTCAGGGCTAATTTTTATATATTTTAAAAAGACAATCTACCTACAGATTCAGAATAAAATAAGCCCACACATTTAGGCATAACACTGGGAAGGGGATGGGAAGTGACTCCGTTATTATTTTAGTTAACACTGCTTTAAGCCACTAGCAGCATGTGAGACTGATATGTGGTATGATGAGGAGGAGGAGGCAAGTTAAGGCATGTATCACCCCCAAGGCCATCTATCTCCATCTCTGGGCTTCCGCCCCAAGGTCACCCACCAGGAAGCAGCACAAAAGCACTAAGAAGTGCCCACTGACCTTCTGTGGTGGTGGGCCTGTTGGCCTCCTTCCCCCCAGGACCCCGATGCTTTGAACCCTAACAATGCTATGGTTATTCATCTTTTTAAAAAATTCTTTATTGATGAAAGTATTACATATAGTATTACATATGTCTCCTTTCCCCTCCCATTGACTGCTCCCCGGCTACTCCCCCACTTCTTCCCCCAGCACATGCCCTCACCCCGCCCCCCCCCCCAGTGTCTGTGTTCATTGGTTATGCTAATATACATGCATATAAGTCCTTTGGTTGATCTCTTACACCACCCCTCCTCCCCTGTCTTCCCTCTGAGGTTTCACAGTTAGTTAGATCCTTCTCTGTCTCTGGATCTATTTTTATTCATCAGTTTATGTTCTTCACTATACCAGTATTCCACAAATGAGTGGAATCATGTGATATTTATCTTTCTCTGACTGGCTTATTTCGCTTAGCATAATGCTCTCCAGTTCCATCCATGCCGTTGCATATGGTAAGAGTTCTGTCTTTTTTACAGCGGCATAGTATTCCATCATGTAGATGTACCACAGTTTTCTAATCCACTCATCTGCTGATGGGCACTTAGGCTGTTTCCAAATCTTAGCTATGGTGAATTGTGCTGCTACGAACATAGGGGTGCATATATCCTTTCTGATTGGTGTTTCTAGTTTTATGGGATATATTCCTAGAAGTGGGATCACAGGGTCAAATGGGAGTTCCATTTTTAGTTTTTTGAGGACACTCCATACTGTTCTCCACAATGGCTGCACCAGTCTGCATTCCCACCAGCAGTTCACGAGGGTTCCATTTTCTCCACATCCTCTCCAGCACTTGTTGTTTGTTGATTTGTTGATGATAGCCATTCTGACAGGTGTGAGATGGTACCTCATTGTCGTTTTGATTTGCATCTCTCGGGTGATTTGTGACTTGAGCATGTTTTCATATGTTTCTTGGCCTTCTGTATGTCCTCTTCCGAAAAGTGTCTGTGACTATTCATCTTAATCCATTTCACACTCACAGGCTTCACAGCCACCTCTGCATCTGTTACCCACTGATGTTCTTATATAATCTGTCACAAGAATGGCTGGATGCGGAGTGAAATACATTTTCTCCCTCTCAGGGTGACCCAGTGTCAGATCTGTGCACATCCAAGTGTCAACATGGAAATGGAGGCAAGGAAGAGGGTACAGGCAAAAAAAAAAAAAAAATAGAGCTGACAAAAATAGGAATCTTCCTTAAGTAGGACTCCTCCAACTACATTGTCAATTCACCATCCACCAAACACATGCCTTGAGGTCCAAGTCTTCTAGGCACCTGCTCCAGCCAGAGTCAGACATACAAATATCCATCAATACTCTGCAGCCTTGGCTAAAGCTGCATTGCCAACTGATTATAGCCACCCTCTTTCCATCTCAGAGCAGCCGCCACTCTGACTCACATCTGCTAGGACGGTTCCCCTGGCCAAATGCTCTGTCCCAGTTCCACTGGCCCGTTCCACTGCTTAAACTCTGTTGTTATTCTGCCTCCTATTTAAAAACCCAAACAACCTCAAAAAGATTGACAATGAGCGGGACATTGGCCTTTAATAAATTCTATAGCGAGGAAGGAGATAGTCCCGAGACAGGCAATTTGAGAGCACTGCTCCCCCTCCTGGCAGAATCTGGGAAGTACAAGTATACCTGGACCTGTGAAGGAGGAGACTAGGCCAGGAGACTAGGCAAGGTGAAGGACTGAGGAGGAGCAATGAAGACAGGCTGGGAGGACCGTGCTGAAAAACGCCACCGTTTGGCCAAGATTGGCTCTGGAAAACAGATGAGAGTGATCCTCCCACGAAGACAGGAGTTCCAGGAGGTTATGTCAAAGAGGAACCACAGAACTTTGGAGTCAGAAAGCACTGGGTTCAGTCCCAACCCAGCCTCTCACTAGCTCCATAATCCTTCAGACTGTCCCCGTATGAAAAAAGTAATGTCCTCTGGGAGCGCCGAGGAAGACAGCGAGTTTATTTATATGAGGGTGGTTCCAATCCACAGCAAAATCGATGTTACTGATACCACAGATGATTTCTGCCATGCAGAGGTAAGGAGCTTTCCAGGGTGTCTGCCAGAGGCGAACTCAACACACACAAACCTTCCCAGTTCCCAGCATCTTCTCACTTGCGTATCAGCAGAATTGGTTATTTAGGCCAGCTCATCCCAGAGCATCTTTCTAACCAGTAGCACATGATCAGACGTCAGACATTGTGTTATGGGAGTTTTCTTCAATCAGTACTCAGAGAATGTTGTTCATAGCAACACCTGTTCCTTGTAAGCTTTGAAAGGAGCATTCCAATCTTAAATATAGATGGTGGTTTAACCAAGGACTGTTCTCTGTTCCAATTTTAGAGAAAACCATCGTATTTTCACCCATTAGGTCGGGGACTGTCTCACCTTTCACCACGTTTCTGCAAATCAGGGAAAATAAAGGTCACGGGAGACAGTTACAGGGCATTATTTGTGGTAATAAAATATTAATGTGGCTGATTCATGACTGCAGTTACTAAAGAGTCTTGAAAAGCTAGGGTAGAGAAAAGGAAAGGGGGTAAGGGAAACAGTGGAAGGACAGAGACTTTATTGAGGATGGAGTGTTTACTTCCTTCCAATTTAATTGCAAACAGTAATGAGACCTTTTGGGGACCACTGGCTGGCATGGATCATCCCTAGTGTCATTTATCTCCAGGGGACAGGCTGCCGACCTCTAGGCTTCTCCCCTAGTCACCTACCAGGAAGCAGCACTAAAGGACTAAGAAATGCCCACGAACCCTCTGGCTTTTCTTTTTCTTTTTTTTCACTGTGTTGGATTAATGTCTTGGTCCATATTTTTCACATAAAGTGGATATAATACTAAGCAATGCATGGATTCTTATAGCAGTATTCTCATGTACATTTATTCTAATCGCACAACAATCTTATGATGCCCATTTTACAGAAAAGAAAACAGGCTTACAAAGTTCAAATGACTTGGCAAGAATATGTAAATACCTTTGTTTCACTTCAGTACATCGAACTCCATAAAGGACTCAATTATGCACATGTGAGTAGAGTTGTCAGGCTGTCGTCCAGTAGACAAAGGAGCCTAAAGATGTCCCCACAATGCTTTGCTGCTATAAAGCAGAACCTTGTATAAAATCGATAATGAAGTTTGTGGTCTCTGTTAGCTTATGGCCTCGCCATCTTTCTACCCTATTGTATCTACATTTCTGAAAAACTGATTTAGCAAAATCAATTAACATTTGTATAACACTTTAAAATCTGCAGAGCACTTCAAATATGTGAGGTCATTGGATTGACTTAGTACACGTGTTATATGTGGATTCTCTAGAGTTCAGGTATGTGTTTGTGGGTGTTCTGTGGGACCCTACCATAACCCTTCTGGGAGAAAGAGGGGATGCTTTTCTCTGATGTTCTGATATTCACAAGGGCTTCATTACTATAAGACACATCATCCCCTACTATGGCTAAAATCCTACACGTGGACACTAAAATCAATGAGAAATAATTTAAAATAGTAGAGGGCAGGAAATGATGCTATCTAATGATTACATCTTTTCTTTTTGGCTTCAAGGCCTACAAGTTCCAGTTAAAATAGAAGTGAAGCTACCCCTTATCATTACCCAAAGTAAGATACTGAAATATAAAGCAGTCCTTGTAGGGTGTTTTGCTTTAGCTCTTCATTTGGGAGGCAGTATAGCACCTTGTCTAAGAGTGTAGATCCTGGGTAAGAGTCTAGCCTGCCTGGTACAAATCCAGCTTCACCACTTCACTCGGTAAATACTCTCTTGGGGGAAGTTATTTAAGCACTTTGATTCCAACGCCTTCCTCTGTCACCTGGGCAGCAGAGCAGTCTCCCTTCACCAGTCGGTGTTGTAATTTAGAAGCTTATTTAACAGAATGAACTTGCCCGAGGGATGTGTTTCTTTTTGTTGTTTGTTTGTTTTCCTTAGATTCCGCCAATAGTTCAGGGACAATAATTTAACTCTTGCCCAAAATGCTCTAAAGAAGTTGTATACAACCTTCCTTTAAAGCACAGTGGGCTTTCTGTCAAATATGCATGACAATTAGATTTTTAATATTTTAATTGTATTATATATTAAATCAGCTTAATGTACAACGTTCCCAAACTTAGAGGCTGAACATATTTATTGATTTATTTGTTCATAATTTTGTAGATCAGCCATTTGAGCTGGACTTGGCTGAGTGGTTCCTCTGCTGGTCTTACCTGGGCTCACTCATCCATCGCAGTCAGCTGGTGGATGGGCCAGGCTCTGGTGGGTCCTGGATGGCTCATTGTAGATCTGGTGATTGGTAGGGGAAAATAGAGTAACTGGTTCATGTGCCCCAGTGTCCAGCAGACCACTCTGGGCTCTTTCAAATGGCAGCTTGGTCCCAAGAACCGTAAGACAGGAACAAGTCTGAAGGAACAAGCAGACTCCGCTTGTGCCAGGCTTGCTGGTGTCCCTTGGCCAAAACAAATCATCTGGCCAAGCCAAGATTCAGAGTAGGGAAGTACTAGTACACTCTACCCCTTGATGGGAGGAACTGCAGAATAATGCTGCTATTTTTCCCTTTAGTATTGAATTATTATCTTCCTTAGGGAAAATGAAAGCCACTTTGTTGCAGATAGCACTGGACATAAAGAGACTAAAAGAGACTAAAACTCTTAACTTTAGTTTTGAACTGCAGTGAGGAGTCTGGCATAGTAGGTGGGATAAAAGTGGGGCATGGAATCAGTTAATATATATGTATGTATGTTGCACCTACCAAGCTCAGGTACTGTATATAATTTAATTTGGAGAGAGAAGGTTGTGTTCACATAGTGTCTGTGTTCAAGGATATAGTCAGTTGATTCCAGAGGCATATGCAGAAGACCGCACTCACTGCAAGGTAGTTTGTGATAAAGATTATGGGACCGGTGCAGCTAAAAGTTAATGGAGTTCTAAAAAAAAAAAAAAAAGGAGAGAGATCACTGCAGAGTATGTATTTAGGGGGCAAGACAGCTCCTCGGAGCTGGTGAGGCTTAAACAGAGCTAAAGAAATGGGGTTTGCAAATTGTTTTAAGGGGATGAATATGAAATTCAAGAGTGTTCCATAGGCATGAATTCTGCATGTACGGAAACAGTGAGACCCAAAATGGCTGGGAGAGATGATACAGAAAATTGTGTTTGTGATATATAGTAGACCAATTGCTTTCCACCTCTAAAATTAAACCTCGCCCTGAAATGAAGGATTCCGGGGTTTCTAAAGGCCAGATTACTCTTCCTGAAACACCGCTCCCATCCCCGCTCTCTTTTGCCCATTGGAAATCTTCAGTGGCTCCCACTGGTGCTTGGGACAGAGCTTGTGCGGCAGAGCTGTGTTCATGAGCTTCTGCGACGCGCTTCGGGTCGCTTTCAGGCTTCTCACCACTTACTCTCCACTCCATTCTAAAATTTCTCAGGAGCTGTAGCCATTAAACATTAAGTGTGGAATCTCTCTTTACCCAGTTTAAACACGTAAGGCCTTTTGGGTTTTAAGGCCTAATGTTGGGCTTTGAATAATAACAATAGTGAGATCTAGCTAGTCTCTTAGAAGCAGAATTTGTATTGAAATTACAACTGTTCTTTGAGCAACATAATCACTGGAATCTCTACCATGTAGCTTTCTAAAATTTTTAAAAGTATTTTGTGTAAAAATTTCTTTTACTACATAGATTCCAGCAAAGGATGAACCCCCATCAATCAATATTGAGTTTCCCAGTGAGTACCCACTACTGTCCAGGAGCTATTTTGAATCCCGTCTATCTCATATTTGGCCAGGACTATCTGAACTTTTATTGCCTTTTTTAAATTTTAGAAGTACATCTTTCACTGCCTCAGAGATATACCCCAGGAGCCAAATATAAGTTTGTGAACTTATCCTAGTTTTTAGGCTGTGAGTAGCAAGATGTAGCCCTTTTATTATAGAGCACAACAACAAGAAGAGGTTTTACCAGCAGATATTTTCTAAATCAATAGTAGAGAAAAGGACTTTTTTTGTTGTTCTAAGTTGTGAGATATTTCTGGATGGACAGTGTTCAATCTTTTTTAAATAACAAAATTATCTTTGCTCAAGAACCAAAACAAAGTTTGATAAAGAAGTGTCTTGATTTATCTAGGAGTCTGTTGAGCAGTGGAAGTTCTTTGGTGTAAAACTTACTTAAATAATGTAATTCTTTTCAATAACTTGTCAAAATTCTTAAAAGTGATAGGCTCTGTTCTTTAATTTAGATTCTCTTACTGTTTCTGAACAAAGCAAATCAGCACAAATCAAGAACCGGCTCCTTAACCTAGGCAGCCCCAAGCCCTCATACATGCCTGCAGAATAAAAGACTTATCTCCTCTCTGGAATCAACGGGACTACAATGTCTTATGTGAACTGAACACTACCCTCCCTAAATAGTATGGAGTTACATGATCCACGGAAGCTGTCTGCATGCAATCCAATTACTGCTCTTTTAACATAAAATATCCCAGCCATTTCCTTGCAGATTATTCTAGGCTTCCCAGGAAATTTAATTCACTGCCTCTGAAAGGAATATTGGCTTGGTAACCCAGTCCTTTGGAAAAGTTCAGCTGCATCCAGTATCACGTGTTTTGGGCCCAATATAGGAAGCTGAAAAGGTCATTAGTGTGGTTTTCTCTCAGCTGGGGAACTGCAGGCAAACAATCTCTAGAGTGCAGGGTGTTTAATAGGGAGCTTAAAATAATTACACCAAAACCGGTGCCCAAGAGAGTTTCATTCCATGTACTAATTCTGGAAAATGTCTTCCCTTATGCTTAAGTTCTGTTCTATTTAATCATTCTTGTCTTCACTGGTTAATTTAATTATCATTTACTACCTTTGTTGTGAACCTTTGATGTTAATGGCAAAGAAGTTCTGAGGTCTGTTTAAGCCAAATATTGAATAAATATTTTAATATGATATTTGTTCTTCCTCTCTGATATGGTTATTTTTGTTTGGTTTTTTTTGTTTTGTTTTGTTTTCTTATTTGGGTTTTTGGAGCAGAGGGAGTCCTGGAAAATGACAAAGAAAGCCTTAATAATTTTTTAATATGAAGTGAAGACTACACTATTCAAGACTTGATATTACCTCCTAAGTGTCTATATTTATCTCATGCTCTGGTCATTGCGTATATATGGTACAGTGACTCATCCTGTGTTTAAGAGGGTTCTTGTGTTTTTCTGGTTTGGTTTGTTTTAGCCACAAATAAGCCAAGCCATGGCCAGTTATGCAAACTAAAAATAATGGCACAAGTGAATTACAGAAAAATTGTCCAGCAGAAACACGAATCTATGCATCTGACACAAAGTGATAAAAATGTAACTTCTATGTTTTTCATAACTGTTCTGTTTTTGTTTTGTCTTTTTCATGAGCTTCTACCCCACTGGATGGCAAGATAAAAACACACCAAAGCACAGTCTGATAAATTCAGTCCTACCCAGTACTCAATGCATCTCTTATGGAAACTCGTGTCTTCTGGGTAAATGCTCCGAACTCCAGAGTCCCTTCTTCTGCTGGCTCTCCTTCAAGATCGAGAGGGATTTCTGCAGCCTCCTGGGGGTGGGAGCAGGGGACCTGAGCTAGTCCCGGCACTTGCCTTCTGCCTCCTCTGTTCTCTACAGCGCTGCCCCCCTTGCCCACCTGGTCTCTGAGGAAATAAGAACATGAGAATGTTTCCAGGTGACAAAAGGGGAAGGGGCTCCCCCCCCTTGTGTAGAGCATGTCTATGAAAAGCACAATGTTTATGAATCCTTTCTCTATCCCTTTATATGTGTGAGGCTCTTTGCAGAGGCCAGGTAAGCATTTAGCCAGCTCCACCACCCAGAAAGGTTTTGCTCAAGGTCCTGGGAGCCATGTCTTTGAAACACATACATCAAAGAACATAGCCCCACTCTCTGCCTGTGATGGTGGGATTTAACCTATGTGTCCCAGTAACACATTTACACATACATTTACACATAAGTTTGTTATTGAGCTACATAGGACCTAAAACAGAGTCTAAACAGATGTGATTTTAAGAAGCTACGAAAAATTACTGAACGTGTCTGAATTTAAGATAGGAGCATTCATTTGCATAAAATTACAGTAAGTCATCATTTCATGTCACCCATAGGTCCTTAGAACTGCAGCGAAACAGCGCATAACTGAACCCCGTTTACCAGAGGCTAACTGATATACACGAGTTGAGGTTCTAGGGCAGGAGGCTTTGCATGAACCTGGACTGGGCTGCCAGTGCCGCCCTGCCCTGTGCCGCTGGCAGCCCTGATGCCATCTGGCCTGAAAAATGTAGTCTAGGGCAGTAAGCAGTTGGGGAAATGGGATGGATTCGGGGGGCGGGGGGGGGGGAGGTGAGTTCTGTGAGGATGGAACGAGGTTGCTGTAAAGCAGGTGATGAAAGGAGATCGGAGCACAGAGAACTCTACACGGAGGCATTTCAGGAAAGGCCGGCAGCCCGGGAGAGCGAGGAGGGCCTTTTCTGTTAGGCTTTCACTTCTGCAGGGCTTTGCCCTTGCCTCTTGGGGAGATGATGTTCTGATTGACAATTTAAAATCTTCTGTCTTTTCAAATTCTGCATCATTTTCGCAAACCTTCTTATCAAGCATTACCTCTCTACAGCATGGCAAACCGGAGCCGATGGCCAGCTCTGAGTGCTGCGGACCCACGTGAGACGGGAGCTGGAAATAGTGGTGACTTAGTGGGTACTTCCCACGTGCCAGGGCTGTTCTTTCTGCACTAACGCACAACAACCCTACGAAGTAGGCTGTATTTTTAGCAGCAGCATCCCCCTTCTACAAACCGAGGTGCAGAGAAATTAACTAATACATTCAGCTCCAGAGTTCGCACTTTAATCCCCGGGGTGCACTGCCATGGAGTGATGCTGCTCAGACCCCATCTCCACCCACCCCACCGGGGGCCAAGTCCATGAGCCCCAGGCTGTGGCAGGCAGGCCCGGTCCAGATGAGCGAAAAGCAACTAGAGCCTATGCAACCCTTCAAGTCAATGCCTCCTGAAGCCTTGCTCCCTACCTGCCTCACTCGCCTCACCCCGTCTTGGCCCTGCTGGCAGCAAGGGGAGGAAACCCCCAGGGAAGCGACAGTGACAGTGACAACCATGACTCAGGACCGGCTATCACTGACTAAGGCTGGAACAAGCCATGTGACAAAATCCCCCTTCCTCCAAATACACCAAAGGAAAGGGAGATATATATATATATATATATATATATATATATATATATATATACACATATATATATATATATAGTTTTGTTTTTAAATAGATTTTTATTGATTTCATTCAGAAAGGGAGAGGGAGGGAGAGAGAGAAACAACAACGATGAGAGAGAATCATTGATCAGCTGCCCCTGCATGCCTCACACTGGTGATCGAGTCCACAACCTGGGCATGGGCCCTGACGGGAGTTGAACCGTGACCTCCTGGTTCATAAGTCCACGCCCAACCACTGAGCCACGCCAGCCCGGGCCAAAGGAAGGAGTTATTTACAGGGAAGAAGAAGCTGACACGTGGGCTACACCTAAGTAAGCTGAGATTGCTTCCTAGGAAGAAAGTCAAAGAAGGCATGTGCAGGAGCAGGCACAGGAGCTGAGAGAGGAAGCTGACTGTTATTTTCAGGTAGGTCCTACCATCTTTACTTCATCAATGCTAACTCACTCGAGGGAGTGGCTTTTTGGAACTGGATGGTGTTAAATTATAAATGCCTACTACCACTCTACGGCCCTTGCAGCCTGGAGCTAATTACCAATAATGTGATTCACAAATTACAGTAAATACTGCCCAACTCAAGAAAGTTTCAATACAAAGAGAGATTCAGAAAGAGCCTGTAAGGAGGCATTCCATTTTGTTTACAAACTCGTCCTTGTCCTCGTCTTTTCTGACACCTTGGTGAGTTAGACGGCCCCCCTCAATTGAATTCAGTAATCCTGCTGGACTTACAGGCGGGGGTTTCCACCACAATCCATACACAGAAGCAGCTGGAAGCTTATCTGAAGAACAAATTTATCCTTGAAAAGACGCGGCGGGAAGAACAAACCCAATATCACAGCCTATGAAAGACATTTGTCTTTTCAAAATGCCAAAGTCGTTCTCAGAGAGGCGACTTCACATTGTACTCCAAACAGATTACTTTGAGGGAACAAAAACAAAAAATCGAAATACAATGATGGCACATGAAGCAGAAAGAGAAACACAGGAGAGAGGGAAAGCATTGCTTCTGGAACAATCAAAGGCTCACAGACAGGGCAGGGCAAAGTGGGGTTACGGTGGTGGGTACGTGAAACGGAGTTTATTCTTGTATTATAATTTATTAATTATTGTATTATTTTCCATACGAACAACTGTAAGCCTCCTTTTGCCCCACCCTGTATTTGAATTATAGGCCAGTCAGATAATTTTTAAAGTTCTCAAGCTGACCACAAGCCTCCATGGCACTTTTAGGAATTAAAAATTACAAATATTTTTATTGTGCTGTTAGAGAAACTTGAAAGTAAAGACCCAAATGGCCAGTAGAGGTCTGGGGGGGCAGCTAGGGATTCAGAAACTGGCTCAGTTGCTCCCTGGCTGTGTGACTTTGGCCGAATTAGTGAACTTCCTTTGGTCTCAATTTCCTCATCTCTAAGATGGGGATGAGAGTATCAATCTCATAGGCTGTTAATGGATTAACTAAGGTAATACCTGTAAAGCACTTGGAATAGTGTCTGAATATGGTAAGTGCTCAGTAAATGTTAGCTCTTAGAACTACTGTTATTTTATTTTTATTAAAAATAAAAGTAAATGTTTTAAACATTCTTAGCTTTAAAAACTGAGAAATCTAGTAACTATTAATCCTGCATGACTAGCTTCATTGCTACGTAAGCACCTTGGGACGCTTGGTAACAATCCATGAGGTACATACCCTATCATACCCTATCCTTACATTAAAGCCAACCCCCAGAATCTCTGGGGTCTTGGATCTTCTGCCTTTAGCTCCCTGTGTGCTGTGTGCTCACCAGTGCACATAATTTGTCTGAATTTTTTCTACCTCTATTTATTAGTAATTTATTTATACAGGCTGCCTTGCTATGTTGCACATTATGAGAGTGTTTTCATAGATCTTCAATTAACTGTCTGGATCTGTTTTTGTGGCAGGAAGCTGTTACCTAATTTTACCAATGTCCTCAATATCTCAAATTATTCACTGCAGCATTGGAAGGCAGCTATGCTAACCACTATACCACCAACGCCAACTCACTGCAGCATTGACTGGAGCGAAAGACTGGAAATAATCCATTAACCTGTCATGTTTAAGAAATCATGGCACATATGATGGGATACTATGCAGCTGTAAAAACTCTCTCTGTGCTCACAATGCACTATTACCAGGATGTGGTGTGTGTGTGTTTTTAATCTCTTATTATTTTTAAAAATATGTTTTTATTGATTTTAGAGAGAGAGGAAGGGAAAAGGATAGAGAGATAGAAACATCGATTGGCCCGACCGAGAACAGAACCTGCGACCTTTTGGTTTATGGATCAACACTCAACCACTGAGCCACACCAGCTGGGCACCAAGATGTGGTGTTAAGTGCAAAGAGCAAGATGCATAACAACGTGTACACATGGCCATCTGTGAGGGATGAAAGGCAATATAAATGGGACTAATGGGGGACAGGGTTTAGAGGGGGCACTTTTCACCTCAGATCCTTTTGACCTTTGAATTTTGTACCATGTGACTGTATAACATACTTAAAAAGCAAACAATTCTATCCAATAAAGAGGGAATATGCTAATTGACCCTCATACCATCGCAAAGATGGTGGTGCCCACAACCAATAAGGAGGGAATATGCTAATTGACCGTCCTGCCCTCAAAGATGGCGGCGCCCAATTCCCTCAGCCCACTGGGGCAGCAGGCACACAGCAAGGCCGGTCCCACTCCTAATCAGGCCCAGCTGCTCTGCGTGCCTGCCTCAGGAGTTCCCCAATCCTCTCAGGCCCCCAGCCACCCAGGGCCGCCCGAGGCTCAGGTAACCAGGGCCAGCTGAGGCTTGCGCTGCCGGCAGTGGCAGCAGCAGAGGTGTGATGGGGTGTCACCTTCCCCTGATCGCCGGGTCACCTCCCACCCCTGAGGGCTCCCAGACTGTGAGAGGGGGCAGGCCAGGCTGAGGGACCACCCCCCTCCAGTGCATGAATTTTCATGCACCGGGCCTCTAGTATTAAAATAAATATTAAAACATTATTTTGGCATTTAAAAATAAAACAGAGTGTTCCTAGAGAGGGGATTATATCCCAGGTAATGACAAATGGGCTCCGACACATGATCCAGAATTTTGTCCCTAACCAAGACGCTGAGATAAACATCTTTAATTGAGGAAGTTGGGTAAAGATGATTCATAACAAATACACAAATAACTGCCTTAGCAGCAAGCTGGCCATAGGCAGGAGTGGGCGAGGGCTCACCTTCAGAGGCCTTTCTCGCATCTTCTCTGTTTCCAGCTTAAAGCGGAATGGTCAGGGGGTGCTTGGGGATTCTCTGGATCGGCTGGGATCAGAAGGTACGTAGGGAAGAGTCCAGCCTCTCTGGGCTGAATAAAGATTTTCCTCTGTTGAATTTCTCAGAACCTTTAATTTGGGAATGGCAACTCTGAACCTCCCAAAGGGGGTGCACTACGTAACATTTCCCACACACTTGACCACCAAAAAGCAGAGCACCTCCTTTGATCAGAGCTCCTCAGAGTTTGCTGCAGAACCCTGGTCCTCTACAGTCATACTGATGAAGGCAGATAAAGAATCACCTGATCTTACACTTCATAATACCTAAGATAACCACTTCCTTCCTGTGGACCACAACCTTACCATCTGGAAGATGGTAAACAGGGTGAGAAATTCACAGCTAAATCCATCTTCCTTGTTCTTTGAAAGGCTATAGTATTTAATGTATATAAGATGTGATATTTTGCTATTTCTGCCTTACGCTACAATTACCTGTAGCCTTGACCTATTGGACTCCACTGTGTTGTATACTCCTTGAGCACAGAGATTTTGCCCTTATTTGCAAAGCACTCAGAAATGTTCAGTAGATGAAATAGCCCAATTGCAACACAGAAAATAAGTATAAAAGGATTAGGGAAGGACAAGGACACTGGAGTCTGGTGGTGTTCCTGGCAGCGAAACATGAAAATGGAATGAGCAGAGAGAAGTGATGGGGTGTGTGGGGACCAGGTCAGGTCAGAGGGAGGCAGGCACACCTGAGTGAATGAAGGAAGCACTGAGCTTAACATCGATAGTGACTGCAATACCACTTTGGAGTACTCTGTTATTTTTAAATATTAATATACTGGTAGTTTGATACTAAAAAAATATTTTACTCTTATTTACATACTAGAGGCCCGGTGCACAAAAATTTGTGCACTCGGGGGGGAGGGGGGATCCCACAGCCCGGCCTGTGCCCTCTCGCAGTCTGGGACCCCTCGGGAGATAACGCCCTGCTGGCTTAGGCCTGCTCCCGGGTGGCAGAGGGCAGGCCCAATCCCTAGGTGCAGCCCCTGGTCGGGCTCAGAGCAGGGTCGATTGGGGAGTTGTGGCGCCGCCTCCTATCATACACAGAGCAGGGCGGATCGGGAGGTTGCGATGCCACCCTCAGTCACGCTCAGGGTAGGGCCGATTGGGGGGTTGGGGCACCGCCCCCTGTCACACTCAAGGCAGGGTCGATGAGGAGGTTGCGGCGCCACCCCCTGTCATGCACAGAGCAGGGCCAATCAGGGGGTTGGGGCGCTGCCCCCTGTCATGCACAGAGCAGGGCCCATCAGGGGAGTTGGGGCTCCATACCCTGTCACACACAGAGCAGGGCCAATCAGGGGGTTGGGGAGCTCCCCCTGTCATGCACAGAGCAGGGCCCATCAGGGGGGTTAGGGCTCCGTACCCTGTCATGCACAGAGCAGGGCCGATCAGGGGGTTGAGGAGCTCCCCACTGTCACTCACAGAGTAGGGCTGATAGGGGAGTTGGGGCACCACCCCCTGTCACACACAGAGCAGGGCGGATCAGGGGGTTGGGGCGCTGCCACTGTCACACTCAGGGCAGGGCCAATGGGGAGGTTATGGCTCTACCCCATCACACACAGAGCAGGGCCCGTGGGGTGGGGGTTGGGGCATCACCCTCTATCACCCACAGAGCAGGGCCAATCAGGGGGTTGGGGCGCCGCACCCTGTCACACACAGAGCTGCAGGGTGACCAGAGCATTGGGGAGCTCCCCCCTATCAGGCACAGAGCAGGGCTGATCAGGGGGTTGGGGTGCCTTCCCCTGTCACAAACAGAGCAGGGCAGATAGGGAGGTTGTGGCCCCGCCTCCTGTCACACACAGAGCCGCAGGGCGATCAGGGCATTTGGGCGCTGCCCCCTGTCACACTGATCCCGGTGCCGTGAGGCCTCTTGGCTCCACTGATCCCGGTGCTGGGAGGCATATTACTCTTTTACTATATAGGGTAGAGGCCTGGTGCACTGGTGGGGCCAGCTGGTTTGCCCTGAAGGGTGTCCTGGATCAGGGTGGGGGTCCCCACTGGGGTGCCTGGCCAGCCTGTGTGAGGGGATGATGGCTGTTTGCAGCTGGTCACACACCCTTCAGGGTGGGGGTCCCCACTAAGGTGCCTGGCCAGTCTGGGTGAGGGGCTGAGGGCTGTTTTCAGGCTGGGGGTGACTGAAGCTCCCAACTGCTCCTTTTTTTCTTTTTTTCTTTTTTTCTTTTTTATTCTGGGGCCAGCTTTAGCTTTGAGGCATGGCTCCAGCTCTTAGGCCTCCTCTGCTGAAAGTAGGTTTCTGGCCTTTTCTTACAATGTTGCAATTCTGCTGAAGCCCGGCAACTAAAGCAGGTTTCTGGGGTTTTGTTTAGCTTCTATATTTGTTACATAGTTGCTTAGAGTTGCAGTTCAGAGGCCTGCAGCGGCAGGCGGGGAACGTTGGAGTCCTCCGTCACTGAAGCAAGCAAGCCTCATGTTAGTTTCAAGCTGCCTGGCTGCCGGCCACCATCTTGGCTGGCAGTTAATTTGCATATCACCCTGATTAGCCAATGGGAAGGGTAGTGGTTGTATGCCAATTACCATGTTTCTCTTTTATTAGATAGGATTGATGTACCCAGAGAATTAGAGGTAAATTATTTTATAAAGCAATCTGATCACAATCTCTCTTTGGTTAAAACCCTTCCAAAGTACTTTACTGTTCTAACAATTAGCATAATTCTTACTTCTTGCATTTCTAATGAGGTTGAGAACATTGTCTTCAGATATTAGTCATCTCTATTTCCCCCCACATGATGGACTCCAGCCTGCCTTCAGACATCCCTAGTGTGTGGAGGGCAGGAGGGGAGGGGGAGGAGAGGGGATACCACTCTACAGTAGTGTTTCTCAACATGTGGCTTTCTCATTTGAATAAGAACTTTTTTTTAAATAGATTTTTATTGATTTCAGAGAGGAAGGGAGAGGAAGAGAGAGATAGAAACATTAATGATGAGAGAGAATCATTCATCAGATGCCTCCTGCACTCCTCCTACTAGGGATCTAGCTCACAACTCGGGCACGTGCCCTGACCAGGAATCAAACAGTGACCTTCTGGTTCATAGGTTGATGCTCAACCCCTAAGCCATGCGGCTGGGCAGAATTTTTTCTTTAATGATCCTCAAAGTGAATGGCATCTCCTGCGCTGTAACTGAGGAGATTCTTAATCTCACTCACTGATAGCCCAGGTATTTCAATCAGCAAACACCAACCCACGGCAAAAAGATGACAGTGAGGTTTACCTCTGCTGTGAGGCCTTCGTCCCCATCAGGCTCTGAGCTACAACGCTGCAATTTCCTACTCACTGCGCTGGCTGTCTCAGCCCCTACCTGCGGAGCCACTCCTGGACATGTCTTCCTGGCACTGTTACCACCAGCTTTTCCCTCTAATAACATAACTGTCCTGCCTGAGGTCTTCCTTAATAAGTTAACTGCAGCTGTAGGTTAATGGGTTTGACCTGCTAAGACACTTATTTACATTAACACAACAGCAATAGCTTAACCCAACAATTTTCAACATTTTTCATCTCATGGCACACATAAACTAACTACTAAAATTCTGTAGCACACAAAAATATTTTTGTGTGAATCTGACAAATAAATAGGTATAATTTTGATTGATTAAAAAATGATAATAATAGTAGTTATCTACCCTTTCTTGTTCCAAAGCGACTTTTTAAAAAATCAAATGCCTATACTTGTATATAAGAATTTCTGGTACCAATAATTAACCAATCAGATGCAACCTTATTATGCAAAGTGACCAATAAGATGCAACTCTATTATGTGACCTATATATTTCACACTGGATAGCTCTGGTTGTGTTGGCTGTGACCGTTTTTTTTATTTGACAATCTAAGGAAAAAGAGGCCAGTGCCCCTGACTAAATAGTCAGGCATTGCATGTCTAAAAATTCTTACAGCACACCGGTTGAAATCACTGGCTTAACTCAAAAGAATAATTTTAATGGTAATAATAATAACCACCATTTAATAAGTAGTTAACAGTCCTGGTCAGTGTTGCTCAGTTGGTTGTAGCATTGTCCCCTACACTGAAAAGTCACAGGTTTGGTTCTCAGTCAGGGCACATACTTAGGTTGCAGGTTCCATCCTGATGTTTCAATCTCCAATCCCCCCACCTCACCCCATCCCCATCTTCCTTCTTCTCTCTCTAAAATCCATGTTTTAAAAGCATGAAAAAAACATTTTTTAAGTAATTAACATATGTTAAGTACTTTGAAGACATTATCTAAATCACATTAAGCCCTGGAGATAGGTTATAATTATCTCAGTTTTATAGGGGAGGAAAAGGTCCAAGGGCACATGGCTGGCGGCACTGACAGCATCTATGCTCTGAACTGTGCCGCCTCTGCAGGAGGTGAGAGCGGGGAGGCTTGGGGTCTTGTAGCAGCCTGCAACCCAAAAGAGCAAACACTTGGAATTAGCAGGCCCGTAATCTAATCTTCACCTCCATCCGTATTTCTTTCAAAATCTTGGCTAAATGACAACTTCTCTGGCATTGGTTTCCTCCGCTGAAATTTAGGATAGTGACAACTGTTTACCTTAAAGGATTGGAGATGATCCAGAGAGGTAACAGCTAGAAGCAATTAGCTCTCAAATTCTGCACAGATGTTAAGGCATTTTTCTTCAGGTAGCAAAGCATTGTGTCTGCTTGTTGGTCAACACTAATTTAACCAGTTTATGAGTCTGAGATGCTGATTTCAGTGGAAAAGCATTTATGATCTGATTTCCAATTGCTTATGCTTCGATGTCCTTTTTGCATTCATAAATAGAACTGATATATAATAACGTATTTCTCCTATTAGTGATAACTCTGTTTATATATTTTCCCTGAATTATGGCCATATTACAAATAAACCAAAGATATCAAACTAAAGTATTTTTTATGTCTTTTTCCTCTACTCAAATGAACCACAAAACTGATGTTTTTACCTTGAGATAAATTCAGAAACTGAAGAGAAACAGGAAAATAAGAATAGGTCAATAAATACAAATTAATTGGGGTCTCTATTACAATTAAGTAAAGTTCCCCCAAAAGAAAGCATTGGACTCTCATTGGCCTCTCCTCTAACTGTATAAGTAAGGTTGTGCAGGACAAACTTCTTGGGGACAGACCTGAAGGTCTCAGAAGGCAATTCAGGTCAATGCTTTGGACTGGCACTTCAATTAATGTGACCTCCTTTGGCCACAAAGAATTAGCGAGAAAATGTCCTCAATCCACAGGCAGACAAACAATACGCTGGACAGTGGCCTATGGTGCATTAGGGAGGCTGTTGACTCCCTGAATCAATTAGGTATTCTCTCTTCAAAAGTTTGAAAATGGCTCCACAATGAGAGAGCTAGTTGTTGGTACTGGAAGGAAAAAAATCACAGATGAATAATGTGAATAATAAAAACATGAGGAAACAGTTTTGTGTCCAGAGAGGTCTCTGAGTGACCAGGTTGAGCAAATTGCCCCCACAAACCTGTGTTGGGCATATGTTGTGAGTGAGAAATAAACTTGTGGTGTTCCACCACTGAGATTTTGAAGTTGTTTTTACTACAGCATAACTTGGCCTAAGACAATTTCATTATATCCTTTTATTCTCAAACTAGAGGCCTGATGCACGAAATTCCTGCAAAGGCCTTGGCCCTGGCCCCCGCCTGCTGTGGCTTTGTCCGGAAGGAAGTACGCCTGGAAGGATGTCCAGTCTAATTAGCACATTACCCTCTTATTATTATAGATGAGGAATGGAAAAAAAAGTTTTGTCCTCATTTTGTTGTTTTTTCCTTTTTCTACATTTGCACTCAAGTGCTATCATCCTTTCATGCATCTGTGAGGACCACTTTTAAAGGGATGCCTCATTAAGGAAAGCCTATTTCCAGGTGCCCATTGCTTCACTCAACTTTCCAGCCATTACCTTAAACTCCATGCAATTCAGTTCCATGAATATTTGCTGAGTATTCACTATGCATCTGGCTTTGTGCTGGATGCTTAAGATGCTGGAGTTAACAAGACACAAATATTCTCGGTCATCATGGCACTTACAGTCCATCAGGAAAGACATTAAATAGGTAGTTAAGTAGATCACTTTAAACTCAATAGTTCCAAAGAAAATTCATATACCTACCACACAAATAAATTCATTTACCTAAAGGCCTGATTGCTACCATGGACAGTTCTTTTTCTTTTTTAATGTGTTTTTATTTATTTTATATTTTAATATATTTTTATTGTTGACTAGAGGCCTGGTGCATGAAATTCGTGCATGGGAGGGGAGGCTCCCTCAGCCCAGCCTGCACCCTCTCCAATCTGGGACCTTTTGGACATCCCTCTCACAATCCAGGACCACTGGCTCCTAACCACTCACCTGCCTGCCTGCCTGATTGCCCCTAACCACTCTGCCTGCCTGCCTGCCTGCCTGATCATCCCTAACCCCTCTGCCTGCCTGCCTGATGCCCCTAACCATTCTCCCCTGCCAGCCTGATCGCCCCTAACTGCTCTACCCTGCCGGCCTGATTGCCCCTAATCACTCTGCCTGCCTGCCTGATCACCTTTAACTGCCTCTGCCTTGGCGCCTGCCCCCGTGGCTTTGTCTGGAAGGACGTCGTAAGATGTCTGGTCTATCTGGTCTAATTAGCATATTACCCTTTTATTAGTATAGATAGTATTACAGATATCTCCCATTTTCTTCCCCTTTCCTCCCCCTCCCCCCAACTCCTAACCACCTTCCTAGGTCTTCACTAGACTATTGCCTGTGTTCATGGGCTATGCATATAAGTATATAAGTTCTTCATTTTATTTCTTCTTGTCCTCCCAGCCCCACATCGAGGTATGTCAGTCTATTCCATGACTCGCTGCTTCAGGTCATATTTTGTTGGTCAATTCCATTTGTTCATTACACTCTACAAATAAGTGAGATCATGTGATATATATCTTTCTCAGTTTGGCTTATTTCACTTAGCATGGACAGTTCTTTTAAAAAAATATGTTTTATTGATTTTAGAGAGAGAGGAAGGGAGAGGGAGAGAAAAATAGAAACACCAATGCATCGACATCAACATTAATTGGCTGACTCCTGCATGCCCCCTGCTGGGGATCGAGCCCACAACCCAGGCATGTGCCCTGACCAGGAATCAAACTGTGACCTCCTGGTTCATAAGTTGATGCTCAACTACTGAGCCACACCTGGCTGGGCCCATGGACAGTTCTTTTTCCTTATCTCAGTTCAGCGAGTGTGGGAGGTAGTCCTGGCTCTCCTCTCATCCTTGTTCCTTAAACCCAAATAGACACTAAGTCCCTTTGATTCCTCTGAGTGCCCCTTCACTCTTCTCTCAGACACACCTGAGTCCCTCTTCCCTGCACCACTACTAGCTGGCTTCTCTGCCTCTCACATCTACCTGGCCCAGATAAGATACATGTAGACCAAGATTTCTAAAGCAGCTCCACCATAATGTCACCAAGAGCATAAACTGAGACTTGTCTAACATTTCAAACCTCATTAAATCCAAATTCCTCATTGTCATTGTCATCATCTACCCAGACATATTTTCTACTTCTCTAAAAAAAACCAATAGTAATATTAGCTGTTTATTAAGCACTTTGTATGCATGTGGCACTATGTTAAGCTCTTTTGTTCACTCATTTATTAAATCCTTACTAAAACTCCATGAATTAGAAGACTTGCTATCCTCATTTTACAAGCAAGGAAATTAAAGCTTGGAGCAGTAAAGCAAGCCCAGGGTCAAATAGTAGGTGTAAACATGGCTCCTGCCCTGGCTGGTGTGGCTCAGTTGGTTGAGCATCATCATGGGCACCAAGAGGTCACTGATCAGGGCACATGCCTGGGTTGCAAATCAATGTTTCCCTCTCTCTTTCTCTCTCCCTCCTCTTTCCTCTCTCTCTAAAATAAATAAAAAATATATTTTTTTAAAACAATAAACTTGAGTCCAAAACCATGTTTTATTCTGTAACATGGGAGCAAGGATCATACTTCCTACTTGCTTGTAAACCCATGGTTTTAAGCACAGTGCTGGACAAACATAATCCTATATAATAAAAGACTAATATGCAAATTGTTCCTTCAACCAGGAGTTCAACTGGGAGTTCGACCAGGGGGCGGGCCAGCCGGCCAACCTCCTGCGTCCCCTCCCCCTGGCTGGCCTGGACTGATAGGCCCCGATCAGGGTGGGCTGGCCAGACCCCACCCATGCACAAATTCATGCACCGGGCCTCTAGTTAGGTTTATAATAGCAATTGATCAATTAACATACTCTCTCTAATCTATTCTAGTAAAGGAATAAGGTATTCTTAGAAAGATGTCTGAGAACACCTCTGCAGGGCTACTGTTTCAAATAAATATATGTTGATTTTTTTTTTGAAAGGAGCAAGTTCAATGAGAGATCAAAAGGAGGGACAGGTCTGAGCTAGTAGCCTGGAAGTTTTGGTTGTTTTGTTGTTGTTGTTGTTGTTGTTTTTAATGACAACATTGTAATAAATGAGCCAAATAGTTAGTTTGTCCTCCCAACTTTTACTTGTAATATTAAGAGGTTTTACACCAGAGGCTATCTTGGAGAGTTCCAACAAGGAGTGCTGAGGAGGGCTGGAGAAAAGGATCAATTGACAGGGGTTGGAGCAGCAGCCAAGTTAAACTGGGTCCTACCAGTGTGTGCGAACAAAACTGAGGGACCGTGAAAACCTAGTTTGAAAACCTAAGGCGTGATTCTGAATGTTTATCCACAATCTGACAGCTGCCTTCACCCTGACCCACCACTGCACAATTAAATATCTTTATAACAATTCCAGTTAAGGACTTGCCATGTGGGGGAACAAGTGATTGCCTTCCCAAAAGAAAGGCTATTACGAGGCCCACTGAGAAAAAAGGGGGTAACAGACAACAGAAAAGAAGGTATGACCCATTGCAGTGTAGAGTGAGACTGAAATGAGGTTATGTGGTCAGAAAGCACTACCATGTCGAGCTCACGTGAACTGCCAGCTCTCATGAACTGGAACCTGTTAGGAGGATCTAACACTAAACACAGTGTTACCTGTTGGTCTCTTGGGTCATCACTGGGAGTATCAACTATCCTGGTACAAAGGAAACATAAAAATGCCAACTAACAGTGATCCCTGTTTGATAGATACTGAACAGAATAGTAAGAGCAACAAAAAAGGAAGCAGTTAGACCCAGAGACAGAGCACAGAGCCTGGTTATGTCAGATGCTTGCTGGGTGGCCTCATGCCCGTCACTCAAAGGCATCATTCTCCACTCATGGAAAACAGGAAGACTGGGCAGCCTCCACTACCTCTCCAACTCAAAAAAGTATATTATCTTAAGAGTAGTGGCCTGGTGCACAAAATTCATGCACTCGGGGGAGGGGGTCCCCCAACCTGGACTGTGCCCTGTCACAGTGCAGGAGTCCTGCGATCCATCACCCCAAAGAGGTAGGCCCCGCCCACCCATCCAGGGCTCCTCGATGGATTGCCCCAAAGAGGTAGGCCAGAGCCGGGGGGTCCCGCCTCCGTGCTGCGCAGAGCCATGCGGAGGCCTCCACCAGGCCCCACCTCCGGGCCACGTGGAGGCCTCTGCCGGGCCCCGCCCCCATCCCCGACACTGCAAGTCCCTGCCCATCCATGCCTGCTGCACAAGCAGCCTCCTGTGATTGGTTGTTATGCATGAGGGCATCCCAACTATTTTCATATTACCCTTTTATTAGTATAGATATTTTAAAATGTGTTGTTAAAAAAAATCAGGGGAACTAGGATTAAAAATTAAATGAGGTGTAGGATATTTTGATTCCTCCCTCTCATTTCCTAAGTTACTTCATGCCATTTGAGGAAGGATATTGAAACCTTTCAGCAAATTATGGGAAAGGTTGCAGTAAAACATTTTCTCCAGGAAATACACTGTAAAGGGAAAAAGTAGAAGGAAGAAGAATGGGAAGGTGTAGATTGAAAAAGACATGAGAGACATATCAATCAATTGCAAAGTGTGGGCCTTGTTTTGATCATGAGTCAAAAAAACTGTAATAAATATTGAGAAAATTGGGGAAACTTGTATATTGGATGATATTTGGTAATTTTTATTAGTTGTTTTACTTATGATAATTGTAATTTTTAAAAAGATATTTAGCCGAAACCGGTTTGGCTCAGTGGATAGAGCGTCGGCTTGCGGACTGAAGGGTCCCAGGTTCGATTCCGGTCAAGGGCATGTACCTGGGTTGCGGGCACATCCCCAGTAGGAGATGTGCAGGAGGCAGCTGATCGATGTTTCTCTCTCATCAATGTTTCTAAGTCTCTATCTCTCTCCCTTCCTCTCTGTAAAAAATCAATAAAATATATTTTTTTAAAAAAAAGATATTTAAATTGATTTTTAGAGAGAGAGGAAAGGAGAGGGAGAGAGAAACATCAATGAGAGAAGAAAACATTGATTGGCTGCCTCCTGCATGCCCCCTACTGAGATTGACCCTGGATCTTGGTATAGACCCTGACCACAACCTTTTGGTGTTTGGGACGACACCCAACACACTGAGCCACACCAGCCAGGGCAATAATTGTAATTTTTAACAAGAGTTAGTTATTTTCAAAGGTAGTGAAATATTTACTGACCACACGACATATTGTCTGGAATTTGCTTCAAAATAATTCACAGAGGAGAGGGCAAAGTGGGGAGTAGAGATGAAATAAGAGGGGCCATGAGTTGACAATTGTTAACATTGGTATGTGGGCGGGTATGGGTGGAGATGTGGATGCATTTAGTGTTTGCTTAGCATTTTCTCTGACTTAAATAACATTGTTACTTTCACTAAAATATGAGGCATCATTATGTTATTACCAACTTGTTTTTTACTTTGTAGATATGGTGGGATATGAGAGAGAGTTGGAGGTAGAATCCACAGGGTGTGCTAAAGGGTTGGATATGGAGCTAGGGAGAGAAAGGTGTCCAGGGTGAATCCCAGGCCTCTGACTTTCAGAACTGCTGGATGATGGTGTCACTTACTGATGGAGAGAGAAAACACCAGAAAAAAAGAGAGAGAGAGAGAACACCAAGAGAGGTTTGCGGGAAGATCCTGACTCAGGTTTTAGATGTGCTGAACTTTAAGTGCTTTTGAGGTGTCAAGTAGGTTCAATAAATGTCTGCTTAATGAATGAACAGACTAGCTCAGGCAATGCTGAAGGGAGGTGATATTCAATAGTGGTGATATTCAATATTCAATTCCTTTTTTGGGTCATGGATTCTCCTGTGAATATACTGAAAGCTGTAAGCCTTTATTCTCACACTAGAGGCCCAGTGCAAGGATTCGTGGACTGATGGGATGCCTCGGCCTGGCCTGTGCCCTCTCGTAATTCGGGACCCCTTGGAGGATGTTGAAGAGCTAGTTTTGGCTCGATCCCCGCAGGCCAGGCTGAGGGATCCCACCAGTGCACGAATACATGCACTGAGCCTCTAGTATGCATATAAGATCTTTGGTTAATCTCTTCCTGCCTTCCTCCCTCCACCCTTCCCTCTGAGATTCATCAGTCTGTTCCATGTTTCCATGCCTGTGGTTTCCACTCCTGCATTGAGCGTCTGCCCCCTGGTGGTCATAGCTACCAGTCGGCCGATCGAACAGTTGGCTGGTTGGCTGGTTGGCTGGTAGCTTAGGCTTTTATATATATAGATAAGCATCAAGTTTAACACAACTTCAGAGCCCTTCACAGAACCCCTAAGGACACTCAGACCCCAGATAAAGAACTTCTGTTGTCTTTCATTACAGCAATTATATCTCCTTTGTCTGGAACTTAACAGCTCTCTCTATAGAAGGCAAATGGCAGACCATTGAAAGCTTTTCATGGTCTCTCTTGCTTCCTCCTGCTCTAACGCAACATAAATCTCAAAAGTGAAGGGAATGTTACAGCCTTCCTCTTGCTCCTTTAAGGCTCATCAAAGCCGAGACATCCAATACAGCCACATCTGTGTCGCTGTGTGTAAGAAGAGACTGTGCCCAGAATAGGGTTGAGGAGATGTGGGTTAACTGGCTGTGTGACCTTGAGCAGGCCACTTGTCCTCCATGTGAGATGAAGATGTCCCAGCCTCACAGTCACCTTTGGAAGACACCTTAGCTATCTTGGTCATGGGGAAATGGAATAATTTCCTCCCTAGGATATAGGTGATTTATCTTGGCTCTTGGATGCAGAGAGAGGACATGGGTCTGTTTACATGTCTCTGCTTCATGTGTTGAGCCACCTTTTGGATCAAACAGAGGAAGCCCTACTTGCCCACACCCTGCTGGTTATCATTTATAGTGGTTTTAGATGTCCAGCCACCTGAGAGCATGTGGTCATCTATTTAATGAATCAGACCTGCCCTGCTGTAGTGAGTCGTTCTCCAGTGCCAGCCTGGCCCCGGCCCACACCCGGCCTGCCAACTGCTCTCCTGGGCACACCTCCAATAGCAGCAATCCTGGGCTGCCTTCGATTAAATGCCCAGCCATATGCTTATTGCTTTCAGTTCTAAAGACCACACGCTACTTCACTTAGGTGAGATGCCAGACAGCTTGAGCTTGTCCATGACTTCCCTGCAAACACTTTAGAGATTGGGGGTGTAGGGGGCTCCACTCTGCTCTGCCAAGTCAGCAGCAGAGCAATAATAAAAATAGTATATAAAAAAAAAATAGTATATATTTATTAAGTGCTTAGTATGTGCCAGGTATATATTAAATATTTTTATTTATTATCTCATCACATTAATCCTCTTAACATCCCTATGAGACAGGTGCTGCCATTATTATCCCTATTTTCTAGATGAGGAACTCAAAGCTGAAATAGGTTAGGTAATTTGTTTAATGCCACACAGCAAATAAGAGATAGAGTTTGAAGAGGAAGTCTGACTACATATTTAACTGCTGTTCTACTGGTATTTCTCCCAGACCAGGAAAACTGAAAGCTTTCTAGGTATGCAAGCAAAAAGAGATTACTCTTTTAGCTATTATTTTGTGCTTATAAAACTGTTAGAATCGTGTGCTTACAAAATTATGTGAATTGTGTGTTTATAAAACTGTTGGAAGGTCTGGAAGAACTGAAAGTTAGGAAGCTGCCAATAAGTTGTTAGGTCATATGCACAAGCGAGGACCTGGAATTTCAGATGCTGTTGTTGCCAACAAGAAGTCAGAAAGCTTCGGGAGCCCTGCTGAAATCAATGCTGCCCACAGCCAGTGACTGGCAGAGGGATGCAGAGCCTGGCCAGACACTGAAAAAACCCATCCTCTGACGCTCCTGTCAGCCGCCCCTATTGCTGGAAAATGAATCGCTCCCCTTCCTTCTGCCTCCCAAGTAACAACTCGTTGGCTGAATCTGAATGATATCCAGAACCTTGCTGGGAAGGGAGTCCGAGAAAGGTCGCTCCTCATGGGAGGAAGCATAGAAAGGAGTGGGAACCATTGCCAGATGGTAAGTGTACTGAACAAAAACAGCCAATGTTTCCAGGGATGATGTGGTTAACCAGCCTCTACATTGGCCCTCAGTGATCTCCACCTCCTGGTGTTCACATGCTCATGTAGACCCTGCCCACATTTTATCAGGGTTAGTTCCTGTGACCAATAAAATATGGCAGAAGTGATGACACCCCTTCTGAGATTAGGTTAGGGATAAACTATGGCTTCAGGGTTCTCTCTCTCTCTCTCTCTCTCTCTCTCTCTCTCTCTCTCTCTCTCGGAAAGCAAGCTGCCATGTTGTGGAGAGGATCAGTTAGAGGCTAACAAAAGTAGAAACAAGATGATGCACACACAGAAGCAGAACTAGAGTGAGGCACTGAGTCCTAGGACTCGGGGAATGCTCAGGTGAAGACAGCAAACCCCACTGCTTGTGTTCCTGGGAGTAGCTCTGCATTCTGAGGGATGTTGGTCACATTTAACTGCCAACAGATTGTTTTATCATATCTTGGTGCCTATCACCCTAATTGTCCCTGGCGTCCTACATGCAAATTCCGCATGACTTGAGCTAGCATGAGTGAGTCTGCCTTCCTTACAACAGGAGCCTAACCAGCACACACTGCAGCCTGACTACCACCCTTTGTTACATGTTCAGAAAAGCCTCTTAGCCCTCAGCAGTTTGGCTGCCAGAAAACCTGCGCTTGGAACACTCCTCCTCTGCTGCTGACTGTAGAGAGCTGATGTAGGGTTAAGCCTTGAACTGACCTGTGGGCAAAGTCACAAACAATTCCCAGCTTAGAGGGCACAGTCCTCTTAGCATAATTAGGCTTGACCTTATAACACTCCCTAGATCTTATCTGGGAAGCTAATGGGCTGAGGAAGTGCAGGAAGTATAACCATGGTGTAAACAAGTGAAACTCACAAGAACAGTGTAACTTTGGTAACCACTACCTTGTTTTCCTCTCACTATAAAATAAAGGCTCAGCTTGCCTTGGGATCTCTCTCTGTGGCCTCAGCCAGGCACAGGGAAGATCCACGGAGACTAAGGAAAGCTAGAGAGTTCTGAACGCTGTCTCTGTGTAAAACATTCTTCGCCGACTCCGTCCACACCTTTGGGAACCCCCAGACCGCTGGGGCTGGACCCCGGCAGCTGACATGAAGTGGGAGCCTCGTTGGAAGAGTTGGCCTTCTTCAGGGCTCAGCTCCCAAAGCGATAGTTCTCTCCGCAGGAAAAAGATTTACCTCCCGCAACTGAGAAGAATCCAGAGTTGGTGTCCTCTGCAACCACAAGGGCATCTGCAGACACTAACTTGATTCTGTTACTCAACTTCTTTCTTTACCGGAAGCTCAAGTTGGTACAAAAGGTACCTTGATCCAAGCCCTTACGATTCCACATCAGCCTCCAAAGGCTTTGCCAGTGCCTTGCCCAGGTGATCCTCATTCTTAAGGGATGTGTCCTGTGTTTATTTTTCCTATGGACACTTCTAGAGCCCTGAATAGAAGTTTTCCTCTGTCCAAGGTGCTCTCATCCTTCCATCCAGTCTCTCCATAAGCACCATACACACCGTTGTTATGACAACCGTTCTGCTTAAGTGCCCTGCAGGAAGATAAGTGCTGTGAGAACCAGCTGCCCATCTAGGATGAAGACAAGAGGGTGAAAACAAAAATGAGGACAGCAGGAAAAAGGTACAGAGGGTCAGAAGGGGAGAAGAAGGTGGGTTTCCCAGCCTGAGCCAAGTGGCCCGGGAGCAATTCCCAAGCCCACGACATGGCCACATTAGTGGAGCATTTGACTCAGCTGGGACATTGTTCTCCCAGGTCCCCCTCTGCCAGTGTTGAAAAGGCCCTGTTGTTAGAAGCTCTGCTCCTCACTGATCAGGGAAGAAATAGACAGGGTCCTGGTCATACTCGTCCTTCAGCATTGCTTCTCAGAGGAGGGTGCTGGCCACATGTCTGGTCTTGCGCTTCCCAGAGGCCTGGCCTATTGAAGAAGCCACTTAACCAGAGACTGCTGCTGAGTGGAAGAGCCGAGGATGGTCTGTGTGGGCTCTGGGGCTGAAAGCCCGTCTGTTATCTGTTTCGGTACTGCAGCTGCCTGTCAGCTTAGATAGTGGGCGATTATCTTGGAAACTGCCTATTTTCATAATTATACTGTGTTTTCAGTATATTAATTTTGTTTTCCACATGTTTAACTTATCCATCAGATTATAAATTTATGGATCTAGAAATACATATAATTTTAAACACATCCCTTTCCAAGTATGTGAATGCACATTTCCCCATCTGCCTCAGAGAAGAACTAGCCTCGCCTGGGGAGATCTGGGGACTGGGCAGTATGCTGACCCCCACCCAGCAGGGGTGCTGCAGGATGGCACTCATTCTCTCCCTTACAGGGAAGGGCAGAGGGAGCCAGTGGACACTCCCCATCGGGCATGGCCCAGCCTGGGCGAGGAGGGAATGGGCTGCCCACTGCCATGAGTAATTGCAGCACACAGGTAAGGGGGCCCTAAATAGCAGGCCAGTGTACAATTTTAACCTTGGCCCTGTCATTGGCAGTGGATATAGGCAGAGCAACCCAATGGGTACCACCAAGGGGTGTGTCTAGAGCTGGCTGGTAGGAAGAGAGATTCCCAGGGGCTGAGAAGTGGCTCTTCAGGAGAGCTGAGGGTCATGGAGAGGAAGGCGATGGCACAGAGAAAGGGACTTTGGTTCTGATCTTCATGAAAGAGTCCAGGTGGCAGAGCCAAGGAAGATGGCCCAGGAAGGGCCCACCATCTTACACCAACAGTGCAGCGGGACAAGGCCAGGCAAAGTCTGGAATGTTGTCTGTCACCTCCTGACTTCATGCTCATTGCATAATCTCTAATTATCATATACTAGAGGCCTGGTGCATGAAATTAGTGCATGGGTGGGATCCCTAGGCCTAGCTGGTGATCAGGGCCTGTTGGGGCCATCTCGCCCAGTCCCGATTGGGGTCAGGGCGGCCAGGGCCTAGGGGCTTGCCAGCTGCCAACCAAGGCCTAGGGGCCTGCTGGCTGATGGCCATGGCCTGCTAGATGTGGGGAGGGATGCAGGGAGGGACCGAAGGAGGTTGGCTGGCCATGGGAGGTTGGCTGTGGGAGCGGACTGACCACCAGGGGCCAGCTTCTGCATTGAGTGCCTGCCCCCTAGTGGTCAGTGCATGTCATAACAACTAGTCTACCAGTTGTTCCGGTCATTCTGTCATAACGGTCACTTAAGCTTTTATATATATAGATGTAACTTATATGTGTGCATCACAGAAAATTCAAAATTTGATGCATGCTTTTCCCTCTTATTTACATCACAAGAACACATATCATATCACCCTAAAAATCTCCCTCCTGCATTTTTCTCTCCAGAGCATTCACTTTTGTGTAGACATGTGGGCTCCCCATTCCCCCTTTGCCTTCCTTCCCCTTCAGAGTGAAGCCCCTTTCTTTCCTTGTTTCATTCACAGTAGCCACCCCCCACTCCTCAATGCACACACTGCTTCTCTGAAACCTCGGAGCCAGTCAGCCCGCTGCCAGGCTGGGAGGCCTGGAGTCCTCGCCACGGCAAGCTTACAGCAGTATCTTCTCAACAAGGTGTCTCCACGGAGGAACTTCAAGCCATTGTGAAGGGGATAGACACTTCTCCATCAAACAGCATTTCTAATAATCTTGGGGTTGGAGTTACAGCAGCTGAGTATGGTGTTCTCGACCTATTCTACACCTTAAAAGCTTCCAGAAGTATGGGGAGAGGAAGGAATATGTATGCAAAAATAGTATTCCATTCGATAGTTACCAGGAAAACTCACATACCAACATGAATTAGAGTCAAAGAGGAGGCAGTATGTAAGGTTGTGACTTAGATGGCAGTGGTTTTGAAAGGAAAGGCTTACCAGTCCACCTAGTACCTGCATGATGTTGACAAGTTGCTTAACCTCTTTGTGACTCAGTTTCCTCATCTGTAAATTGGGGGTAATATTAGTATTCCATCAACATAGGTTTATGAGAATTGAGTTAATAAAAGTAAAGAACTTAGACCATTACCTGCCACATACTTAACTTTTAGTTATCACTTTTATTATTTTTACTCATATGAACATAGACAATTCCTTCTAGGCTAAGTCACACACATTTCCTGGGTATATGGGGGAGAGTGACGGGGTACGCTTCTTTTGTCAACTGCCAAATGGAACAGGGTTAGTGAGTCTTTTAAACCACACAGTAGCTACTGGGCCCTAATTACCGACCGCATCCAGACGGATGGCTTTGGTGACAGGGTCTGTGAGGTCCAGCATTAGGAGATTGGGTGAAGCTAATAAAGATAAAAATCAGCAAGTTACAGAGTTGCCAAACATTTTTGTGAGCTTTTTTTGGGGGGGGAGGGGGGGGCGGAATCACCTTTCTGAAAGCAGCCTGTTTTTTCTATAGACTTCTGAAAAAACAACAACCTTGAACTTGACAGGAGTTCCCGGGAGTTAAGCAGAATATGGACGAATGAACCATCCTTGTCTGCCAACGCCGAACAGAGTTCAGAGGAGTCACATCTCCAGCGTAAATGAGTACATGATACTGACTGTAAACCTCATACACATGTGATAGCCAGTGCTCACTGACATTTTCTCCATCATCTTCCTTAAGTGAGAGGGAAGCACAGACTCATCTCTCGCTACTCTTGCCCTCACCCTCCTCTGCACGCAAGTGGCCTCTGCTAGGAGCCCTTTCCCCACAACTATTCCTAGTAACACCCATCCATGAGCCTAGCTTTAATGGCCCTTGTCATCACCAATATTCCTTAAAACTATCAAGGTCATTCAAAACAAGGGAAATCTGAGAAAGTGTCACAGTTTCAAAGAGATTAAGGACACACCAAGACTAAATTCAATAATGTATCCTAAATTGGATCCTAAAACCAAATAAGGGGTGGGGGAAAATTCTAATAAAGTCTGAAATTTAGTTAATAGTAATTAATATACCCATGGTAATATCTTACTTTTGAAAAATATAGTATGAATATGTAAGATGTTAATATTAGAAGAAACTGGGTGAGACATATACAGTAGCTCTGCATTATCTTTGTAACTTTTCTGAAAGTCTAAAAATTATTCCAAAATTAAAAGTTTATTTTTACAAATTGATACTAAAAAATTAAAAAAACAGTATCTGGCACATAATAAATGCTCAGTGAGTGTTAGCAACTATTATTACTCTCTTGCTTGGACAAATTAACTACCCTTGATTTACCAATGTTTCTTCCCACTCACCCTTCTGCAGATTGGCTCTCTCTGGTTTTTAAGCATGCGGTGGACGATGGTTACACCACGGCTTTATACCTACACAACTCAATTCATGAAATCAGCAGAAAACTGACTAGTGTCTCTAAGTCCCAGCTGCAAATTCCCAAAAAAGAAAATGGGGTTGGGCCACATAGGGTCGGGCATCCTACTATGGCCTAACAGCCTGTGGCCGCAGGAAGCAGTCATGGAGTGCACACAGGGCCCAGAAACCTATTATTCTGGCAAAAGAAGAGGAGGGTCTCAGAATAGGAGTCCAGTGATGGGGCAGACACTCAAAAAGCTATCTATTTGAGTAGAACTACTCAAAGTGTGGTCCACAGGCCAACAGCATTGGCACCACCTGGGAGTTAGAAGTGCAAATTGTTGGCCTTACCCCAGACCTTTAGCGAATCTAGGAGAGGAGGGGTGAGGGGGCCATGAACCTGTTTTAATACAAACTCTCTGGTGGAGTTTGTGTTAAAATTTTAATACAGGATTATTCAGTCTAGGACAAAGGAAACAAACCATTTTAACATTCAAAGTTTTGTAGTAGGATTAGACTATTTTATAAATTAATATAAATTAAAATATTATGGTGGTTTAACCACAAAAAGACAATCCAATTTGAAAAATAGGCAAAGGACTTGAATAGACATTTCTACAAAGAAGAAGATACACAAATGCCCAACAAAAACATGAAAAGACGCTCAGTATCAATAGTCATTAGAGAAATGCAAATCAAAACCCATTGAGATACCACTTCATACCCACTAGGATGGCTAGAATTTAAAAATCAGATAATAACAAGTGTTGACAATGAGAAATTGAAATGCTGGTACATTATTAGTGAGAATGTAGATGATTCAGCCACTGTGGAAAATATTTTGGCAGTTCCTCAAAAAGTTAAACATATAACCATATGACCCCACAATTCAACTCCTAGGTATGTACCCAAAGAATTGAAAACAAGTGCTCAAACAAATATGTGCAAACATGTTCTTAGCAATACTCATAATAACCAAAAGGTAATAACGGGCCAAATTCCCATCAACAGATAAGTGGGGAAAAATATGATATATCCATACAATGGAATATTATTCAGCCATAAGTAGGAATGGAAGTACTGATATGTGCTGCGTCATTGATGAGCCTTGAAAACATTATGCTAAGTGAAAGAAGCCAGGCACAAAAACACCTGGCATGAATTTGCATGATTCCATTTATATGATTGGTGGTTACCAAGGGCTAGGGAAGAGGAGAGAATGGGGGAGAGACTGCTAAATGGGTAAGGGGTTTTACTTTTGATGGATGGTAATGTTTTGAAACCAGATAGAGGTAGTGACTGCATAATATTGTGAATGTACTAAATCCACTGAATTGTTCACTATTAAATCATTAATTATGTTGTATGGCTTTCACCTCAATAAATTATTTTTCAAAATATTCTGATGATATTTTTTCCTGATTCATTTTTCATGGAGAAGAGGGGAAAAACTCAGATTATTTGATTTTACTTCAGCCAGGACTAACTTTAACTCAAGCATCATTCAATTTAAGACAACATAAAGGTCCTCTGCCAACCCCCAAACTCTTTCCCACCAGCCTGTTCCTTATTCCTAAGAGTCACTATTAGACACTTATTATTTCTAGTTAGAGATAAAGGATGAAACAGAGGTGATATCTTGAAAGGATGATGACAAGATTCTACACAGTTCTTGGGGGGGAAATTATTTTAAATGTCACCTAACACCTTCTATATTTAGTTACCATAATGATCAAGAAGCCATCCCTTCCTGTGAAGTTCACTTCCCCTTAGTCAGTCCTCTGTTGAGGTAGAGAACCATGACAGTGATCCTAGTAGTGCCTTAAATACAAGACAACTATTAAATCACTTCCAGTCTTCTTTTTTTCCAGGCTAATGAATGTCAAGCCCTTTTTCCTTTCATTCAAAGGCATGATGTTCTAGTCTTTAATTACTGCTGTTGCATTTCTCTGTTTCTCATGCTTGTTTCTCCTCACCTGTCAAACCATAAGGCTATACACCATACAAAGTTCTTGCACAGGGGCCAGACTAATGGCAAGTAAAATATACAGAGCGTTTCCATTATATTCTTCTTGGTACAATCCAGTAAGGCTACCACTTGAAATAATTATCTTCTCTTAGTTTTCAACCTTAGCATCTGTTCCAGCTGGCCCTGGAGAACCGGTGTCATCTTCTCAAGGTTTGGGTCTTGTCCTCAAGAGTCAGTCATTGGACTCCTTGACAGACAGCAACAACAAACCAGATGTTTGGCATTAAAGTCCTGAGGAAAATTGGTGAGGTCACAAATGCATTTAGAGGAATTTCCATTTTACTTCTCAAAGGGCCTCAAACTAAGTCCTTGGTTTTATGTATAGGGTTGAACCTTTTGCATTTGGATTTTTGTAAGTAAAAAAAAAAAAGGTCAAATAGCAAAAATTTTATATTTTTCAACCTAATTAAAGCAAATGTAAGCACTAATTCACAGGCAGCAACATAGATTGTTATATGGCAATTCTTCAGAAGCTCAGCCAAAGAGGACCTGGAAGAGAAGATGATGTTCTAATTGTGTGATTACAGAGGTTCTGAGGAGCCTCCTGCCCCTCTTAAATCATCCCCACCTGTGCCTGAGGGCTGAAATTCAACTCAACTTTTGGGGATCACTGACCCTTTTGATAATCTGCTGAATGCTATGGACCCTCTTCATAGTAATGACCTAATAACATAATTACCACTGATATTAATTGTACACAATGACTTCATTTCACCAACATGAATTATACATACAATACTTAATGCTTATAATCTTTAACCTTTAATGCAAATAAAAAGCACAAAATAGACTTTTTACCCAATACACAAGCCAATTACTATTGTAAACTAGAAGTCAGTGATGCTCTAAGAATAGACCTTTGTGTAAGACAAGCCACATATACAACTACTAAGAAGACAGCCTGGTGACTCACACCTCCCAGCATTCAGCAGCTCACAGACCTACTGAATCCACATTGGTCTCTCTATATACCAAGAAATGCCTCTAAACCCAAAGTAGGGAGCTTAAATAATATAGCCTATAAAGTTAGGTTTTCTCAATCCAAATAGACATGTAGTGGGGCATAACTGAATTTGTCAGAACCTATGATCTATGGCACCAAGTTTGAAAACAAGATCTCTTATACCAGGGGTGGGCAACCTTTTTGTGAGTGCGTGCCCAAATCAGCAAAATCTCTGACTCAAAATTCTTCTGCGTGCCAACCTTAATTTTTTGAGAACATGTTACACCTACTTGATATCTCTTAAGGTGTACGTATGTGAAGAACCTTGAAGAAACAATAAAATTCATTCGAGCGACAAAAACACAGTATATGATGATGAAAAATACATTTATTTTTTAATGTGTACATGTACACTGATAGTCCGACAGAAAAATTTATGACTCCGTTTGATATTATCAGTGGAACTTTTCTGCTGCATCACTGATGACAGAGATTTTACATCAGGTTTATATTTCGTGACGTTCAGAGATATGCACGAGCTACTACTTTCATCCGTCAGGCTACTCCTATTATGAGACTTAACAAAACTCATCACTGAGAACAAAGATTCACAAGCGTATGTGGATGAAACCAAAACACTGGTCGGATCTAGGAAGGCAGGGAGAGTTAAGGCAGAGGCATAGAAATTGCTGTTCCCCTCTCTCCTCAATCCATGTCTATGGTCTTTAAGATAACTTGTTATGTAAAATTATCTATTTATCTAAGATGCACCTACACTGAATTTATCTGAAAAATACAAAAGTCAATATTAAGAAAAAAATTGTAAATGGAAGATTATAAGAGAGGGTTTCTCGTGCCAGCAAAAGTTACTGGCGTGCCATGTTTGGCATGCATGCCAGGGATTGCCCACCCCTGTCTTATACTCTGCCCTACCACTCCAGCATTCAGCACCCAGGACAGTGAGAAACCTTAGTAGGCAGGGACTAGGACTTAGGACCAGAACTGCTTTAGAGCCACAAGGCAAGAAAAGGCTCTTGTCTTATTCATACCACCCCCACCCTGCAGAGGTAACCACCCTTAACAACTGAGAACGAGTGTTTTTATTTGTTTGAATCTCATAAACTCATAGTATAGGAAGTGAGGCATAAAATTGACTTTATGCAGTGATTTTCCCCTTTTAGGCCCAATTTTCATTTTGTTTGTCTCTTTTTCAGTATGTGCTTCCTGTTTTACAATAAGACTGTTGGTCTATCTGACTATCTTCTCCAGATACAATTTCCTGTTGGACTGCAGTCATATCTTACTATCTCCGCTGCTTAGTATGGTCCCTGGCATACACTAGACACTGAAAACCATCTTTCGAATGAATAATTAAATAAGTGAAACATTAAGTATTAAAGTCCTACATCTTGAAAATACAATTGCTGTGGAGAGGAAGGTTTTAAGCATGTCAACTGTAAATGGCTTCCACAGCAAACATTGACTCAGATATTATTGTTCAGTTTTGCATATTAAATACACTAATTTTATGCTGTTATTATTCAGTCATAGATAGCTGTTAACTCGAGTATCATCTGCCTCTGATTCATAATTCTTAAGGAGCTTACTAAAATAAGCATAAGAAAAATATAGGCTCGTTCTTACAGTCCTGTCATGAGATTTGAGAGATTTCAAACGTCCTTGAGAGATTTCATCTCAGGAAACGGAGGCAACTCCATTTTCAATGGCTTTCTGTTTTTACTGATTTCCTTTCCTAGCCAAGAGGTGTCATCTGGCAGGCAACAGAGCATCCCTCTCCCCCCTTGCCTAATTAAAAAGTGTCACTTACTCTCCTAAGGAGAAGAAAGTAACACCTGGCAAGGGATTGCCAGATTTAAGCACCAAAAAAAAAAGGTATGAGAATAAGTCACAGCAGCCCTCACTTGTGTGATAATTGATATCCACACTGCACTCAAAGCTCACAGATGCTGGAGGTCTTTTAGGTTAAACACAGAGCCTTTGTAACTCCCACCATTTTTTTTTAATTCAACAATAATTTGATTCTAGTCACAGAAGCACATTAAAATCTTACTTCCAGAAAAGTCTTCTCCTGTCATCTTTCCCTCCTCAAGGTGCTCATCATGGGCTGCCATGTTGACAAGCAATTCTAGAATGGAAGATGGACACCTGTCAGAATGGAAGCTTCCAGATTTCATGGTGAGTGAAGCTCACCTAACCATGCATGGTAAGTTAGAAATGGGCATTTGGTCAAGCCTGTATTTAACCAAATACCAGTAAATGCATGAGAAAATATTCAAGATCATTTTAACCAGAAAAAGACAAATTAAAACTAAAATGAAATGATATAGGGGCCTATTAAAATGGCAGGAAAAAATAAGTATTGTATGTAGTGTTGGCCAAGAATTTGGGGCATGTCAATTGATTTGTTTTTGTGCCAGTTTATCAACATTGATAAAAAGCCTTTTTTAAAAACCATATGCCTTCTGACGCAGTAATTACATTTATAGGAATTTATCCTGAGAAAATGACTAAAAATGTGGATAAGAGATTTAACTGTAAGAGTGTTCATTGCAGCAGTGTACCAAAAAGATAAATGCCACCTAAATATCCAATAACAGAGAATGTGTTGAGTACATTATGATGCAATGAAATACAATGTAGCCATTTGGAAAACATTATCAAAGTAACTTCAATGTCTTTGGGAGATGAATATGCTATATTTTGAAGGCCAAAACCAGTTCACAAAACATCTCTAGGAAATTAAGTATGGTACTATTATATACATAAAAATATATACTACAGAATAGATAGCAGTGATAATATATTTTATAGGTGGAATTATGGCTGCTTTTAATCTACTTTTGGCTCATCTGATCACATTCTTTCTCTACAATGAATACGAATCCCATGTGTAAATAAGAGTTATCCAAAATTAAATGCATTAGAATGCAGCGCACATGCCCTGGAAATCCCACCAAGCCAAAGAGCTTCAGAGCCTTTGAAATCTGATCGTGATGGGTACATCCCACAAATCCCCTATGTTAAGGATGGCGGCATGCACTGGGACAGTTACAGAAAGCAGGCAAGCGAGTTCTGCCCTGTTTTCAAGGCAAAGCCCCAGGAATAAGCAGAGGCTTTCAGAGAGGTATTTGAGGCGGGCTTTTCTGTGCTCTCTGAAGTTAATCTTTTTGGTGAAGTCCTTGAAAGCCACTCTTCAAAAGCACAATAAATGTTTACGCTTTCACATTTGAAAACTCTACAAAACGGTGTGGGAAATAATCATATCTTATGCTGTCAGAGTAGAAATGAACTACAAAGAACTCACACCTTTGGCAAACGACAATGTTGCTCAATCTTTTGGGAAGCAGTTTAGCAAATACCTACATAGAGAGAGGCCTAGGCAGTCCAGTGGAAAGCCTAAGGGTGTTGAAGCCTGACAGACCGCAGTTTACATCCCAGTGCAGCCTCTTACTAGCACTGTGACCTTGAGCAAGTTACTTAACTTCTCGGAGCCTCAGTTTTCTCATCTTCAAAATGGGAATATACTAGTGCTATCTCTGATGATAATGAGGGAATTAATATAATATATGTAAACACCTGGTAGCATAGTGCCTGGCACTGAACAGACACTTAACAATTGGGGGTAATTACTATAATGATGTCTATTTTTGCCACCAGACCCTGAGTTCACTGTGTGCTGACTCTGGGACTCTCATGTGTGACCATTCAGGACTTGGAGTGCAGTAGACCCTCAGTAAGTGTTAAGTTAATTGCTCATCTCTTAATTTGTTCTTAGCCTTTGACTCAGGAATTAAATACTGGAATTTACTCTGTGGAAATCATTCAAAAGGAAAAAAGAACTGAAGGCATCTATTTTTTCAAAGCAATATTGCCGATAATGGAGAAAATCAGAAATAAGCCACAAAAAGGAAGGATGGTTAAATAAATCAGGATGTCGCCATCGTGTGAAATATCATATGATCATTAAATGTGATGATTCTGATATCTAGGTAACAACATGGCAAACTGATGTAATGTTGCAGATACCGAACTGCAGCTATGCTCTGAGGGACTGAGCTGTGAAGCAGGGAGCGTAGGGACCAACACCAGCAGAGAACTCAAGAAATGAAAACAGCCCTAACCGGCTTGGCTCAGTGGATAGAGCGTCGGCCTGCAGACTGAAAGGTCCCAGGTTCGATTCCGGTCAAGGGCATGTACCTTGGTTGCAGGCACATCCTCAGTGGGGGGTGTGCAGGAGGCAGTTGATCGATGTTTCTAACTCTCTATCCCTCTCCCTGCCTCTTGGTAAAAAATCAATAAAATATATTTTTTTTAAAAAGAAATGAAAACAGTTGGCAGAATACAACCAAGATGGCCATGTAGGTAAACTTGGTCATCGCATCCTCCCACAACCACATCAAAATGACAACTAAAATACACAACAACCATCATTCAGAACTGCCTGAAATCTGGCTGAATGGAAGTCCTACAACTAGAGAATTAAAGAAGAAGACGATTGAGACTGGTAGAGAGGTGGAGGTGGGGAAAGGGCTGGTCCGACACCCACATGTGGCGTGTTTTTAATCGGGAGGGATATCTTGGCTGTCTAAGCCTCCCGTGAGGAGCAAGGGGTCCCAGCCCCACACCGGAGCCTCAGCCCAGGGTTTCAGAGCTGGGAAGAGAAGTTCCTGTAACTCCGGACTCTAAAAACCAGCGGGGATTGTGGCTGAATGACATAGAGGCTGCTGGCGTCCCCAGCAGTTCTTAAAGGGCCAGCACACAGACTTACTCAGACTCACTCCCGCTGAGCTCCAGCACTGAGGCAGCAACTAGAAAGGATTCAGGGATATATGGAGAGGAACTAAATTGTCTGGCATCAGGAACTCGGTGCAGACACGGTGAGCGCCAAAGCCCCGCTGAAGCAAGTCCTGCTCCATAGGGTGTCTCCTGCACAACAACTGTTTGCTGTAGTCGCAGCTGGTCCTCAAAGCCAATTGGCCTGAGGATCAATTACTCCCAATGATACCAACAGCAATCAAGGCTCAACTACAACGAGATGATTTACACAGGGCCACACCTACAGTGCCCAGCTCAGGTGACTGGGAAGGCTGAGCCACTGGGCCCTACAAGACACCTACTACACAAGCCACTCTACCAATTCCAGGAGACATAGCAACTCCACCTAATACATAGAAACAAACACCGGGAAGCAGCCAAAATGCAGAGACAAAGAAACATTTCACAAATGAAAGAAGAAATCTCCAGAAAAAAGACTAAATGAAATGGAAGAAAGAAAACTAATAGATACAGAGTTCAAAACAATGGTTCTAAGGATGCTCAAGGAACCTAATGAGAGCTTCAAGGGACTTAGTGAGAATTTCAGGGATCTTAGTGAGAACATCAAAGATATGAAAAAGGACCAGTCAGAAATGAAGGCTACAGTAACTGAAATGAAGAATAATTTACAGGGGAATCAACAGTAGAGTAGAGGACACCAAGAATCAAATCAGCAATTTGGAATATGAGGAAGCAAAACACACTCAATCCAAAGAGCAAAAAGGAAAAAGAACCCAAATATATGAAGATAGTATAAGGAGGCTCTGGGACAACTTCAAGCGTACCAACATTTGTATCACGAGGGAACTGAAAGGAGAAGTGAGTAAACAAGATATTGAAACCCTATTTGAAGAAATAATGACAGAAAACTTCCCCTACCTGGTGAAAGAAATAGACTTACAAGTCCAGGAAGTGCAGTGAGTTCCAAACAAGATGAATCCAAAGAGGCCCACACCAAGACACATCTTAATTAAAATGCCAAGGGTTAAAGACAAAGAGAGAACCTTAAAAGCAGCAAGAGAAAAGCAGTTAATTACCTACAAGGGAGTGCCCATATGACTATCAGCTGATTTCTCAACAGAAACTTTGCAAACCAGAAGGGAGTGGCAAGAAATATTCAAAGTGATGAATAACAAGGACCTACAACCAAGATTATTCTACCCAGAAAAGCTATAATTTAGAATTGAAAGTCAGGTAAGAGTTTCATGTACCAGAAAAAGCTAAAGGAGTTTATCACTACCAACCCAGTATTACATGAAATGTTGAAGGATCTTCTAGAACAGTGGTTCTCAACCTTGGCTGCACATTAGAATCACCTGGGAATCTTTTTAAAATCCTGATTTCTGGGCCTCATCCTCTGGAAATTCTTTTTCTTTGTTATGAGGTAAGGCCACAACATTAGTAACAAAGAAACAGAATTTCCAGAGGATGCAGCCCAGAAATCAGGATTTTAAAAAGATTCCCAGGTGATTCTAACGTGCAGCCAAGGTTGAGAACCACTGTTCTAGGAGGAGGAGGAGGAGGAGGAGGAGGAGGAGGAGGAGGAGGAGGAGGAGGAGGAGGAGGAGGAGGAGAGGAGGAGAAGAAGAAGGAGAAGGAGAAGGAGAAGGAGAAGGAGAAGGAGAAGGAGAAGGAGAAGAAGAAGAAGAAGAAGAAGAAGAAGAAGAAGGAGGAGGAGGAGGAAGAGAAGAAGAAGAAGAAGAAGAAGAAGAAGAAGAAGAAATATGAACAATAAAACAGCAATAAATACATATCTATCACTAATTGAATCTAAAAATCAAAATAAATGAACAAGGAATCTAATGAACAAAATAAACTGATGAATAAAATAGAACCAGAGGCATGAAAACATGGGACTGACGAATCTCAGAGGGAAGGGGAGAGGGTGAGGCCAGAAGAGATTAACCGAACAACTAACTTATATGCATATATGCATTACCTGTGGACACAGACAATAGGGTGGTGAAGGCCTGGGGCAGGGCAGGAAGGGGGTAGAGGGGAACAATGGGGGGGGGGGGACTATGGGGGGACATCTGTAATACTCTCAATAGTAAAGATTTTTTAAAAATTAAGTCAAATTATGTCTTCTGCTTAAAACCCACATTCATATGCAAATCAAAAGTTTTACCATTTTCTCTTTTAAAACAGAAGACTATCAAAAATAAAATAACAATAAAAGAAGAAAAAGAAAACAGTTGGCATGTTAGGGGATGGAACAGTGGGTGGACGTGGATTTTTTTCCCATCTACTGTTGTTACTATACTGTTTTACAATAAAGAAAATTCACAGTGAGATATTCAACAATATCATGTGGAACAATAAAGACATTAGGCCATTGTTCTCCTTCAATTTCTCAGTAAGAGTTCAGAACCCTGTCTTCCCAAGCAGAGTCCTGTAGAAATGGGTGATGAGGACTAAATGTTTGGGCCAAAACAAAACAAAAAAGGAAACCAGGAAAGGTTTGAACTCATAGTAATTCTCAAAAGCTGCCTCAGGGACCCTGAGCAACATTGAGTAGAGTTGGGGATGGATAAAGGAAGAGAAGGCACTGAAGTTCCAGAGAAAGCAAAACATTTAGGATGAGGTTCCAAAGACCTTTGTCACAACTGTCGTTTATCACAACCTTTCCAGGCCCGTCCTTTATCTCCTTCCTAATCATAATCTCCAATGTTAACAGGAAGGGAGAAACAGGGGCTTAAGCCAATACTCTGTTCCCTCATGCCAACAAACACTTTCTCTTGCTAGAAACACCTAAAACAGAACTCATTTTATGAATGCTGGGTGGCCACAATACTTGAGGTGCCCTGAGAGGTAAATCCTATTAGGAAAGTAAGGTTGGGCTACTCGCCTTCCTCTGAGGCTCAGCCAATCACAGGGTAGAGCTGGCATCACAGATGCAGAGAAGAACCCAGGGCTGAGGTCAAGTGAACTGAGATCCAGGCCTGGCTCTGCCCTGTTTGACACTTTGCCCCGGGTCAGTTACTGCCCTCAGTTTTCTCATCTGTAAAGTGGATGGTAGAACAAGAATCTTGATGACCTCCAGGTCCAACAGACTGTGGCTTAAATGTTTTCTGAATACCTAAAAAAATAAATAAATAAAATAATATATCTATCCAAGACCCAGTGACAGGAACTGTGAATGTGAAAGCTTTTCTTATGCCCGCTGCCTTGCACTTCTGTGGCTCTTGAGAGCTTAGTAAGCACATCCACATACATCCTCCTCCTAAGAATTGTAAGGACACATTGCTACATCCTTTTCCAGCTGGAAAAAATGGAGGGTAGAGCAGCTTAAATAGCAGAATCAAAGCTCAGATTCAGGTCTTCAAGTCCAAAGTGAACCTTCTGTTCATGACAAATTGGAATCTCAAGCATTGGGACAATCGCTGAGTGTTTTTGGAGAGCCCAGATGTGCTGAGGGCAGGACTTAGGAAAAAGACAGATGTGTAGAAACGGGGGAAACTGTGGCAAGGAGGGAGTCCAGAAAGCAACTAAGGATGGTGGGGTGGGGCCACAGCTAACTTCAACTCCTTTCATCTCCCAAGGGTTCGGGCATTCGGCAATCCAACAGTAGAGCCCTTGTTGAGTCAGGTGATCACTGTGCAGAGGCCTCCTGCTGATGGAAATAACTGAGCACACATTGTAAAGGCCTCACTCTCGTCTCCTTCACATTTAATTTAAAACGCTTTGACACATTCTGTCCAAATCAGACGCCTCATCATCCCTTTGTTCATTGGAGGAAATTAAAGTCTGGAAAAGAAGACAAGTTCTGGTTTGCTGATGCGTTTTATATTTGATCATGGGAAGGTCATTAAAATGCACTTCCTGCTCCTGCAGGAATTTACATTTGAAGCAAAGTTAATTTACTTCTTCGCCCGATGATCCTCGCTGGTGTTCATCTATTAATAACCTGTATACTCATGTATTCTGGAAGGTACTTCACTAGGGGGGACACAGGAGAGTATGTATAACATAATCCCATTCAGAGCAGGTGCTTGAGCTGGCCCCCAGGTCTCCAGCCTTCCCAGTCACCCTTTCCTGTGACACCCCAATAGCACAATTCAAGCTTTCGCCCTCCAGCATGAAGCCAGCCTGCCAAGCCCAGCGAGCTCCCAACATTTCCAAAGATTCCAAAGGAGCCCAAGGTTATGCCACTCTCCAGCCCGTGAGAATGTCCTTTTATTTTTATATGCAAAGCAGCTCAGTGCCTCTCAGCTTCCACCTCTCCCTGTGGACTGGGCTCTGGACCTCGTCTCTGCTTTTTCAAAAAGCTTATGAAAGGGCTTTGTTTTCCTGAAGGAAGGATCATTCTCGTCCTAGAACAAGGGACGCGTACAGCTGACAGCTTTTGAAAGATTCATTTTTTTTTTCCTGTTTCTGCTAGAACGACATACAGATCGAGAAATTGATGGTAACATTTGAATAGAAGAGAGTTTAGAAGGCTCCAAGGCCATCTTCTAAGGGTGATCTTTTAACTCTGGTGAGTGGGATTGAGGGAGAAGAGGTCAGGGATAAACGTTGGTATTTTATTTGGCACTTTGAATTATAATAGAATAAGGGCATTATATTATAAATACATTCTTTGCCATTTTTCTCTCTCCTCTCTTTTAAGGAGGTTGGACCTAGGGATTGCACTATCTTCTCTTTTTAATATGTTTTTATTGCCCTAGCCCAGCCGTGGGCAAACTACGGCCCGCGGGCCGGATCCGGCCCGTTTGAAATGAATAAAACTAAAAAAAAAAAGACCGTACCCTTTTATGTAATGATGTTTACTTTGAATTTATATTAGTTCACACAAACACTCCATCCATGCTTTTGTTCCGGCCCCCCAGTCCAGTTTAAGAACCCATTGTGGACCTCAAGTCAAAAAGTTTGCCCACCCCTGCCCTACCCTGTTTGGCTCAATGGATAGAGAGGGTCAGTCTGTGGACCAAAGGGTTCCAGGTCCAATTCTGGTCAAGAGCACTTACCTTAGTTGCAGGTTCCTCCCTAGCTGGGTCCCGGTTGGGGCTCGTGCAGGAGGCAACCAATTGATGTGTTTCTCTCACATTGATGTTTCTCTCTGTCTTTCCCTCTCTCTTCCATTCTCCCTTAAAAAAATTAATGGAAAAATACCCTCAGGTGAGGATTAACAAAAAAATAAAAATAAAATATGTTTTTATTGATTTCAGAGGAAGGGAGAGGGATAGAAACATCAATAATGTGGGGATTGAGCCCACAACCCAGGCCTGTGCCCTGACCGGGAATCAATCTGTGACCTTCTGGTTCAACCACAGAGCCACACCAACTGGATGCACTATCCTAACAAAAAGAAAGGGTGGGGGCTGGGGGAAGGATGGTCTGCTTGGAGATGACAAGAGGAGGGGAGAGAATTTGGGAACAGCTTTTGTGAGAACTTTGGGAAAGAGAGATACCACTAAACATGACTTGGGTAATGAAGCCACGTGTTGTGCATGTGGCATCCTTCCCGGGACCCTTCAGGCAGGTATGTGTGTTTTTTTTTCAGGCAGCCAGGTGAGAGAGGGGTTGCACGTGCAAAGCCCATCCCAGAGGGAGGGACATCTTGGCACTTTCCGCTCAGTGGTGCTGCCTCATGTGGAGCTCCGAGAAGGCTGCGGTGGGTCTCTGAGTGTTTCCCTGTGAAACCCCTACCACGTCCACCACACAAAACCATTTCCTGCCATCCATAATATTAGCTGGGCAGGAAATGCAATCCAACAGCAGTACCATGAAGTCTCCTTTGAATCCCCGCCTTTGGGGCTTTCTGACTTCCCAGGATATAGGTAACTTTTGCATTCTGTGCAAAGGGTTAGCTCTTTGGAATTAGCCAGGCCTGGGTTAGAATCATAGTGCTGTTGACTTCTGCCTGTGTGCTTTTTCAAAGTCTTTTTATTTTTAATAGTACTGAGCCTGTTTTCTCATCTGTTTGAGGATTGGTGGCTTTTTTAAAAAATATATTTTATTGATTTTTTACAGAGAGGAAGGGAGAGAGATAGAGAGTTAGAAACATCGATGAGCGAGAAACATCGATCAGCTGCCTCCTGCACATCTCCTACTGGGGATGTGCCTGCAACCCAGGTACATGCCCTTGACCGGAATCTAACCTGGGACCTTTCAGTCCGCAGGCCGATGCTCTATCCAGTGAGCCAAACCAGTTTCGGCAAGGATTAGTGGCTTTTTAAAGATTAGAGATAATATGCTAAAAATAAACATTAAACACGTATCTATATAGCCTAAGTGACCTTTACAATGGAACAACTAGAATGACTGGTCACTATGATGCACACTGACCACCAGGGGGCAGACGCTCAACTCAAGAGCTGCCCCCAGCCCACAGGCCCTGATCACAATGGGGCCTGTCGGCCAAACTCCCAGTCCCTCCCCCGAGCCAGCAGGTCCCGATCGCCCAATCAGGGCTGGGCCCTGGGCTGGGATGGGAAAACTGGGGGTGGGTGGTGGTGGATGCAGACGGCAAGGGAAGGAGGAGGCAGGGATGTGGGGAGGCAGAGAGGTGGGGAACCTAATCAGCCCAGATCACCAGCCGGGCCTAGGGACCCCACCCGTGCACAAATTTCATGCACCGGGCCTCTAGTATTCAATAATATGTAACTAACTATATAAAACCTTACAAATGAACAGAGCTGGCTATCACATGAATGTTTTTCTGAACTTATCAAAAATTCATTGAAGCCATGTAGAGTGAAAATTAAAAATTTAAAAATTTTTTAAAACCTATGAGGAAAAAGTGCCTCACTTCTAGGTGGTTTTAATCTGGTTGGGATGAAATACATACATGTTAAACAGTCATTAAGAACACAGGACTACAAATGCTGAGTATTTGACATACCAGGGAAAACATCACTGAAATGAATAGTTTGGAGACATTTATCCTGCTTGGTGCTCTCTCAGCTTCCTGGATCTGCAGTTTGGTGTCTGACATTTATTTGGGGACATTCTCAGTCATTGTTTCCATTTTTTTTCTGCTATTTCCTCTTTCTTCTCCTTCTGGGATTCCCATTACATGTATGTTACATCTCTTGTAGTTGTCCCACAGTCCTTGATATTCTGTTCAGTCTTTGTTCTCTTTGTTTTTCAGTTTGGGAAGTTTCTGTTGAATAGCCTCAAGCTCTGAGTTCTTTCCTCAGCCCTGTTAAGTCTACTAATAAGCCCATCAAAGGCACTCTTCATTTCTGCTACAGTGTTTTTACCTCTAGCAATTCTTCTTGGTTCTTTCTTGGGATTTCCATCTCTCTGCTTATATTGCCCATCTGTTCTTGCATGCTGTCTGCTTTTTTATCCAGTGGAGCCCTTTGCATATTAATCATAGGTATTTTAAATTCTGAGTCTGATAATTCCAACATTTCTGCCATGTCTGCTTCGGATATTTATTTGCTCTATCTCTTCAATTCAAATTGTGGGATTTTTTTTTTTTTTTTTTTTTGCCTTTTGGTCTGCTTTGTCATTTTTTCTTGATAGCCAGGCATGATGTAGCAGGTGAAAGGAACTGCTGTGAATGGCCTTTAGTACTGTGGTTGTAATGGGGGGAGGGGAGAGGGGAGAGGAGGAGAGTTTTAGAGTCCTATGATTGTATCTCGGTCTTTTAGTGAGCTGACCTCTCTGGACTGTGAACTTCACAAGTGTTTCTCAGTTTTCTCCCCCCTTATGTGGACAGGATGGCTAAAGTGGGTATTTTCCTTCTGCCACCTGGAAGGCTGGAGCTGCCTGGAGTTGAGTATTTCCCTTCCTGGGTCAGTTAGACTCTGATAATACCACAGCAGCCGGCTCTAGTTACCGAGTGCCCCTGAGGACAAGCCTTGTGAAGAAGGACAGAGTGGTCGAGCACATTTCAAAATGATTCCTTTTTTCCTCTCCCTGCTGAGAGCATGAGGGGATTTTTCTCTGATATTTACTATGGGGACATGGTCAAGCTCACAAAATTGGGAATTTTTTAGAATATGTTTTTATTGATTTAAGAGAGAGAGGAAGGGAGGATAGAGAGATAGAAACATTGACCAGCTACCTCCTGCTCGCCCCCTACAGGGGATCAAGCCCAAAACCTGGGCCTATGCCCTGACCAGGAATCAAACTGGTGACCTCTTAATTCATGGATCAACATTCAACCACTGGGCCACACCAGCCAGGCCCAAATCAGGACTTTCAAATCCTCAGAGTTGTCCATGCTGAGCTTCCAGCAATTCGTTGACTAGAGTTCTGGTATTCCTACAGGGCAGCTGCTGAGTCTCTGCTCAGATTGGTTGTTGTGCTCAGTATTCACCTGTCTGTCTTACCAATCTTGAGGGCAGCAGTTTGCCGTCTCCTTGCCTCTCTTTCAAATCCTAGAAGAGTTGATGATTTTTTTCAGTTTATTCAGTCTATTCAATTGTTAGGACGGAGTGGGGACTACCAAGTTCTTTTTTTTTAAAATATATTTTATTGATTTTTTTTTTTTTTACAGAGAGGAAGGGAGAGAGATAGAGAGTTAGAAACATCGATGAGAGAGAATCATCGATCAGCTGCCTCCTGCACATCTCCTACTGGGGATGTGCCCGCAACCCAGGTACATGCCCTTGACCGGAATCGAACCTGGGACCTCTCAGTCCGCAGGCCGACGCTCTATCCACTGAGCCAAACCGGTTTCGGCGGCTACCAAGTTCTTTACATGCAGAGCTATCAATTTGTTTTTTTCCTGTTAGCTCCATCACTTTTTAAATAACATTTGTCTGCTTGTTTTTACATTGTTATTATGGGGGATGTCAGACATACAGAAAAGTTGAGCGACTAGTATAATGAACCTGGACACCCAGATTCAACAATGAACCTCATGGACATGGTATGAACTCATGGACAAGTCCAAGATAGTTTGTCCATAAACAGTGCAGTATGTATCTCTAAAAGGTAAAGACTCCAAACTATAACCACAGTATTGTTACAGCACCTAAAAAATAATAGTAATTCCATGAACATCATTAAACATCCAGCTATTGTTTCAATATCTTAATTGTTTCACAAATTTAACATTTTGTTTGTTCAAATCGGTAACCAAATAAGATGCATAAGTTTCAAGTAGTTGATATTTTTATATAGTTTTTTTAATTTAACAAACTTGAAAGTTATAGGTAAGTTTGTTACTTTAGGACCATAAAAAGGTACAATTCTATTTGTTCACAGATTGTTTGGAAGTCTAGTTATGTCAGATAGAATAAACTTAATAAATTTAACTTTTAATTATTTTTGTCATGAGTGGAGCAACCAGCTGCTGATCTCTAAGGAAGATGTCATCTCTAATTTTCACCAAATTGTGAGAAGCAAGAAAATACTTTAGAATTGAAGAAACCATCAACATTATAGCAAAGAAAAAGAGGTTTTATCTTCTGAGCCTAATTCCTTTTGTCATATGTCAAGCAGCCATTCTAGAAAAGGAAATAAGAGGGGAAAAGAAGATATGTCTCTTTATATTAAATTTGTGTTACATAAAAGTTTGCCTAATCCATTCTTCTTTCTGAACTATAATATACAACATATGGGGAGTGGAGTATCAGTTAGAAATGTATTTAACCACGAATAATAGGAAGAGAAGCTTGAATACATAGGGATTTGTTTTCTTCCTGTTACAAGAAGTCCAGGGTTCTCGAGTCCAAGGCTGGGATAGCTGTTCTACAGTGTCATCATGGACCTAAGATGCTTCTAATTTCCTGCTCTGCCTCCTTTTGTGTGTGGTTTAGTCTTCATGGTCACAAAGTGGCTGCTGCACCACCAAGCATAGTCTCCACAGCCTAGGCATGAAGAAGAAAGAAGGGCAAAGAATGAAGGGCAGAGGTCTTTCTCATAATGAGCTTTTGCCTTTTTGTTGGGAAAAAGAGGTTCCTCCCTGCAATGAAATTCTGATGCTACTACCTGGAGTTAGGTCTGACTTCACAGGGTAAGGGCATAGTCCTTGACAAGACTACCCTCACCTCAGATATCAGCCACAAGCTTGGGGGTTCCCAGGCCACCTATACTTCTGACCACCTGGATACAAATTTAGGGGCTCCTACTATACTCTCAGGTTCAATAATTTACCGCGGTAATTCGCAGAACTCAGGAAAGCACTATGCCTGCAATTACAGTTTTATTACAGCAAAAGGATACAAATCAGAACCAGCCAAAGAGGAGACCCATTGAGCAAGGTCTGGGAGGATCCCAAATGCAAAGCATCTGTATCCTCAGGATGCATCACCCTCCAGGTATCACCAACCAGGGAACCTCATCAGAGCTCTGGGTAGTCAGAGTGTTTATTGGAGTCTCATTATACAGACCTGATCGACAGCCCGTTGGCCACATGACTGAACTCAATCTCCAATTCCCACAAAGACCAGACTGATATCATGTGGCTCAAAGACCCAACCCTCTAAACATAAGGATGGTCTTTCTAGCAAGGCCAGCTCCATCCTGAAACTATTTAGGGGCCACCATGAGTCACCTCATTAACATAAACTCAGGTGTGAATAGCAAAGACACTGATCACTCGGGAAATTCCAAGGGTTTAAAGTCTCCCTAATCAGGAACTGAGGAAAGGAGCCAAATTCTTTATTGTACACATTCCTACATCTCTTTGGCTGGACCTGTGTGGCAGGGCCACCCCTGGCTGTCAGAGAGGCTGGGAGACTGAGCTTTTACTTTTGGAGCCTCTGAGGTAGAAGCAGACAAGGGGAACGTGGATGGAAGTGAAACTGACTCAGGCAGCCCACAGTGTCTGCCATAACCACCAACTGTTTGGACACTTGAAACCTAGTTTTGTTCAGATTAAAACAAACTCCCTTTCCTGTTACATGGGACTTTATTTCCTAAAATATTATTTTTATAACCATAAATCTATCATCTCTAACTGGTTGCAGAAATTCCCACAGTCTTTGACCCAATGAATCTCAGGGAAGAAGCTTGGACAGTATGATCCCCTTTTGTTGAACTAAGAATAATTCTTTTTTTTTTTCTATATAATGAGGGTTTTTATTTATAAGGCTTTTGACATTTTAAAAACATCTGAGACTATCAAGCCGCGCGGAGAGAAGGTCACACGGGGTCCTCCAGTATGGCGGCGGCGACGCTGCGGAGAGGCTGGTGCCGCTGCCCGCGGAGTGCCTCGGCAGTGGTGTCCAGTTTCTGCCCAGCCACAATCTAGTGCTACTACCCCGTGGGACCTATCAGATGCGCAGGCCAAATGGAGAGCTGCCCCTGTTCAAATCCTATTCTTCTGGAAACCGAAAAGGCTTTCTCTCCGGCTTGCTAGATAATATCAAACAAGAGTTAGCCAAAAACAAAGAAATGAAAGAAAGTATAAAAAAATTCCGAGATGAGGCCCGGAAGTTGGAAGAGTCAGATGCGCTCCAGGAAGCCAGAAGGAAATATAAAACCATTGAATCCGAAACCGTGCGGACAAGTGAGGTGATCAAGAAGAAGTTGGGGGCTATCACCGGCACTGTGAAGGAGGGGGTGGAGTCAGTGAAAAAGGAGATCGATGAAAGTGTCCTGGGCCAGACCGGGCCCTACCGCAGGCCCGAACGGCTCAGGAAAAGGAAGGAGTTTGCTGGAGAGAAGTTCAAGGAAGAGAAAGTGTTTGAGCCCAATGAGGATGCCCTGGGAGTCGTGCTGCACAAGGACTCCAAGTGGTATCAGCAGTGGAAGGACTTCAGGGACAACAATGTGGTGTTCAACCGGTTCTTCGAGATGAAGATGAGGTATGACAAGAGTGACAACACACTCATCCGGGCCTCCCGTGCACTGACAGATAAGGTCACAGACTTGCTGGGAGGTCTGTTTTCGAAGACAGAGATGTCCGAGGTGCTCACGGAGATCCTACGTGTGGATCCGGCCTTTGACAAGGAGCGGTTCCTGCAGCAGTGCGAGAATGACATCATCCCCAATGTCCTGGAGGCCATGATTTCTGGAGAGCATGACATTCTCAAAGACTGGTGCTATGAAGCTACCTACAGCCAGCTGGCTCACCCAATCCAGCAGGCCAAGGCGCTGGGCCTCCAGTTCCACTCCCGTATCTTGGACATTGACAATGTCGACGTAAGTGACGTTCCAGGTGGGCTGGGTGTCCCCTGGGATTGGGAAGGCATACTGATCAGCATGAGGAGTGAGCTCCCCATCCCTGGAGGAGTTCCATCACAGCTGGCCATGGGCAAGATGATGGAGCAGGGCCCCGTGCTGATTGTCACCTTCCACGCCCAGCTGGTGATGGTGATCAAGAACGCCAAAGGCGAGGTGGTCGAGGGCAACCCGGACAAGGTGTTACGCATGCTGTACGTGTGGGCACTGTGCCGGGACCAGGATGAGCTCAACCCTTATGCGGCCTGGCGGCTCCTGGACATCTCCGCTTCCAGTACAGAGCAGGTCCTCTGAGCTTGGCAGCCACGACAGGAGGTTCCAGGCTGTACATCGCAGGGCAGCTGCACAGGGTGGCAATGTCCACCTGTGGCAGTAGACCTCTGGGGACGACTGTCAGCTCTGGACTGCTCTCTGCTAGGGTGGTTGTAGAACCAACTGGACCTGGAATGGCCAGCAGCTGTAGAGGGCTGCTCCCCACAGTGCCAGCCCCTGGCCCCCTCTGCTGCTCGGGCTGCTGGCAGGGAGTCAACACGGCGCACTGGCCAGACAATGCCAAGAGGAAGAGGCTCTGGCCCAGGGACTCCTGGGGACAGGTGGTGGGGCCCACTGGCCATATCATCGAGGCCGTTTTAGCTTCATTTAAAAAAATAAAAATTTAACAGTGCCCTTAAAAAAAAAAAAATCTGAATATCACTTTTAATGGTTAATTATTGCTATTATTAGCATCTAGCCCCATCTCTCTCTCTAAAAGTTAAAAATGTATAATGCTCACATTATAAAAAGCTGTCCTTAATGAGGTATGTAAAATTACTTTTACTTTTATTTCTTTTTTTATTATTATTATTATTAGTTAAGGTATTACAAATGTGTCCTCATCCCCCCATTAACCCCAACCTCCCCCCCCCCCCACCCTGCACACTCATGCTCCCATCCCCCTGTTGTCCATGTCCATTGGTATGGCTTATATACATGTATACAAGTCCTTCGGTTGATCTCTTCCCCTTACCCCCGCCCTCCCCTACTTTCCTTCTGGGGATTGATAGCCTGATTGCTGTTTCTCAGTCTTTGGGTCTGTCCCTTTTCATCAGTCTATGTTGTTCTCTATAATCCACAAATGAGTGAGATCATGTGGTATTTATCTTTCTCTGACTGGCTTATTTCACTTAGCATAATGCTCTCCAGTTCCATCATGCTGTTGCAAAAGGCAAGAGTTCCTTTTTTTTTTTTTACCACAGCATAGTATTCCATTGTGTATATGTACCACAGTTTTCTAATCCACTCATCTGCTGATGGGCACTTAGGCTGTTTCCAAATCTTAGCTATGGTGAATTGTGCTGCTATGAACATAGGGGTGCATATATCCTTTCTGATTGGCATTTCTGGTTTCTTGGGATATATTCCTAGTAGTGGGATCACTGGGTCAAATGGGAGTTCCATTTTTAGTTTTTTGAGGTAGCTCCATACTGTTCTCCACAGTGGCTGCACCAGTCTGCATTCCCACCAGCAGTGCAGAAGGGTTCCTTTTTATCCACATCCTCTCCAACACTTGTTTGTTGATTTGTTGATGATAGCCATTCTGACAGGTGTGAGATGATAACGCATTGTCGTTTTGATTTGCATCTCTCGTATAGTTAGTGACTTTGAGCATGTTTTCATATGTCTTTCGGCCTTCTGTATGTCCTCTTTCGAAAAGTGTCTATCTAGGTCCGTTGCCCATTTTTTTATTGGATTGTTTATCTTCCTTTTGTTAAGTTTCATGAGATCCCTGTAAATGTTGGAAATTAAACCCTTATCGGTGGTATCATTGGCAAATATGTTCTCCCATGTAGTGGGTCTTCTTGTTGTTTTGTTGATGGTTTCCTTTGCTGTGCAAAAGCTTTTTATTTTGATGTAGTCCCATTTGTTTATTTTCTCTTTAGTTTCCATTGCCCTAGGAGCATTATCAGAGAAGAAATTCCTTCGGCATATGTTTGCGATTTCGCTGCCTGTGGATTCCTCTAGTATTTTTATGGTTTCCCGTCTTACGTTTAAGTCTTTTATCCATTTTGAGTTTATTTTTGTATATGGTGTGAGTTGGTGGTCTAGTTTCATCTTTTTGCATGTATCTGTCCAATTTTCCCAACACCATTTATTGAAGAGACTGTCTTGACTCCATTGTATGCTCTTGCCTCCTTTGTCGAATATTAATTAAGAATAATTCTTAAGGTTGTACAGCTTTTATAATTTGCAAAGCAGAGTGTGCCCTGTGAAGACATGCAGCACCGGGAACCAGCCAGGTGGAGCTAACAGTGCCAGAGTCACAAACCTGGGATGTACGTAATAACACCCCAGAGGCCGTGGGAGAATTCAATGCCAGAGCGTAGCTGAAACACCTGGGCCAGGGCCTGACACCCAAAATTATTTACCATGACTCTCATAGTGACCAAGGTCACTCTTCACACTTCCCAAGTTAATTTCCAAGGCACGGCTTGAACCAAGTCGTCCAACTGTAAATCCAAAACTCTATCTAGGACACCAGTCTGGTTCCCCACATTTACCACTCGGTGAACCAAGAACCCATCCCCCACAGAAAAGCCATCTAGGTAAAGAGGTAATCCCAAATTGTTCGTATATGTAGTCCCTGGAATTCCCAGAGATAATAAATATCCCCAACATGTGATGAGGCTGTCAACATTTTAGTATGTACTCAAACCGATTTAATGTTAAAAACCTATCAAGAAGAACAAAATCATTCCATCCAAGCCTCAAAAGACTTCTGTGATTAATATCCTCCCATGTGAACTGCTGAGGAAGAGCCAAGCTAAAGAAGCCTCTCTGCATGGTAATCAGCCATTGTCACATCTCCGCTCTGAGTAAGGAGGGGAAGCTGTGTTTAACGATGTGAAAAGTGCTTTTTAGTGCCTCAGCTTCAAGACTCGGGCTGTCCAAACAAGCATTCATTTTCCCCACCAGGCCCCATCGCTGCTTGAAGTGGACGCTGTACAGATGTTTTACAAAAATGCTTCCCCTTCTACTCTTTGTCGTCAGCGGCTTACATGTTTTTGGCAGCAGTTGCCAAAGATGGAATTTCCCAGAACGGACAAGGATGCTCCTGGGCTTTTGGGGGTCTGCCTCTGAAAGAGTGTGCCCTTTGCATAAAGTCGGGGGCGCAGAAAGGCCAAACCACTCCCGGAACCTACTCCTCCTCCCCCCATTTGCTACATTAAAAAACAAACAAACAAACAAAAAACAAGCTCCCAGGTCCAGAGCTAGAGATGAGGGTATGCTTATTTTCTAAGCTGTTACTGAACCTCCACCCTCACATAAGAATTCTCTTACTTAAATATGTTCATTTTTTAAATTGATTTGGGAGAGAGAGAGATAGAAACAAGGATCGGGCCCTGCTGCCTCCTGCACGCCCCCAACCGGACCTCAACCGGAGCATGTGCCCTGACCTGGAATTGAACTGGTGGTGACCTCTTGGTGCCTGGGACAACCAACTAAGCCACTGGCCGGGCAGAACTCCCCTAAACTCTAGATCTAGGCAACCTCAACTAGAGATGTGCACAGGTCAGCGAATGGTCCCCTGGCCACAGGTAAATATCCTTTTAAACTGAGCCAGACACAACTAGCTTTAAAAAGTAATTATGAAACAGCACATCTAAACTAGGTCTCTCTGTCAGCACGTAGAATCTTAATGGAAGGAAGGGAGGGAGGGAGAAGGGGAGACAAGAACATTCTATTTCCCATTTAACTATTTGATGACTATTTATTGAACCCTTTCACATCGAAGCAGACATGTGGCAAACCCCGGTCTCTCTAACCCAAACCCATGCTTTTTCAACCATGCTTAAATAAATTAATATGGTTTTAATTAAATGACTAAGAATTTACACTCCAAATAGATTAATAAATACTTACTTCCCTTAAACTTAATATTGTTTAATAAAATAGGTAATATAAGGCCCCACAATAAATATTATTGCATCTTACTGAAAGAACTGGCACTAACCCAAGCTAACATGGGTCCTAGGATGCACTAAATTATAATCTTTCTTTAAATTAAGCTGAAGACCTGTGGCACCTCCTTATTTAAGGGGGTATGACAGAGACTGCTAGTTGTCACCCAAATCCCATCCCTTAGTAAAAGAACCCTAATTTTTTGGCAGGCACATTACCACCTAACTAAGATTACATTTTTACATGTCCACTTGCAGATTGCTGTGGACATATGACCAATTTTGGGTCAATGAGATGTAAGAAGCATTATGTGCTATTTCCAGGAATTCTCCTTTTAAAAAAGGAATCCAGACCCTCCCTTTCCCTTTCCACATCCTACCGCCTAGAACACAGCCTGTCACTTTCTCCAAAAAAGCCAGCCATGATCTTGATAAGGATTGTCAGGACTGTGTTGAACCTGTAGATCAGTGTGGGTAGTACAATACTGCCATCTCAACAATGTGAAGTCTCCTCACTATGAACAGGATGTCTTTCCACTTATTTAGATCGTTAATTTCTTTCAATGGCATTTTATAGTTTGCATTATACAAGTCTGACATGTATTTTGTTAAACTTATTTCTAAGTTTTTTATTCTTATTGATGCTATTGTCAATGGAACTATTTTCTTAATTTCATTTTCTGATTGCTTTATCACAAGTGTATAGAAACACAAATGATATGCGTAGATGGATCTGGTATCTGGCTCCTTGATAAACTTATTTATTAGTTTTAATAAATTTTAGTAGATTTCTTAGGATTTTTTATGTATATATGATCATGCCATCTGGAAATAGTATCTTAATGCTGCCTTTAAAATCTGGGTGCCTTTTATTTATTTTTTCTTCCCCAGTGTTCTTGGTTAGAATCTCCAGTCCAATGATGAACAGTAGTGACAATGGGCATCCTTGTCTTGTTCGTGACCTTAAAGGGAAAGCATTCAGTTTTATGATGAAGTATGATAATAGCCATGGATTTTTCACGGATGTCCGTTATCAGGTTGAGGAAATTCCCTTCTCTTCCTAGTTGGTTGAGTGTTTTTGTTATGACAGAATGTTGTATTTTGTAAAATGTTTTTTCTGTGTCCCATGTGCTTTTGTATCAGTTATTTATTGCTGTGTAACAACCCAAAATTTAGTAACTTAAAACAACATCTCTTCTACTGACTCCATTCTGTAGGTCAGCAATTTGGGCTAGACTTAGCGAGATTTTTCTTCTCCTGGTTGTACCTTGAGCTGGGGCTGGACAGTCTAAGAGGGCCTCTCTCACACCCCTAGCAGTTGGTGCTGGCTGTCAGCTGGGTCTTTGTTCACATGGTTTGTCATCTTCAAGGTGACTAACCCAAGCTTCTTCACATGCAGTCTTGGAGCAATGATGTAGGAAAGTGAGAGCAGAAGTTGCAAGTCCTCTTGCAGCCTCACTTGGAAATCACATAATGTTTGTTCTTCCACATGCTATTCCCCAAAGCTAGTGGCAAGTACATCCCAGCACAGCCGATTCCAGGAGTGGGGTACTAGGCTCCAACCCCCTGATGGGAAGAGTGTCATTTTAACCCCTTGCACCCATTAAAGGTTCTTTAGTCTCTCCTCCTGAAACTCCCGGTTACATCTTTTTCATAGTCTTCCTTACTTTTATTTACTTGAAATTCCAGGCACAGCATATTCTAGTTAGATAAGAACTAATAGAAATTGGTTGTTCTATGGCTTATAACCTTTTCCCCAAGGGAGAGGAAGAAGCTAAATAAATTTTACTCTTAGAAGATAAGTAGAAATGTCAGATGAGGGCAATAATAACGTACAATTTACTGTTTGGTACCAGCTCCCGAAAATGCAATTGAGAAGCATAATCTGGAAAATTGTAAATAGAATTCAGTTTCTTCTGTTTTCTCTTTGGAGCCTGGTACTTCTAACTAATTACATTTACATGATCTGTTTGTTAATTGTTTAGGAGCAGCTGGTCCTAAATAAATGGAGGCTGGAGACAATGATAGTAATTTGCATATGTTATTTTATTATAATTAAGGTTCCAGAAACAAGTTTGAGTCCTTACAATGTAGAGCAATTACGTAAGACTATGGGTTTTTTTTTGTTTTTTTTTTTGTTTTTAATATATTTTATTGATTTTTTACAGAGAGGAAGGGAGAGGGATAGAGAGTTAGAAACATCGATGAGAGAGAAACATCGATCAGCTGCCTCCTGCACACTCCCCACTGGAGAGGTGCCCACAACCAAGGTACATGCCCTTGACCGGAATCGAACCTGGGACCTTTCAGTCCGCAGGCCGATGCTCTATCCACTGAGCCAAACCGGTTACGGCAAGACTATGTTTTATTAAATGTGCTTATGGACAGTAAAGAATGTTGACACATTGGGTCTGTCCAAATGTCTAGAACCTTAAAGTTAACTGGAGTTTTTAGTACTCCATTGTGGGGAAAAAAAAAAAAAAAAGCAAGTCATTAGAAAATATTGACAATTGACTTATTAAAAACAAAATAAAACTTATTTCTAAAAGCAGTACATGTTCAATTTCAATCTCTTGCAATTAAAGAGAGGTGCTTGGCCTGGCCCGAGGGGCTCAGTGGTTGAGCATCGACCTATGAACCAGGAGATCATGGTTCAGTTCCCAGTAAGGGCACATGCCTGGGTTTTGGGCTTGATCCCCAGTAGGGAGAATGCGGGAGGCAGCGGACTGATGTCTCTCTTTGATGTTTCTATCTCTCTCTCCCTTCCTTTCTCTAAAAAATGAATAAAAACATTTTTTTAAAACTAACAAGAGGCACTTTGGCCTGTAAATAATTTTTTAAAAGGTTCCATATCAATCAGTGTAAGGGTGGATGAGGCATATTTAAAAGATTGCGGCCTCTCTGGGAAGGTGGGAGGGGGTGGGGGATGGAGACGGGGTTGGTGGCGGGGGAAGGGGGTTGGTGATCAACCAAAGAATTTGTATGCATGTATGCATACCCCATGGTCACAGACAATAGGATGGTGAAGGCCTGGGGCAGGGAGTGGGGGTGGGCTGGAGGGGATCAAAGAGGTTAAAAAGGGGATATATATAATACTTTCAATAATAAAGATTTTTTTTTTTTTAAAGATTTTAGATTCACCCAGGGCATGGCTCAGTGGTTGAGCATCAACTTATGAACTAGGAGGTCACAGTTCAATTCCTGGTCAGGGCACATGCCTGGGTTGTGGGCTTGATCCCCAGTGTGGGACTTGCAGGAGGTAGCTGATCGATGATTCTCTCTCATCATTGATGTTTCTATCTCTCTCTCCCTCTCCCTTCCTTTCTAAAATCAATGAAAATATATTTTTTTAGAAAAAGATTTCAGCCTCAGAGTGAAAACAAAGGGTTCTGGCACTTCATTAACTAGAGAAATTCATCAATCTTGATAGCTTTAACAATCCAAAAATGAAGTGAGTTGGTATTTGTTTTTATTTGAAGTAGAGCCAATCTTACTGTTTTGATAATAATATCTATCATTTATTGAATGCTAGCCCATGCTTTGGTGTATTATATAATTACTAGAGGCCTGGTGCACGAAATTCATGCACAGATGCAGTCCCTAGGCCTGGCCAGCGATCAAAGCGTGAGTGTTTAGCATGGAAGGGCAGGTCCCAGCTGACCTCTGGGCCCTAGGCAGCACCTGGGCCCCCGGACCCCCACGCACCCCCTTCCACCTGAGTCACAGCGCCTGAGTCCCTACATGGGGATGTGGTGAGCACAGCCAGCTGCCGCAGGCCGGGGCACAGTGTGGGCCTCTGGGCTACCTAGCAGCACTGCACGGAAGCTGGGCAGGCAGCACACTCTCTACCAGCCAGCCCTGCAAACTGCCTCAAGCATGAACCCACAGGGAGCCCAACTGGCGAGGTCCCAGTGGCTGCAGCCCAGCTCACCCGGAAGCCCATTGGGGCCAGCAGAGCCTCCACTGCTGCCTGCTGCCAGTGCCTCGTCACTATCACCCACCATGTTCTGTGCTGCCCCCTGGTGATTAGCACATGTCATAGCAAGCAGTCGAACTCCCAGTCAAACTCCGGTTGAAGGGACGATTTGCATATTAGGCTTTTATTATATAGGATTTAATCTTCACAGTAACTCTATGGATTAGTTTCCCAGGACTGACATAACAAAGCACCCAGAATAGGTTGCTTCAACAACAGAGGTTTATTTTCTCACAGTCCTGGAGGAGTTCTAGAAGTCCAAGACCAAGGTTTCTGCAGAATCGGTTTCTTCTGAGGTCCCTGAGGGAGGGAGCTGTTCCAAGCCTCTCTCTGGGGCTTATACATGGTCATCTTCTCCCTGTGTCTTCACATCATTTTCTCTCTGTATGTGTCTGTGTCCAAATTTCTTATAAGGATACCAGTCATGTTGGACTAAGGCCCATCTTAATATCCTCATTTTAACTTAATCATCTCTTTGAAAGACCCTATCTCCAAATATAGTCACATTCTGGACAGCCTACCTACAAATATAGTACTGGGGGTTAAGACTTCAATGTATGAATTTGGGGGAAACACACAATTCAACCAATAACAGATATGTATTTTCCATTTTACAATGGGGAATATAGGCCCAGAAAGACTGTTAACTTGTCCAAAGTCTCCAGTTAGTGGTGTCAGAGGTGAGACAAACCCAAATCTTTTGGATCCCAAAGCCCAGCTGTTAAACATGACACTACACTACTGCCCTTAATCAGAGTCAGATGGCTCTTTTCCGTCAGTGTCTCCACTCAATCTCAGGCTCCCACATCCCAGGGACTCTATTATCCTACATCTCCAACACCTCCCCCACTAGCCTTGAGTTATCTCATTCCCATCTCCCCAAGGTCCTGTTGAATGTCCTAGCCAGGCCTTTCCTCCCATGACAGTCCCTGAATGGCCCCCACCCCCACTCCCAGCCTCCACTACCCTGCTTCCATCATTCCCATCTCTATCTTCCAAGCACACACAAGTGAGACACCACTGCCTTTCATGGTAACACGTTTACACTATTTTTCACAAAGGCTCTCTGGGCCACCAATGTCTTAACCCACTAGCCAATAAATTAAGCCACAATAATGAACTCAGGAGAGCATATAAAGGCCTCCAAAGCAATGTGTGTGCTCACTGCACACCTCTCTGTCACTACTCACCTCCTTCATGAGCCTTTCCTGACCCTACACACTCCTTCCCAATAGAATGACTTATGTCCCACAAGCCCCACAGAGACTTTTATCAAACACCAGCAATACCTTAGTGTAGGGATTTATTTTCTCATCTGCCTCTCCTCCCAATTGTGGGGTAGAAACTGCATTTTATTTATCTCTGAAACCCCAGTGTAGCATTTATTGGTGAGTATTTAATAAGTGCTTGATGAGTGAATGAGTGAATGATTGCATTCTCTACCTTACACCTCAAGATACTTTACCCATCCAGCCAAATGATGCTTAAAATTAGAATATTGGATATTATAGTTTGGTTTGTTTTGTTTTTTTTGGTTTAAAAATTTGTGCCTTATTAAAGGATGGAGGCTCTGGGGTTGTGTAAGTCTCAGTGCTAGTGCTTTCCTCAGGGGGAGGTAGATGGGGATATTAGAAGAGATGATTGCTTGAGGTGCCTAATAAGGGGTGAGGGGAAGACACAGAAAGATAGATTGAAAGACTAGAGGAGCCTTCCCTTGTTAACAGCTTTTCTGAGAAGCAGCTCCGGTTGCCATGGCAACAGCTGCAATTTGTGGTACTTCCTTCAGCTTCCTACCTGTTGGTGAGGAGGACTTGAAAGCGGCAACCTCTTAACCCAGCAGGGCATTCTCCTGGCATCTCTTGAGAGCCAAGGACTCAAGGATATGCAGCCTGGGCTGAATCACAAGAGTGGTGAAGGGAAGAAGCTAACAAGGGCAAGGTGGGGCCTCAGGGACCACAATGCTGCCAGGAGGGGAAAGCTAATGCGTGGGCACCAGTCACAGGAAAAACAGCCGGCAAAGTAGTCGCAGCTGGGACAATAGTCCTCAGACATGATTACCCAGGGTTCCTCTGGCTTAATTAATTTTATACGACCTCCTGACTGCAAAATTGGGAGCCTCACACAATAAAGGCCACTTTCAAAGGACAGCTGCTTGTTCAAATGGACACCCCACACAGAACTGTTTACTGGAGCTCCTAATGACTTATTCTTCTCAACCAAGCCAGAAAACATTTTCCTAAACAAGAAATGGGAAGAATGCCAGATCTATGAATAGGAGATTGTGCATGAGAGTGTCGCTACAATGTGTAATTAGTAGTCTCATTACAAATTAGACAAATTAGACTAATCAAATCAGCAGCTTTATTGTAAGATTTGCCCATTTCTGCAACAGAAATATGATTTGGAAATGCTAATGAAACCGTACCAGCTTTCTAGGTTCTTCTTTCTGCTCATTCTAAGTCTTGGGCATAACTCAAATCAACAGTTTGTTGTTTTGTTTGTTTGTTTGTTTGTTTGCAAGGTATGAGGAAAGGGGAGGATTAGGGGTCATCATAAGTTACACTTGATACATGTATTCATTGACTTCATTTATTTATTGCTGAGTAACAAACAACCCAAAATGAAGACCTAAAGGAATTCTGAATTCAGAAAATAAACATACTGGGGCTTCTAAAAATTTCTTGTAGAGAAAAGTTTCTATCAACACCAAAGGGAAAATTTATCCAAACAATCCCTAGAGTTGATCACTGTTCAAAACAGCAGAGTCGTGTGACTTCAGGGCCACTCCCACCACCTGCAGCCTCTCCTTACCAGCAACACGCCACATGACTTACCTGGCCATCCTGCTGCTGGCATCTAGCCTTTGCCTTTCGCACATCTGGTGCTCCAAGTATGATGCAGTCAATACACATGTGTATAAGCCAGTAATTTACTTATGGTACTATTTTTGCTTCTTTTTACACCAAACTTCATTCACAGGGAGGAAACATGTTAATTATCTCATTGTTAAGTGACCTTTCTTACTGTGTTGTTATAAGATTTTACAAAGCATGGGGATGAGTATGCTCTTTGAAATCAAACCTAGGTTAAGCTGTAGGTGAACTTTCACACAGCAGTCCAGAAGTGAAGCCTCAAGCCAAGGTGGGGTAAGAGGGAGATCCACCTCAAAACGTTTTCTGAAGGCCTTTCAGAGTCAAAACAACCTCAGGACATCACCCTCATGTCTCTCCTGACCTTCTGATGACAATGCATTAGTGTTTCCTTTTACTGCTACATATGAAGATGGAAAATCAAATAGAGCTAATTAGATTTGGTTTATGAATATTTTATGTGAAAAACAGGCAGATGGAGATGCCAGATACTTACAGAACAACAAAGGTTGTTTGCTGTGTCTTCTAAAACAGATTATTTTTACAAAAATCTAAATGGATCTTCTTTGCATAAGAATGTCATCCCTGCACCCACATGGCCCCCCCCCCTCCTCCTCCCCGCCTCCCCCTCCCCCACCCCCGCCCTCCCCGCCCCACATACACACACAGTTCTCTGGGTTCTTGGAGAAATAGTGGAAGTTCCTAGGTAGGGAGTTGACACATTTCATTCACTTCCACCAAATGGCCATATGTTGGAGTTTGGATGTGTCTAATTAAGCAGATGTGTGGAGTGTAGCATCTAGTTTTAACTAAACTAACTCATGAAATGGAGAGGATTGAAGAAAACATCAGTAATACTGAGGGGGAATATAAGACAACTTGGGCGGGGGGGGGGGGGGGGGGGGCTAGCAATCTGCATCTGTGCCCAGTAACCAGTGTTCTGATGCACATTCTTGCTAGTATATAATTAAGCCCCATTCTTATCATTAATGCGTGTCCAGCCTTGCAGAACCTGTTTCCCGGAATACTTCCATTTTACAGAGGCCATAAACCACGAACCATACACAACCCCAGAGGGGGCTAGCAGTGCTGGTGCCAGCCAGGCCAGGCTTTTGGGTGGACTCTCACTTCCTCCATTCCAACCCACAGAGGCTGCAAAGCCCGCCACAGAGCCCAGAAGTTAGGAAACAAAGAACTCAGGGCTATTTAACGTGGGAAGGCGCTACATTCAACGCTCAGGCATTGGAGACTGACCCCCCTGAGTCACCGCACTAGTGCGCCTGCAATTAACAGCGTTCTTTCTGAATCCTCGGAGGGCCGGGCTGATTGTCCTCCCGTGCCGCCTGGCAGCTTATCTGCAACAATACACACAAGCAAACAAAAAGGCAACTGCAGAGCCTACACTTCTCTGGTCCTTGGAACACAAGCCTTTTATCAGACACATTATGAGGTAAAAATAAGGATCTGATTGCATCTCACAAAAAAGCAAATCCACTTAAAATTAATAAAAAGATTTGTAATATGGGTTTACCTCTACTCTTGCTCCTTGTGAACTTTGCCTTGAGTTTATAGTGTTCCTTTGATATTGGCTAACAGAGCCATGAAGGAAGGCATCAGGATTAGCAACAAATTTTTAACAAGAAGCAACCAGAACTCTCATTGTTGTAGTTGAATGATATTATTCTACTAATGAACAAAATAAGAAAAAAGACACTTATTTCATCATTACGTCATCCTTTCAAATTGCTATTTTATGTATGCTTTTAATATAGATTACTGATATACTAGCACATGTATTAAATTACTTATTAATATGTGATAAATTACATATAATTTATAAATAAACCTATACAGATTGGGAAAACATGCTGACATACTTTTTCACTAATGAGGTACATAATTAAAACAGTTGGGATACCACTGCTATAAATAGCAAAAAATTAGCAGGCTAAATGGAATTATTAAACTTAGAATCACTACACCTGGAGAACACCCAGATAATAATTATTTTAATTGTGAAATAGTACATCTTAAGACCTCTTTCTGTTAGCGGTCCGATCCCAGGATGCATTGCCCACAGAGGCCACTTCCTGGTTGCACAGGAAGAAACTCACTCCACTATTTTCTTTGGCCAATAAATAGGCATCCACGTTAACCAAAGCCGGTTTCAAATCATTAATATTTAACATTTACAAAAGGGGGTTCAGACTAGAGCCCTGCTTTATGCCACTGAACAGTTAGCTGAAGTATAGAAAGGTAAGCCGGAAACAACCCAAGTGTCTATCAACAGATGAATGGTAGACTTTCAAACTTGGTTGGTTTTGTTCTGCTAAAGCAGTGAGACTCCTTTGATGAAATGAAATATTACACAGGAAGTACAATAAACAAAGCAGACAGGAGAGAGCCCAGAGCCTGAGCTGCAGATGTGGCCCCCCTGGTGAATATAATAGAATCAGGGGCATAGAAAGGGAGTGGACTGACAATTCTCGGGGGGGGGGGGAGGGGGGAGGAAGGGGTGTGGGATGTGAAAAGAGACTGGACAAAAATCGTACACCTATGGATGAGGACAGTGTGGGGGTGGGTAAGGGCAGAGGGTGGGGTGGGAACTGGGTGGAGGGGAGCCATGGGGAGGGGGGGTGGAAAGAGGAACAACTGTAATAATCTGAACAATAAAGATTTAATTTAAAAAATAAAAAGATTACATATATATAAACGATTGACATTTTAATGTACAAAGTAAATTTTGTATGTTTGGGGGAAGAGAGGGGAGTTTTAAACATGCTTAGAAGAATCCATTGGCTATAGACCAGCATGTTGGTGGTAAGGAACTCTTAGGCATGTGATGGGAGGAGGCCAGGAAGTGGTGGGGTTTCACTGTAATATACTTTTAGACATATTCATCTTGCTTTAATTTTTTATAAGGATGTAAATGATATAATCAGTCACCCAATGTGTGCTAACTTCCGTGAGCCAGCGTATGAATATTCTGTTTCTTTAACAAAAGAGCTCATTGCCTTTGGAGCAGGAACAATAGACCATGCCCACTCCCATCTCTGCCCCAACCAGCTGTGGGCCTTTAGGCAACTCACTTCACCTTTGGAACCTCTAGCAAGAGAATGGAACAGATTTCTCTAAAGTTCTGCCTAAGCTCAAAATTCCTTAAGGAGGAAATAAACTTTATGTAAGTCTCTGTTTAAAAACACGATTCAGCCACAACCACCTAAATACAGTATTTCCTTGGTGAATCAGACAGTTCAAATATTTGAAGAAAGCATATTCAGTGGGAATAAAAAAAATCTATTGGATTTTTATGTCCAATGTGATTTTCCAATAAACATTTGCCTACAAAACCAAACTTATCTCAGTTCTCTGATGCTGTGTGTGCGGTTCATCCAAAGTTACCAAGAGCTGTAAATTGCTTTTTCCCACATCCGCCTGCTCTGCACATATTCATAACTTTCCATCCTCTTTGGGGGAACAAAAAATGGAGTTATGCAAGGGTTTGCTATTGGGGATATCTAATCCCCCATTAAGCCAACCTTTATGTCAAAGTGAGAGTTAGGAGGAGGAACAAAATGATTTATTTTGAACCTAAGTAAACAATCAAATACAAAGTGGATTATATATCAGTATCATGAGATTTCATGTAAACCCTAGAAACCAGGAAATTGGTTATATTGCAGTAATGTTTTAATAATAAATAAATTTTAGTGGGAGCCAGTCTAACAGATTGTGTTTATCAGTCAGAAGGAGCCAAACTAATAAACAGGCCCTTAAATGCCCTTTTTAAAGTGATTTGACTACCACATAAAGAACAGGGCCTGGAGCAGATACATTAAATTGTCAACAGTAACATTAACACAGGGTTTTCGTGAAACTCCATAGAGACTGTGTGTGGATTATGGACGGTTGGTGGACACTGGGCTAATCAGGCTGAGGCTGCACAGCCACCCCAGCCCAGACCACCGTTGTCTGAGAGGAGCCCTGCTGGAGCACACTAGTCAGAGGGTGTGCCCCCTGGTCCCTGGCAGCTCCGGGCTTTGGAGTAAGAGAAGACAACGTTTAAATCCACCTCCACCTCTTACTAGGGCAGGCACCTTAACCTTTCTGAACCTCAGTTCTCTCCTCTGTAAAATGGGGATAGTACGTAACACAGGCATGTGGTGACACGCAATGAAAGAATATAGGAAATGTGACCGACCGGCGGTGCCGTGGGCACAGTAAGCACTCAGCAAATATTAGTCCCCTTCCTTCCAGGCAAAGTCTCTATTTCCAAAGCCACCGGATTCCAGGGTGAACTAAGGACCAATTTTATACTCGTGATCTGATTATTTTGCTGAGGTAAAACTGACCACCATGTATTCTGGAGTAAGTTGCTGAAGCTCCCTCAATCTATTTTCTTACAAAATTGGAATAATGTCTCCTTGCCAGCCTACTTTATAGGGATGTCATAAAGAATGAGATTTTCTGTTTCTACAAATAAAGTATTTATTCAAGTGTAAGTAGTAAACTGGGTCCAGAAAGGTGAAGCAACCTGCTCAAGATCATACAGTTGTTAGGGGCAGAGCTAATATTAGCATTCAGTCTCCTGACTCTCAGAACAATGCAGACACCACTGGACCTCAGCCAGGATGGGGAGTCCAGCCCTAATAAACTTTGTGCATACGGAACTCCATCTCAAAGTCTACTTCTAGATAAGCCAACCTGCCAGCTGCTCAAGTGGCTGATAAATGTAATACTTTACTTGGTGGCCATATGTGTTCCATAATAACCCATAGCAGGTTTTGCACAATATCTGATAGGAGACATTAAAAAATATTTATTGAATAAATTAATGAGAATGTAATTGAATGAATGAATGAATGAATGAATGAATGATAGGAATCTCCAGGGAAAGGACAACGAACCCAATTAAATGTATTGGGTCGTGTGTGTATACACATAAAGTAAATACTTTTCTTATCAATAGTTAGAAATACATAAGCAAACTTTATGACACTCATTCTAATTTCACTTAAAGAAAGAGAAAAGGATAGTTTCCAAGGGACTTTATCATATCTGTCAAGAAGAGGGAAAGTATTTTGTTATATTTTGTGAGAATTGCTAATGCATCACACTACTTGAGAAAAGGTATTTTTGTTTGTTTGTTTGTTTGTTTGTTTTATTTGTTTGCTTGTTTTTGCCAAATCAGAGAGCACATAGGAAAGGAGCCTGCTGTCTCCTGGGAATCTTAATTCCCTGGAACAGAAAGGACATTAAAAAAAAAAAAAAAAAAAAAAAAAAACAACTTTGTACTTTTCAACACATTTGGCACGTCAAGGAATTTTACAATGAAAGAAGAAATTAATTCATAAAATATATTTCACAAAAATATATGTCCCTTTGTCAGGGGAATAAAAAGTTGCCAGACTCAACAGCAGGTGCTCTGTGGATGCAGTAGCCCTGAGCAGGGAGGGAGAGGAAGCGAGGGGCATTGGGACAATGGACAAAGAGGGCTAAGGCCACAGGGGCCGGAGCCCCAGAGCTTGGAGGAAGGAGTCTGACGCAGCCCAGAGGCCACTGTGCCCACACTGCTCTCTCCGAGGCAGGGCACTGAGCCTATGGAACAGAACACTCCACCCCCATGGAGCGTTTAAACAGCAGCCTTCTGCAGATACCAGCTAGTGGACAAAGAAGATATTCTGACATGAAGGTCCTCAGAGCAGCCTGATTCCTCACGTCCTTGGGCACACGCCCTGCATTCAAATGAGCACCAGGAGGAGAAACAAAACTTAGACAGTGTTTAACTTGAGAACATAGACCAAAGGCTTTCTGATACAACAGGCCCTTTCAGAAACTTCCAGAAAGAAACAACCTGTGCTTTAGCTCCTCCTGTGAGGAGCTGCTCTTCCCAGGGAACATCCAGAGCCAACCCTGAACCCTAGTGCTGACATTCCATTTCCATTTTTTTAATGTCCAGCCCTAGGCCAACAACATGAAACGCTTTTATTTTTCTTCCAGAAAGCAAACAAATATAAGCTTTGCACAAGAAAGAAAAAAAGCCAGAGATGGCTATGATTCCTCATTAAAAACTGAAAGTGTGAAGCTCTAAACCCAGAGGACGATGCTGAGAGGCAATAGCCAGGAGACATTTATTGACTGGAGACAGGAAGCCACAGATGAAAGAGGAAGGTAATACAGTTTCTCCCTCTCTCTCTCTGCTATGGTAGGAGTCTCACTGTGGGGAGTTTTCCATCACAGGCCCCGGCCACGGCTGTCATCCTGGAGCACCGGCTGCTGCCTCTGGGGCGCCTCAGCCTCATTCCAGCAGGAGGGTTGAGGTGGGATTCCTCTGGGCACAGCAGGGACCTCAGGCTCCTGACTCCCTAACACCCCAGACATTAACAAAACCAAAGATGCATTCTCTCAGCTTATCCTCACGACAACCCAACGGAAAGGTACTGTTTTATCCCCATTTTAAGGTTTTCAGAGATCAAGTAAACTGAAAGAGATTAAAACTGCTTAATGAGGATCCAGGATACAATGGCGATGCCTCCTGTTTTGGAGGAAAGGGATGGGTATGGAAATGGCAAAAGCACTTCCTTTTAAAACAAAATTATGTCTCCTACATTTCCTGTTTGCGCATGAGCGACATGCGGAGGGTTGAGAAGACTATATGAGATGATAACAGAAGGAGGCACAGTGGCCCACAGTAGGCACCAGGCCAGTGGTAGGTGTCAACCCTCACAGCATCCCTGTGAGAAACTGGTATCTTCCCCCATTTACCCCTGAGGAGACTGAGGTTTGGCCAAATCAAGATGGGCCATCCAGGCAGGGAATGGAGTTGCTGGAAGGGGCCCAGTTCCCACCCAGTCTGCAAGCCTTTCCACCCACCTCAGCTGCCTCCCAAACTCTTCCTGCCCTCCTGGGTGTGCCCCAAGCTGCACCATGTGCTCATTATTTTATTCAATGCTCACAATAGCCTGGCAAAGGTGGTATATCCTTGTGCATGAAAAATAACCTAGTATTAGAGCTTTGAGACTTTCAGATGAAATGCATGTATCTTTACTTTGCAATCTTTGTATTGTTACCAGGATCAGGGCATTCTGAGAATAGCCAGGCAGGGACCACATCATCCATTTTTGCAATATTTCAGCTCTGAGTCTGAAAGACCTAAATTAGGAGAGAAAAAAAGCATATAAAATGGAAGAAGATTAAAGTTCTCTGAGTGCTTTTTCTACAAAAGAAAAAGAGAAAAGAGAAAAGCTTATTTTTCATTCAATTCAACCAGCCCAGGTAACAAGCAGCGCCTCTGGTCGCCTTTAACATCCCGCAACATAATGACTCTGCAGACACTCTCTCGAGACCAGCTTTACTGGTGCGAGGCTGGCACTGAGGTTGTCTTAAATCACGTTCTAATTTCTTCACCCCACCGGGACAGAATTATGCATTGGCGTCTGAAGACCCTTTATGACATTATGCTCTCGGAATTAGCTGTGAATCAGGAAGGAGTTTGCCCCAGAGCTGCTCCACTGACTTGATATTACAAAGTGAAAATCACATGTGTAATAATGCATGTCTGAGTGGCACTGTTTTGTACAGCTTGGAGACTAAGAACCTTTTGAAACAGGAAAAAAAAATGTAAAATCTGACTTTTGGCAGAGTAACACCCAGAAGAATATTAAAGGTAGGATTCTGAACTTTGTCTTTGATTCTTACCATGGCTCTCAAATAGACTCTTGCGGGGAGGGGAAGGTTGTGACTTAGTGGGGCAAGGAAGACTCCTGCTGATTGGCAGGGTGTTGTTTGGGGGTGGGGGGGTGGGGGGGGCAAGTTGTTACTGTCTGACATTTAAGCTGCCCATCTGAATGGTGCAGCTTTCTGTGGGGTTTTTTTGTATATAACAATTTTTAAAAGTTAGTTTGTTTTAAAGAGACCTGCTATGGACAAGGCTGAGTGCCAACTCCATGGACTTAAGATCCCTTTATCTGTTTTGGTCACTGCTGAAATTCAGCACCTAGAACAGCGCTTGGCCCATAGTAGAATAAACACTTGCTGAAGAAGAATACACAGATGAAAAAGACAATAATTCACCCATTTCCTCGCTGAGATGAAATACTTGACAAAATATGGATACCAACTAGGGTTTAAGCTCATTTGGGGGGTCTAGGTTGGGACCTACGAATCAGAATTTTAAACTTTCTATTATGCATATTTTCAAACATATAGAAAAATAGAATATAATGATCACCCGTTAACTAGATTAATAGTTAACACTTTTTGTGGGTAGTGAACACACGATACAGTGTACATATGATGGGTTGTAGAATTGTGCACCTGGAACCTGTATAATTTTGTAACCAGTGTCATCCCAATAAATTCAATAACAAGGAAAAATGATAGTTGTTAACATTTTTACCATGTTTGCCTCATCAATTTTCTACTAGAGTTTTTAAAGTAAAGTATATGGACACCATGAAAATAAGAACATTTTCCTCCTTAAAATCAATGCCATTATAGACCTAACAAAATTAATGATATTTTATCATCATCTAATGCCTGATCTCTATTTAAATTTTGCCAGTTGTTCCAAAAGTGTAAGCTGCTCACAGTTTAGTCCTACCAGGATCCAGCCCACATTTGGGTGTTATATCCCTTATAACCGAGAACAGCATTCCACCCATTTCCTTGGCATGATGTGAACTCAGTGAAAAGACCAGCCTAGCTGTCCCTCAGAATAACCTTCTTCCTGAATTTGCCCTGCTGCCAAATGTGCAGTGTCATTTAACTCACTGCACTCACCCATGCATTCCCAGCACACTAGAGTTTGGATGTAGAGGCTGGATTCCATTCAGGTTAAATGCCTTAGGTAGGATATGATTATTGAGACTATGATATTGCAACACGTCATGAGGTACATCCTATCTAATGGGCCCGTTAGCAGTAAGCCGGAGACAGCCTTACTCCTCCACTGTAAAGTTCCAGTTTTATTTTTAAACCACCAGACAATTTGTGGAGTAATACTTCAGCAGCATTAGGGTATCCAATTCCCCATTACCTAATAGCTTTATCATCTACTGACTATTCTTGCCCTTAATCAATTACTTCATTGCAGATTGGAAAATGGTGACTTTTCTACTTCTATCATTCATTCTACATTTATTAGCCAGCAACCTTTATAAGAGAAAGAGCAAGAAAGGGAGAGATTTATCTCACCAACTGCTACTGGGTCAGCAAGGTAAATAATCATCACTTTTCAGAGAAGGAGTAAGTAAAATGGTGGGGTTCTTTTTGCTTTGTTTTGTCTTTGGGTTTCTCTTTTCTGAGTATTATTTTATAGAGTCACAGATTTTTATGTATTCAGTGTGCTTGCTTCCATTGCAGTCATCCTTTTTGAAGCTCAAAATGTCCCATCTTTGGCCAATGAGTCCCTTCAAACTGGCTCTTTTTCAAGCACAGCTGGGTGTCCCAGGCCCACCTTCTACACTCGCTCATCCAGACCCAGAATCAGTCGTTTCTCTAAAAAGCCCTGATTCTTTTCAGTGGAAATGGTACTTAGAGACCAAGCTCTGGGTGCTAGGGGTACTCACCACTATTGGCTTTTCAATGCTTCTAGACCGGGGGGAGGAGGGGGGCAAACTTTTTGACTCGAGGGCCACAATGGGTTCTTAAACTGGACCGGAGGGCCGGAACAAAAGCATGGATGGAGTGTTTGTGTGAACTAATATAAATTCAAAGTAAACATCATTACATAAAAGGGTACGGTCTTTTATTTCAATAGTTTTATTAATTTCAAACGGGCCGGATCCGGCCTGCGGGCCGTAGTTTGCCCACGGCTGTTCTAGACCCTTCCAAAGGACAGAGTTGGAGAGAAATATACATGTATACCTTTTAAAATATGTTTATATTAAAATTTCCTATTCAATTTTAACAATACAAAGGTTTTAGTATAACATTTTTTATTGTTATACTTACTTTTCTCTTACACTAACTTAGTTTCTAAGAACATTAACATATCATGTATTTATTTTATCTTGCCTACAGGGGTGGGCAAAAGTAGATTTACATTTGTTCATATGGAAAAAGACATGCAGGTAATGCTTATTACAATAGCTTCATTAACTCTGTTTCACATATTCACAACTATTTTTGCCCATGCCTGTATGCTAGCTTCAAAATAAAAATATCAGAATTATAACTTGCTTTAAACTCATGAATTAAATTCACAATTTCTTTTATCTTGAGAACATAGTCCATTAAGCATGTTAAAATACTGTCTTCTAAAACATTTGAAATAATTATTTTCTTGTTGTGTTTGTTACCAATCCTATCTAATAAAAGGGTAATATGCAATTTAACCATCACTCTGTCACAAAGATGCCAGCGCCCACAGCTACAAGATAGTGGTACTCAGTACTCTCAGCCCCGCCCCGGCGATGAGGCACACAAGTGTTCCACACCCGGCCATGGAGGAGAGCTTCTGGGCAGTGGGTGCGGAGCAGCCAGGCCCCGCAGAGAGCTACTGGCACACGGATTTGTGTGCAGGGCTACGAGTTTGATATAGTATAATTACATTTATTTGTTTTCCATTCTAGGAATACTCCCAAGAGGCATCTTATATGTCAGTTCAGACTATGTAGCTTGATGGATATAAGTCTGTTTATCACCCTTAAAGTGTTATAAACAGATACATATTCACTTCTTCACTCCACTCCATACCCCAGCACATTACTTTAGGGAATAGAATAATTATTTGAGCAACTAAACCAACCAAATGTTAAAAATGACACAAAGCAGCAACCTGGAGATTGGATTGTAAAAACTTTGGAATAGAAAGAATTGGTAAAGAAAACGCCAGGGGAGAGACGGAAAGAGAGAAAAGAGGAGCTTAAAAAACCTGCAGCCCAAATTGGGGAGGGCTCAGGGGCAGGGAGGAGGGCAGGGTTTCCGTTTGTCTGGTGGCCCCACGATCTCGTGGCTTACTCATTTGCTTATCAGTCCACTTTTCCATTAATCTCTGAAGTCCCTGAAAAAGTCAGCACTGATAGCATATACGATGCAACTAAGCAAATATTCATGTTTTTTGAACAAGCTCAGTTGTTTTTTAAAATGTTGTTGCTGCTTCCACTAATACCTAGCTTCTGTTTCTACATTTCTGTGTGGTTACCTCTTATTGTTTTCATATATTAACCGTTATCAGAGCCTCCCCTGACACTCCCCTGATGGGGCTCTGCTTGGTTAGTTCTTTTTAACCCCTCAGGGCTCAGGGATGTAGAGAAAGCAGGCGAGGCCAGCTCACCGTTCCCTGACAGCTGACACTGTGCCCCCCATCGGGTCTGTTTCATGTCATAAGCAGGCAGAGTTTTCGCCTCAGGCTAGCGACACCTCGAAGGCTGCGGTGAAGCCTGTTTGTTTCTGAGGAAAGTTTTTGCCTGGAGTGAAATATGGGCCTCAGCTGTCGAGTTCTTATGCTTCTGCAGACTGAACCGAGATCCAGGAACATTTTTGTGTTTTCAAAAATGCTCACAAAGGTGTTCTCTCCATCTCTGAACGTAGCCAGGAAAATTTGTGAAGTTCTTCCCCAGATGAACTTGGCCACGCCTGTCCCCTTCCGATAACCGATGACAGGAGATATGGCCCATCCGCACTGAGCTCACAGATCGCACTCAACAAACTGTCCCTGGCTCAGGGACTCGTTTCCAAGTCTCCTCCATTCACTTTGATGATGTTACATCCTATTTGCACAACTGCAGCAGTAACTAAGTAGTATTAATTGAGCACTTATAATGTACCATGCTCAGGGCTAAGCACTTTATTTTTTTACATAGTGCCAGTTTTAAATAGTTTTAAGACATCGTATTGCCACTTTACAATTCAGTGCTTATAACGTGCCTTATTTCCTTTCCCTGTGCACATAGCCTATAGTCAAGAATTTAAAAAGCGCAGTTATTGCCGAAACCAGTTTGGCTCAGTGGATAGAGCGTCGGCCTGCAGACTGAAAGTTCCCAGGTTCGATTCCGGTCAGGGGCATGTACCTGGGTTGCGGGCACATCCCCAGTAGGAGATGTGCAGGAGGCAGCTGATCGATGTTTCTCTCTCATCGATGTTTCTGACTCTCTATCTCTCTCCCTTCCTCTCTGTGGAAAATCAATAAAATATATTTTAAAAAAAACAACGCAGTTATTTACCATACAGCAGCTCTACTTTTAAAACTGCCAAATTTGAGTCCTTCACTATTTTGTGTAGAACAATGCTAAATCTACACTCAAGGTTGGTCTAATCAAACTCCTCAATGGTGGGCCCAGAGGAGGCACCACCAGATAGAGGGGCCCCTCCCCTAGGGTAGCCCCTGGGCAACCCCTGGCAGGCCTCCTGCACTCTGTTACAGCTTAGTAATGATGGGGTTGCAGACTTTTTCCAACTCTTTCTGCTGGTGTTCAAATTCTTCCTTTTCTGAAGTCTGGTTCTTAACAAAGCAGTTGCTTTCATTGCACTTCTCAAGAATCTTCCATTTGTTCTCATTATTGATCTTGTATTAAATGTGTGAATGTCATGAATGACACCAAAACAGAGATGCCCTGAAAAAGGCATTGAGGAAAAGGGAAAGTTTTCCAAACTGTGTCTTTCTAAGCTTTCACTCTTTAAATTTATGCATTTTCCCTGGGCCTTGGCCTTGAAGAACTACCAATATGAGGGAAACCAAGTGCTGACATCTGGGAACCTGGATTATGACATCAGGGAGGAGAGAAGGTGCCCTCCACGTGGAGGCAGTGTAGGAGCTGGGACTGTGGGACACGGGACCCAGTGGAATGGCACAGACCACCCAGCGTGACACAAGGAACCTGGATTGTGTGAGCTAAACTTTTTATGCCTCCAGTATCATCTTCATTTATAGTCTACTAGAGGCCCGGTGCACAAATTCGTGCACCAGTGGGGTCCTACAGCCTGGCCTGCAGGGTCGGGCCGAAACCAGCTCTCTGGCATCCCCCGAGGGGCCCCAGATTGTGAGAGAGTACAGGCCAGTCTGAGGGACCTCACCGGTGCATGATCAGGGCCGGAAAGAGATGCGGAAGGTTGGCCAGCTGGGGAGGAACCGCAGGAGGGCTCCAGGGCATGTCCAGCCCATCTCGCTCAGTCCCAATAGGCCAGACCCCAGCAGCAAGCTCACCTACCAGTCACAGCATCTTCCTCCTGGTGGTCAGTGAATGTCATAGCGACTGGTCAAGCAGTCAACTGCCCCCTGGTGGTCAGTGCACGTCATAGCAAGCAGTTGAGCAGCCTTAGCATATCATTAGCATATTACTCTTTGATTGGTTGAACAGCTGACCGGACAACCGGACACTTAGCATATTAAATTTTTATTATATAGGATGTTCTTTCTTAGAGTTAGATAAAAATCCTCTTGAAAATGCCAGTTTGTCCAAGTTCTGCTGAGGGGAACCAAAAAAAGGTTTGTATCTGTTTGTGGGCCTGTTTTCAAGTTTAATCCCCCCACCCTGGGAGCCAGGCCCAGCGGTGGCAGGGGCCATTCTAGCATAAGTGCTCCAAGGGAAAACCAAGCCATAGCCTCTCCATACTTCCCCACCTGACAGGCCCCTCAGCCCTGGAAGAGAGACCTCCACATGCTTGGCCCACAGGAGCACCATCGGTTACCCCATCCCCACCCCCAGCTCTACCCACAGTGTTACTGAAAGCAGCAAAGGACCCAGGACTGTTAACAGCTGGACTCCGGCAACATTCTCAATCCAGTGCGTAAATCTGAGCTCCCAGGCTCACTTCTTCCCCCTGTGGATCTCTAGCTTGCTATTACACGTCCTTTTTTCTTGGGAGCCTATCTACTCAAACAAAAAGAGCCAGACAAGCCTGAGAGCTGGAACCTCAATGCTGCCCTTGGGACTGTGACTACAGAGCCTGGGAGGGACATCTTGGAAGGACTGGTGGACAAGGGCTTGGCTTCCGGGTACCACTAGTATCACTGGCTGAACAATTTCCCAGTGGCAGGAAAAAAAGAAACACTAACCTTCAGAGCCGCTGTGGTCTGGCTGAGTACGCAGAGCAGTCGGTGGGGAGCCCAGACCACAGCAGGAGCCCTGGGGCCTCCCGTTTTTTTGAAATCCAAGTCTTGACTACTATTCTAAAAATAGGAGCTGATAGCCAAAGGGCTTCCCAGTGAAAGAGAGATTTAATTTAGATAGAACACGCAGAAGGAAGCATGAAATCTGAACAGACAGCAGATAAAGGGCTAGTATGCTTCTTTCAATACGTGACCCAGAATTTAAATGAGACAGTGATCTCAAACATTCACGATTATTAAAGTCAGTCATCGGCATTCCTAACTACAGAGTGCTCACTGCTGGAAGGCTGCTGCCTCCACTGCGGTGAAGAGCCTGACTCTTGAGCTGTAGGTGAATCGACAAGAGCTACCAAGGGCCAAGGGAAACCTGGGAATGATTCTTCCAGCACTAGGATGACAATGAGGATGCTCATCAAAGTGGTTTGTTGGTTTGAGTCATGGGCATAACTGGCTGGATATGGCTCCTCAATGAAAGCTTCATTTGGGGTAGCCTGCCCTCCACCTCTCTATCCCACTTATTACATTCTATTACATGCTTTTCCATTTTATTGTATTCTCATCAGATTCACTCCCAGTAATAATAAAACACAACAGTTATTACCACTATGTTTCAAGCCCAATGCCAAGCACTTTAGATGAATTTCCTCACTAAGCATCATGCCAACTCAGTGAAGTAGGTGTTTTATTATTGTCTCCTTTTTAAAGATGGTGAGTCTGGGACTTTAGGTCACTAGCCCCAGAGCTGGGATTCAAACCCCTGACCACCTGACTTTTGGATTTAAGTTCTGATGCAATACTACCTCGCTAGACTATAAGCACAAAGGCAGGAACAGTGCCATTCATTCATTTATGCAACAAGGTTTATTGAACAACTACTTCAGACTCTTCTGAGCTATTTGAAGTTCCAGGAGTATAGTAAGCAGGCAAGTTTCCTATTTGAAAAAGCTAACGTTCTAGGGATTAGAAAACAAACAAGAAACAAGTAACCAGTAAATAAAAAAGTTAAGTCATAAGTGGTAAGGTTTCAATAGGCAAAGCACATAAGCTGGCTAGAGAATGACAGTGCAGGTGTGTGGCCCCCAAAGAGAGTGCAGCTTCAGTCTGGGTGATTGGGGAGGACCCCTCTTAGGGGGTAACATCTGAGCTGAGACGTGCAAGATAAGGAAGGAAGAGAGTCCCAGCGAAAGGTCCCAGGCATGTTCAAGAACTAGAAAGGAGTGTGGCTGGAGTGAAATAAACCAGAAGAGTCTATCTGATGCCGGAGGTGAGATTTTATTTTCATTGTAATAAAAAGCCAACATTGTCTCCTTCACCACTGAATCCAGAGAACTTAGTGATGTGTTTAAGGTACATGTAATAGTCACTGAGTAAAATGCTTGTTACCTAAAGGAGTGAAAGAGTGAACTATATCCAGTTTCCAGCTCTAAGGAAGAAGGTACAGAACCGTGTATCCTGCAGGGGACTGAGACCCTGACATTGACCCAGGTGCACACGGAGGGCAGGGCCTGGTGGTTTGAAACCCGAGAATGGAGAACGGCCCATTGAAGGCCTTTCCCACTTTGTTGCACATCTACAATACAAGGAGTAGGAGATGGGAGGGCCATTACTGTGTGTGTGTGTGTGTGTGTGTGTGTGTGTGTGTGTGTGTGTGGTGCCCCTACTCACAATCTGCGCAATAGCTTTCCTTTTGGCCATGTGTACAATCCTCTTTAATCTCTGGAGGACAGAATGCATACGAGGACTGTAGTCCTCATTTCTGGTGACAGATTCTTAAGAGTCATGTTTGCTACTTCTGAGGGACCTGAGTATGAGCAGGAAGGGAAGTTGGCAAAGAAGCACACCAGCCTCCCCAAGGACGGGGGAGCAATGGGCTTAAGCCAGTCTGTACCTAACACTGTTTGCCTGACTCACCTGTGATATGCCACCTGATGAGACCGATTATCTGATTACCTCCAAGCCCCAGATTCACCGTAGGAAGTAAGCATGCAGGCCACTTCAAATACCGGTCCTTGCCTGGCACATTCTTATTTTGCCAAGAAATTTACCAGCCTACCCACATATTGCTTCTATCCCTCCAAATGCTCAAAAGATAGCACCTAGACAAGCACATGCTCTTCGGAGGGTGAGCCCAAAGTGCCACTGTGAACTGAGTGAACTTTGGCCTCCATGCTCTACATCCTCACCATTTTCTCCTACCATGCTCACCACCACCACCACCACCACCAGTGACCCATGCTGCTGCAAGAGCAGGGTAGGGACAGAACCTACACAGAACCTAGACACAGAACCTACACAGAACCTACAGACAGAAGAACTTCGCTGGAGAGAACATGGCAAAAGATCCTGGACAGAAACTGGCCACAGAACCTAGAGACAGAACCTAGCGAGAGAACATGGCAAAAAATCCTGGACAGAAACTGGCCAAAGAACCTAGAGACAGAACCTAGCGAGAGAAGATGGCAAAAGATCCTGGACAGAACCTGGCTACAGAACTTGGTTGGAGAACCTAGACAGAACCTGGCTGAAGAACCCGGCTACAGAACCTGGCAACCGAACCTGGCTGGAGAACCTAGCGAGAGAACATGGCTACAGAACCTGGCTGGAGATCCTAGACAGAACTTGGCTGGAGAACTGGCTACAGAACCTGGCTGGAGACCCTGACAAGAGAACCCGGCTATGATGATCACCTGGAAAAAAAAAAAGAGCAGGGTAGGGAGGCAGTGTTGTTTGGAAGCAGACCTGGTTTTGAATTGCAGTTTTACTACTGTTAGCAGTGTGGCCTCAGTCAAGCTACCCACCCTCCGTGTGCCTCGGTGAGCCAATCTGGAAATGTAAGAGAATAGCGTGGAGTATATTAAAATGCAAAAAGCACTGGAGCACCTAGCTCCGTATCGGGCATACATTCCATGTTCATGCTGTCCTTCTCCTCACTCCCCTGGACCAAAGTCCATTCCCTTGTCCCTAAGGACACTGCCCAGCACTGAGGGAAGATGCTCACAAACTCATTCTCCCAGAGATGTTAATATCCAATCAGTTTTATGTATTTCTCCTCCCAGTGGTATTTGAGTTCCAATCAGCAAGGTTGACTCCACAGCAATTCCTAGTTCAGGGATTTCATGTCGTGTGGCCACATTGGCAGGAGTAAGGCCTCCCCTAAGCACAGCACACCGGCCTGGGCCAAGCCCACGAGTCAGCAAACCGGGTATCTGTGAGTTTACCATGCCCTTGGCCCCACTTCCACATGGTACCACCATAGTTCATTCAAACAAGAGGCTAATGAGGAAAAAACACATAAAGCTTTGAAAAAAAAACTTATACACAGCAAACTTTTATTAACTCTAGGAGATAGATAAAAAATTCATTAATTTTTCACTTGAATTTTGAGTCAGATTCACTTGAATGCTGACTTTGATAAACGTTTGACAGTCCAGCCTGCTTTCAATAGCTAACTAGCTGGGATGGGCACTCTTTCAAGTCTCCCTGCTTTCACGTCTCTTCTTCACTCTACCTGGAGAGCTCTGATCACTCCTGCACCTGGCAAAATCCTACTCATCTTTGAAGGCCTAGCTCAAAAGCCATCTTCTCTGTAAAACTTTTCAAGATCTACATGCAACCATCCTGCAAAATTAGGCACACAATTCTTTATCTCTCAGTGTTTTGTTCCTACCTTTGGAATAAGGTTGGCCACCACGATTCCCACATCACATTGTAGTACAATGGGTGGTCTGTGCTCTGTCTCCCACAACAGACAGAGCAATGACAGGGCAAGAGCCCGGTTTAATCCCCTTTGTACCCCTGGTATCATGCACTGTGCCTGGCATACTGTGTGCCCTCAGTAAATGTTGGTGGAATTGAATTCGTTAACGTTGGGGGAAGTATCGATTCTCCTCAAGCCTCAGTTTCCTCCTTTATAACAGGTGACAAAGATAACAAAAGGTCAGTGTTCAGATTCAATGTCAGATGTGAAATACTGTCTTGTACCCAACATAGACCCTTATATATAATTAGCTCAATAAGTTGATCAAATTAATCCTTTCAGTAAAAAATATTTAGATATTGTGTGCCCAGTGCATCTCAGTAGACAGACTAGGCAATGACCCTGATCGCATGAAGTTTATGTATCAGAGGAAAAAAGGTGCCTAGAAAGCAAATAAATAAACCTGAGATATTAGTGATAAGCACTTTGTACAAAATTAAACAGGATGATACATAAAGTTATCTGGGTAAGGGAGCTGGTAGGAAGGCTTCTCAGAAGAGGTTCTGTTTAAGCTGGAATTCACATGAGCAGAAGGAACCCTATGAAGATATGGGAGAAGAGCACTCTGGGCTTGGCAACAGCAAGCGCAAAGGCCCTGCAGCAGGTACAAGGTAGAAGAATTTAGAAGAGAAAAACAAGGTCAGTATGATGGGAGCATGTTGATTTAAGGGAGGAACGAAGGAGATGCATTTGGAGATGTAGGCAAGGGGTAGATTATTTGGGGACCTAATAGACTAGGATCAGGAATTCATATTTTATTCACAGTGTAATGAAAAAACTATTTAGAGATACTTAATCTGGACAGTGACATGAAATAATTTGTTTTTAAAAGCTTACTCAATGATTGTTTAAAGAATGAGTTGTAGGAGCAAGAGTGGAGGCAGGGAGACCAGTTGCTCCTATCTGTAGCATAGGAAGGAGATGCTGACGGAAGATGGAGAGGAGAGGATCTGAATACCTTTCAGAGACAGAGCCAAGGGACTTACTGATGAAAAATGAGGGAACATGAGAAATCAAGCATTATGAAGAGATTCTGACTTAATTTTCTAGTGAGATTAAGTTGCAAAGTACATAAAATATTTTAAAACAATTAGTTGTAGGTGTACTTTTCCATATTTTTTTCTGGCTAAGTACAATTAAAAACTCTGGATATAATGATACAAGAAGGTTGAAAGTAAAATGATGGAAAAAGGCATATCATGCAAGCATTAATCAAAGGAAAACAGGAGTGGCTATGTTAATATTAAATAAAGTAGACTTCAGAACAAAGAAAATTACTAGAAACAAAAAGGGACATTACATAATGACAAAGGGATCAGTCCATTAGGAAGATACAGCACCAAATGTGTATGCACCAAACAGCAGAGCTGCAAAGTATGGGGAGCAAAAACTGATAGCACTGAAATGAGAAATAGGCAAATCCACAGTTATAGTTGGAGACTTGAACAGTCCTCTCTCAACAACTGATAGAACAACTAGACAAAAAATTAGCAAAGTACAGAAGAACTAAATACCATCAACCAATGGGTTGGCATTCATAAAACACTCCACTCACAACAGCAGAATCCATAGTTTTTTCAAGTATTCACAAATCATACACCACATCCTGGGCCTTAAAACAAATTTCAATAAATTTAAAACTATTGAAATTATTATTTCAAGGATAAGAAAATACTACAAACAAATCTATATAGTCACATCTGACAGCTTAGAAGAAATTGATCAATACCTCACAAAAAACACAAACTACTATTATTATTCAACTAGAGGCCCAGTGCATGACATTTGTGCACTGGAGGGGGAGAGTCCCTCAGCCCAGCCTGTGCCCTCTCACAGTGCGGGACCCCCCTGAAGGGTCCTTAGCACTGCCGAGGAGGCGGGAAAGGCTCCTACCACCACCGCTGCGCTTGCCAGCTGTGAGCACAGCTTCTGGCTGAGCAGTCCTCCCCCAGTGCTCCTCCTATGTTGAGCGTCTGCCCCCTGGTGGTCAGTGCACATCATAGCTACCAGTCTTTCCACCGTTCAGTCAATTTGCATATTAGCCTTTTATTATTATTATTCAACTAGAGGCCCAGTGCACAAAAATTTGTGCACTCAGGGAGGGGGGTCCCCTCAGCCTAGCCTGCGCCCTCTCGCAGTCTGGGACCCCTCGGAGGATGACCACTTGCTGGCTTAGGCCTGCTCCCCGGGCGATTGGGCCTAAGATGGCAATCAGACATCCCTCTGGCAGCCCGGCAGCCCTCGGGGGATGTCCACTTGCCAGTGGGAAGCAGGCCTAAACTGTAGTTGGACATCCTTAGCGCTGCTAAGGAGGCAGGAGAGGCTCCCACCACCACCGCTGTACTGGCAGCCATCAGCCTGGCTTGTGACTGAGCAGAGCTCCCCCATGTGAGAGCGCACTGACCACCAGAGGGCAGCTCCTGCATTGAGCGTCTGCCCCCTGGTGGTCAGTGTGTGTCATAGTGACCAGTCATTCGCAGTCTTTCTGCTGTTAGGGTCAGTTTGCATATTACCCTTTTACTATATAGGATAGAGGCCTGGTGCACAGGTGGGGGCCGGCTGGTTTGCTTTGAAGGGTGTCCCAGATCAGGGTGGGGGTCCCCACTTGGGTGCCTGGCCAGCCTGGGTGAGGGGCTGATGGCTGTTTGCAGGCTGGCCATACCCCCTTTAGGGTGAGGGTCCCCACTGGGGTGCCTGGCCAGTCTGGGTGAGGGGCTGAGGGCCGTTTTCAGGCTGGCGGGTGACTGAAGCTCCCAGCCTCTCCTTTTTTTCTTTTTTTTTTTATTCTGGGATTTATTTACCTTCTATAATTGAAACATTGTTGCCGTCACTGGCGCTTCCAGCTCTGAGGCCGGGGGCTGAAAGCAGGTATCTGGGGTTTGTTTAGCTTCTATAATTGAAACATTATTGCTTCCAGAGCTCAGAGCTGGGCCACGGCAGGCAGGGAACCTTGGCTTCCTCCATCACTGGAGCAAGCAAGCCTCCTGCTCGCTTCAGCTGCGTGGCTGCTGGCCGCCATCTTTGTTGGCAGTTAATTTGCATATTGCCCTGATTAGCCAATGGGAAGCATAGTGGAGGTACGGTTAATTACCCTTTTTGTCTTTTATTAGATAGAATATGAAATAATTTGATAATATTTAAAATTTGTAATTTAAAAGCTGCACACTGCCTCCAAATCTCTAGGCCTTTGCCCTGGCCAGTGTGGCTCAATTGGTTAGAGAATTATCCCATACACTGAAAGGTCTTGGATTCATACCCAGGTTGCAGGTTCCATCCTTGGTCGAAATGTGTACAGGAGGCAATCAATTGATGTTTCTCTCTCTCTCTCTCTCTCTCTCTCTCTCTCTCTCTCTCTCTCTCTCTCTCTCTCTCTCCTTCTTCTCCTCCCTCTCCTCCTCCTCTTGCTCTGCCTCCTCCTCCCTAAACACATATCCTTGGGTGAGGATTGAAAAATAAATCTGTAGACCCAGATTGTTTCACTGGAGAATTTGATCTAATGTTTGAAGAATTAGTAACAATCATAAACAATCTCTCCCAGAAAATAGGAGATAACATTTCCCAATTCATTTCATGAAGCCAGCATTACTCTTGCACCCAAACCAGACACCAACAGTATCAAAGAAGAAAACCACAAACCAGTATCCCTCATGCATATAGATGTAAAAAAAAAAAGTCCATAACAAAACATTAGCAAACATAATTCAGCATTATATAATAAATTCTAAATCATGACCTAGTAGGGTTTATTCTGGGGATGCAATCCTACATTAATATTTAAATATCAATCAATGTAATCCACCATATTAAAAAGCTAATGAAAAAATATAATCTTATCATGTACGGAAAAAGCTTTTGAAAATGTAGCATCCATTCTTGATTTATAAAAAAAAAACGCTCAGAAAAATAAAGATAGAAGGAACTTTCCTCAACTTGATAAAGAACAAACAAACAAACAACAAAAAACTGCAACCAGCATTATACTTAATGGCAAAAGGCTGCTTGAGATTGGGAACAAGGCAAGGATGTGCACTCTCACCACTCTTATTCAGCATAATATTGGAAGATCTGGCCAGTACAATTTTCACAAAAATTAACTCAAAATAAATCATAGATCTAAAGTAGAACACAAAACTTCTAACACTGAAATGCAAAGAGAAAAGAAAATGAAAAGACAATATTCAAGAACTGTGGGATGATTACAAAAGTTTCAACAAACATGTAATAGGAATATCAGAAGAAAGAAAAGAATGAGAGAAATATTTGAAAGAATAATAACTGAGAATGTCCCAAAATTAATGACAGACACCTACCCATTATACTGGTTTCCCTCAGTCCAGAGCCTCTCCAGGGTCCCAGAATGCAGATAGCTTCTGTGTTGGTTTGCTAGGGCTGCCACAGCCAAGGACCACAGACTGTGTGGCTCAGACAATAGAAGTTTACTTTCCACAGTTCTGGAGGCAAGAAGTCAGATCCTGGTCCAGCAGGGTTGGTTTCTTCTGGACTCTTTGGCTTATAGATGGCCCTTTTTCCCGTCTTCATGTGGCCTTCCCTGTGTGTGTCCTAATCTAAGGACAACAATCATATTGTATTAGGGTCCTCATAATTACCTCTTTAAGGGCCCTACCTCCAAAAACAGTCACATTCTGAGATGCGGGGAGTTAGGACTTCAACATATGAAGTTTGGGATCGAGTAGAATTCAACCTGTAACACCTTCCTTATGTTCCTTCATGCAAATCCTTTCTATAACTCCCTTTACCTTCATCATTCCAAAATTTGTTGGTATCTCATTTCCTAATGTCCTGTTTCCTTTTGGCTGTTTATAGTTTATTCATTTTTAATCCTTTACTATGATTTTACTAGAGGGAGAGAAATGAATGTGCTCAATCCCCCATCTTTATCCAGAAGCCCCTAACCATCCTTTAAATAACCAGCTCCCTCTGAGAAGTCCTCTTACCAACAAAGACCATAGTAATCTCTCATTTCTCTTAACTCCTAATTCGTTGAACATATAGCTGCCTTCTGTTTCATTTTTATTAGCCTTTGAGTTAACATATTTCTATTTTACCCAGTGAATATCCAGTACAGTGTTGTGGTCACTATTTGATTGATAAAAATAAGCATTTTTATGAATGTATATGACCCCATTCCTATAATTCAGAATCAGTTTTTTAATTGTTTTAATGTAGTAGGTTCATGAACACATTACATCATGATTTCACAATGTACCACCCTATTATACAGCGCCTTACAGGAGAAGGAGGTACAAGAGTTCACATCCAAATCTGAAAACAGAAGGCACACTGCCACCTTCTGATCAAAGCTAAAAATGCAGCCCTTAAAAGGACAATAACACAGCTCCAAGTTAAGTCAAAAGCAAGCCTAAGACAATTACACAAATGAGACTCTGATTTCCTTCTAACAAATGTTAGGGGTCGTGTAACTAAAATCGATATTGATCACTAGAGTAATGAAAAATTTAAACCTGAATTCAGGTGATGCACAGAAAGCTGACCTGTTAACAGGATCTTCCACGTTCACTTAAGGAGCCTCATTCCCTTCTGTGATTTTCTGAGTTTCCTTCAGGCCTGGGCTCAAAATTCTCTAGTGGTAAGTTTCTGCTTGATTGTTAGTGAAAACTTTCTTCTGCTCTGCTCTCTCAAATGCAGTGACAAATCCAGTGTGCTGAGAAATGAGATGGCAACATGCAGTGGCCTCACCAACACGTTTCAGACCGCAGGACCTGAGTTCAGACTCCACACCCAGTGTGGAGATTTGCCTGACTTACTCTGATGGTCCAAATCAGGCTTTCTTGGGTGGAAACAAAAGGGAGGGGGTTAGGAAAATGGGCAAAGTTCAGGTACCTGATGCAACAGACATGAAACAAACAAAAAACGTAAAGCCCCCGTTTAGGGAATCACAGCATTTTTTCTGCGTTCTTGTGTGTTCACGGGACTCTGTCTTCGGGAAGACTCTCTCATTGTTCTGGAAACACAATTTAAGTTTGGGTCAAGCATGTCTGAAGGAAGTGCCTGCCCTTTCTTCCAGGGAAGCCCTGCGAGCAGGAGTGATCCAAAGGCAAGGGCAGAGGCTGCAGACTGAGACGCTGAGGAGCTTCAGAGAAGTCATCTTCGCAGAGGCAGTGACCTGGGCCAAGACTGCAGCTGGTTTCTGCTTCCTCTGGCTTCGGCCAGCTGGTAGAGAATTCTGGACTTCCGGGGGTCCCGTGCAGAGCAGCAGTTGGCTCCAGGAACAGAGGCCTCTCCTCTTCTCGGTCCCATATGCTGTGACAAGGTCCTCAAGTATTGTTACGTTGTATCAGTCTCTGCCTTCTAGTATGACCCGTGGGTGGGAGGCTGACAGCGGGGCCTGTGCCCACACTTGGGGTTCAGTGGAGGGGCAGCAGCGAGGAGAGGAGGCTGCGAGACAGCCAGGCAGGGAAGCCTGCAGCAGCAGCCCAGAGAGCTGACAAGGGGCAGTCAGGATGGATTTGTGCCAACACTCCCTGGGCTAGTGTTTCTGGGCCCCAGTAGAAGACTGACGCCTCCCGGGGACACAGGAAGAAGGCGCAGGCCATGTTTTGGGCCATCAGAGGGATGAATGATCCCTAAAGCAGGAGCCTTTGAGGATACCTAGAGACAGTTATATAAGTCTATCTGAATCTGGTGCTCTCTGGAGTCTGCATAATGGGGCTTCATCCTAGACCTGTCCCCAAGAGGTCTAGGATGGGTTTCAGGCACTGCAGCAGGCCAGAGGGGAGATGCCTTAGGCAAGAGGCCTCCTCCAGCACTTGGTGGTGGCTGTCTAATGCAGGGCTAGAGAAGAGGACATGGTCATGTCTATAACCAAGCAGGGCTTCACCACGGCCGGACTCCAGGATACTACTACTGCCCTGGGTTTTGAACTGAAGGCTCTTAGGGCTAAAATCAGGTCAGTAGCAGAGAACCAGATATGCATGCCGGTTGTCTCAATTTATTGCTGGGTAAGCAATAGATGAGTCCTTTCCTTTCCTTTGATCCTCTTGTCATCCTAATAAGCTACCACCTGCCCCATGAACAGTAACTAATCACAAAGAATTCAAGGATGTTTGGCACAAAAAGCTTGAGGCAGAGTAGAAAGGAAAGGGTTGAACATGGTATAATCTTTGGAATAGCAAACCAAAAAGCACAGAAGTAGGACAACTTCTTGGTCTCAGCCTCGCCTTATGTCATTACAAACGCACTATTTCACTCTAGTTCAGGATCTGCCTTGACTTCATAGTTTATGCTCTGATGTTACATGCATATTCAATTATCCCAGTGAGAATAAATGCCCAAATCACCATTATTTAAATGGACTCCATAAAGTAACCATCAAAACAATTTAAAGTAAACATCAAAACAATTTATTGATGACAGAAATGGGGAAGCAGGGAAAGTAGAAGAGAAGCAGGTATGTGTATGCCAGTAGTTAAAACAGACCCAAGTATCCTATACAGACTCTTACATTTCCCACGACACACAGACACACGATGTGCACAAGCACACACACTATGTGCACATGCACACATATAACCATGCACCTCCTCCCTCTCAAAGGAACATCTGCAGTCCTCTGTGACTGCACTTTTGTGACATCTCTTCCTCTCCAAAGTCCATTCTGATACTCATTTCAGATGCAGGTCCCATGCACTAAAGCACTGGAGGAACTTCCCACGTGCACTCTAGTCCCTAGAAAGACCCTGACACACTAGAAAAGGGGCCTCTGCTTGGAGGAGGCCGATGGGGCTTCTGATGTGGCCATGGCTGGGCACTGCCTTTAGGGTCCTCCCTGCCTTTGAGGTGACACTCCCCAGTGACCTTACAGCCTCCCTGTGCGACCAAGACACAGGGGTCAGGCAACTACGCAGGACAGAGTGAATCAGGCAGAACAGGGCCCAAAGAAACACGAATTCCTTTCTCATGTGCCAACTACTACCACGGTGACGGGCAGGGAGGCCTCCAGGACCTACCTGTGGTTGACTGAATGAACTACAGAACTCATACAAGACTGTCGGCCACACTCTCTCCTCCCACCATCTTCGCTACCCAGGTTTCAGTATTGGGCAACACAATCAAAGATTACACCTTCACGTTTGCTAGACATGCTGGCAGACTTCTACTAATACTGAACAGCCTTGCTAAGAAATTAAAATTCACTTTCCCTTTGATTCTTATTGGCGTGCGTTCAGCCACATAGGTGCTATTTTCAAAAGATCCAGTGGGTGGCAGTAATACGAAAGAAATGCCAGCTGTCCTGCTTTTCTGTTCCAACTTGTTCAACACTGACTATAGCACAGAAGAGCCAAAGTGCCTGTCAGACTAACCTCTGCCTGACTCCCAGCTTCGCAGGGCAACTTGTCTCCTGGAGCCTGTTTCCAGGATGAAGTGAGATGATAGATGCAAAGCCCCTGGTACAGCATCTAGCACACAATAGAGTGCATGTAAATGACAGCTATATTAATCACCAAGCCTGTTTGAACTGCTGTGACCAGTAAGAGAGTTGCACATGAGAAATTCCATAGAAAATTCCTATTCCCTTTAAAAGCAGTTTCGGGATGGGGAGAGGAACTATCTGAACACAATTCTGTAAAAGAAAAGAAAATTAATCCCCATTGATGATGAAAAGGTCTTCAATGTCCAGGCAAGTTCTTTGAGCCACACTTAAAAGGCTCTTCATCTGGATCCTTCATCTCTTTCTATAAGGCTTGAAGTCATTCATTCATGTATTCAGCAAATATTTATTAACTTCATATTATGTGCCAGATAACAGGCTTTGGAAAGTCATCTCTTAAAAACACACTGCATGCTTGTAATCCCAACAATGTGAAGACTAATTCTGTCCCCACTGAATCCATTCATCATGTGATCCATGAACACAACCTGCGGGACAACTCACTTCTTGCAGGACAGTGATGGTCTAACTTAATCTTGGGCACATGGTTTGACAAAGGCCTTTCTGACTTGAGGATTTAATTTTAAAGTCAGCAACATATATTATATATACACCAGCCACTGTGCGAGTTGTTACAAATATAAAAATCAAAGCTGCAGCCTCTGCCTTCCAGGATCTGAGAGTTAGTGGGGTAATCAGGCAAGAATAGCAACTACAGTGAAGAGTGACGAATGCAATGACAGAAGTCTAGACACAGGACACGAAGCTCACCTGATGGGATCCAAGAAGGTAACCCCCAAGAGGAGACCAATTAGAAGAATATGGCAGAGCGTAGGAACTAAATAATGAACATTTGAACTAATTATAATGGAAAAAAAGTTAACATTATACAATTTTTAATGCAAATTCTAAAGCAAATCTTGGCCCAGGCTAGTTTGGCTTAGTGGTTAGAGTGTCAGCCTGCAAACAAAAGGTCACAGGTTGAATTCCCAGTCAAGGGCACTGTAACTTGGTTGCAGGTTCCCTAGCCCCGGTTGGGGTGCATGTGGGAGGCAACCAATCAATGAGTCTCTCTCACGTCGATGTGTGTGTGTCTCTCTTCCCCCTCCTACTCCCTCCCTCCCACTCTCTCTAGAAATCAAAGGAAAAAATATATTCAAGTGAGAATTTAAAAAAAAAATAAAAATATAAAGCAAATCTTGGGATTCATACTTCTTCAGGCTAGTCCCTATCCAGACAACACAACATGAATAATACAACTAGAGTAGTCCAAATAGCTGTAGATTAAATTAGAAGACAGCATGCTCTGAACCCACTCTGCTATTTTTAAACGCTGTAATCATGGAAACACTAACTCTGAAGCTCCTTTTCTTATGTTAAAAATGGCAGTAACACTACCTGCCCTGACTACTTGTAAGTTTCTTCTAAGGATCACATAAGAAAAGATCCTATATAATAAAAGCCTAAGTGTCCGGTCATTCGGTCATCCGTTCAACCAAAGAGTAATATGCTAATGATATGCTAAGGCCACTCAACTGCTTGCTATGATGTGCACTGACCACCAGGAAGCAGACAGTTGACCAGTTGACCAGTTGCTATGCTATGCACTGACCACCAGGGGGCAGTCAACCAGTCACTATGATGTGCGCTGACCACCAGGGGGGGCAGATGCTCTGACCAATAGGTTAGCTTACTGCTGGGGTCTGGCGGATTGGGACTGAGTGAGATGGGCCAGACATGCCCTGTAGCCCTCCCGTGGTCCCTCCCTGGCTAGCCAACCTCCCACATCCCTCCCCGGCCCTGATCGTGGGTGGGTGGGAGATAATCAACCAAAAACCATCTATATATATAAAAGCCTAAGCAACTGTTACAACCAGTCGACTGGTTGCTATGATGCGCATTGACCACCAGGGGGCAGATGCTCAACCCAGGAGCTGCCCCCTGGGGGTCAGTGTGCTCCCATAGTCAACCTCCCACAGCCGGCCAACCACTTGCAGTCCCTCCCCCCGGCCAGCTGGCTGGCCCCGATCAGCCCCTATTGGGACTGGGTGAGATGGCCACAATCACCCCGGTCACCAGCCAGGCCGAGGGGCCCCACCCATGCACAAATTCGTGCACCAGGCCTCTAGTCCTGTATAATAAAAGGCTAATATGCAAATCGACCAAATGGTGGAACAACCGGTCTCTATGACATGCACTGACCACCAGGGGGTAGACGCTCAATGCAGGAGCTGCCCCATGGTGGTCAGTGTGCTCCCACAGGGGGAGCGCCACTCAACCAGAAGCCAGGCTCATGGCTGGCGAGTGCAGCGGCGGTGGTGGGAGCCTCTCCCACCTCTGCTGCAGGCAGGCAGTAAGGAGCAAAGGGTCCCGGACTGTGAGAGTCCCAGACTGCGAGAGGGATGTCTGAGTGCCAGCTTAGGCTGTAAGCCAGCAGGTGGACATCCCCCGAGGGGTCCCAGACAGCGAGAGGGCAGAGGCCGGGCTGAGGGACCACCCCGAGTGCACAAGTTTCATGCACTGAGTCTCTAATGAGAAATAATTTTTTTGCCTTTATAATACTTTTCTATTCATCTAAATCAACTTCTTACTAACGGCTTGAGAAAAAATTCAAGTCATTCAAAATTCAATACACATGTGTAAGCTATACATAAAAGGCTAAATTTTATTGTTTGTTATATACCATAAAAAGACAATACAATTTGCAATGCATAACATTAATAAATTCTAACCTAAGGGTACCGTGACTATACAAACTATGATCATCTCAATAATTTATATCTGGACAATAATCTTTGTAAATAGATTATGATTACTCATGCAATTGTAAGTATAACAATGTATGATGCAACAAAAATTATCAACAGTGTAAAATACAGTTTTAAATTTGATGCTGATAACAGCTATAGGATGGTGACCTAGTATTCATTGTTGGTGTTAATCCTCACCGGAGAGTATTTTTCCATTGATTTTTAGGGAGAGTGGAAGAGAGAAGGAAAGACAGAGAGAAACATCGATGTGAGAGAAACACATTGATTGGTTGCCTCCTGCACGTGCTCTGACCAGATATATGCCCTTGACTGGAATCTAACCCAGGACGCTTTGGTCCACAAGCCAATGCTCTATCCACTGAGCCAAACCAGCAAGGCGACCTAGTATGTTTTTTAACAATTTGATACTCTCTAAAATAAAGTTGATTTTAACAACAGTTACAGGATGCCCAAAATTTGCTAGGTTGCTACTTTTAAATTTACTAAAATTGATTCTTGCTGTTAAATTAAATTAGATTGTACAAATATTAATTGAGCACCTAACCAGGTGCAAAGGACTGTGCCAGGTACTGTACAAAACAAGGATGAGTGGAATACTAACCCTGCTTTTAAAGGCTTTATAGATAGATACACACTCATACACAACACATACACACATAAGCTGTATGCTAATTCCTACTTAAATATTCCCAGTTTTTAAATTTTCTACACTTTGCTTTAGATTATGTGCCTTTAGTATATATATGATGTGGATGTCATGAAGAAAAAATCTGAAGCATTAAATCTAAGGATGCTGTGACTCCTCAATGAGCCGATATAAAGTCTAGTTAAAAGTCTCTTTTCAACATAAATACTAAAAATACTTATCCTGCAGCTAAGTAATTTTGTTAATGAACTGGCACAATGATATTAAAAAGTCTTATAAAGAAACAATCCAGTTACCTACTTAACTCTCTCTATACAAATATAACTTTACTCATATGCTAATGAAGCAGCTTGCCATGTAGAAATAATGTTACACTTACAGGGCACTGGAGAATATATCTATATCTATAACATTTAAATGACTTACAAAATACTGATCTTTACAAATATACCTCATTATTTATATTTTTATTTTCAGAAAAGACTTATAAATAGATCACTTATAAAGAATACATTTCTCACTAAATCACAATTCACTTTATAGTTAATTAACTTATATCCAAAGTCCTGTATAATTTCATTTTCTTCAACGCAAAACAAAACTTTATTTTAGTAGAAAAAAATTTACATGTGAAATTCAAAGACAATAATTTTAGTAAAAATGGAAATCAACCACCATATCTTTTCTTGAGTTCTTCAACAGAATTATCCTTCAACCCTGAGTTCTCTATGTGACTGAATAATATATGTGCAACTGAAAAAGAAAAGAAAAAAAGTGTCCCATTTTAATCTCCATTTTTATAAAAGTTTAGTAAAACAAAAATTAAAGGGAATAATCTGATCTGTCAAATAAAACATTTTACATTTGAAAGTTATAATATAAAGGTTATTTCTAAATTCTAATTCAGATATTTAAAAACCAATCTGAGAATAGAAAATTATATAGCAATCCAATGTTTACCAAAATATTTTGCTTTAGCAGTAAAAAATTTCCTCTACACCCTCAATGACATTAACTTTACAGAGTAAACTTAACTCATTCTAAGCTTCCTAAAATTTTTACTCTATTTAACTATTTTACTTAATATTATAATTAACTGTTTTTCAAATATTATAAATAACTTTATTTTAGAAGAAAATGTTATATCTCTAACTGAAAATTAGCAATAACATCTACAAAATCATGTTGATGGGCTAGTTATACATTTTATAATCTATATATATAAAAGCCTAAGTGACCAAACGACCGGTTGGCCAGTCGCTATGAAGCGCACTGACCACCAGGGGGCAGACGTTCAATGCAGGAGCTGCCCCCTGGTGGTCAGTGCACTCCCACAGCCAACCTCCCAGGCCCCTTCCCCCCTGATTGGCTCCGTTTGGGGGGCCGGCTGGCCTTCTGATAGGCCTGGATCGCTGGCCAGACCAAAGGACCCCACCTGTGCACGAATTTGTGCACTGGGCCTCTAGTATATCATAAAATAAGATATATAACTATTAAGTGTTCAAAGATCTTCCTATAAACTATGTAAAATTCTTTATCTTTCACACCACTGAATGGTCCACACTCTACACTTTGGAAAAATACTGTTATAGTTCATCTATTTCTCAACATTAAAACTAGCTAACAATTGTTAATAATAATGGCAATAATAGAAGATAAGAGCAGCTAATATTTATTGAAAGTTTAGTTACATGCCAGGAACCATTATAAGTGCTTCCCATGTTTAACTTAGTGGACAGTGGAGACCCAACCAGGATGGAAGGCCAGTCTGAAGAGCCAACTCACATTCTTTGAGTACACTTTAACTTATCACATTATAGTGGCAAGAAATTCATTCATTCAACATGCTTCTACTAAGAAGTTATTGTGTACTAAGCACTGTTCTATGCCTGAGGCCTAGAAAATAGTAGAGAAAGTTCCTGCTCTCATGGAGCTTTAATTCTATTAGGGAGAGAAATAATAAACATATACATGGAATACTGCCAGCTAGTTATGTATTATGAAGAAAAGTAAAGCAGGGCAAGAATACAGAGGGTGACGAAGGAGGGGAAGCAGGCAGTTATTTTAACTAGGCCGGTGAGGAAAGGCATCTCTGAATGTTAGACGGAAACTTAAATAAAGTGAGGAAGCAGGTGGGGAGATATTCTAGGCTGCGGGAACAGCCAAATGCAAAGCCCCAGAGGCTAAATTACGTCTGGTAGTTTGGTATATTAAAAAAAAAACACCCAGCGGTGTAGTGGGCAGAGTGAAAACAGTGTTAGAAGATGAGGTTAGAATAGTAATAAGTAAGAGCAATACTTCTCGGGAAATTTCAGGAATTGTTTTTGATTAACTGAAGATGAAACAGAAATTTCTTTTGATTTAAATTCTACTTTAAAATTTCTCTAAGTTATATATTCACTTCCCTAAGTACAACATAAAGGGTATTTTTTCTTACTGATTGAGTCTTATTCAATGTCACTGCTAGATACATAAAGAAGAAAAGGAGCCCAAAGTACATTTAGCCTAAGAGGTTTGAAAACGGTACAAGGTTTCCCTATCTTTAAAACTAAAAACAGTGGTACTCTGGTATTCTAATGATTTTTTTCTCTTTTTCCTAAAACTATACAGTATAGAGCAAAACCTCTAGGTAATTTGAAGATTTTCAGCATTTGATCTTACTTAAATTAGGGTCCCCCAAAGTAACACTATCTTCCAAAGACTGAGATATAGAAGGAAGGGATCTAATTCAGGCTCATCACTTGCCACTCTTTACCCCTAACTCGACAATCCAGCCACACTGCCTTTCCTGCCTCAGAGTCTCTGAAAACATCATCCCTTCAGTCTAAAACTCTTCCCTACCCACTTCATCTAACTGAATCCTGCCCTTCTGTGAGAATTCAGCTTAAATGAAACAAACTCAAGAAAATTAGCTGTCAAAGAATGGGTTAGATTTCGGTACAGCCACACCCAGTTACATGCCCCCTGTGGCAGGGAACCTTTACATGCTGCATGATGGCAGGAGCTCAACCATTGTTATTACTGCATTTTCAAGCAGAACAGCTCAGACTCTAGAGCAGGACTGCCTAAGTTTAAGTCCTGGGCCCGACTTCCTAGCTACATGACCTTAATGGCATTCCTTACCTCCCTCTGCCTCAGTTTCCTCCTTTGTAAAAGTGGAATAATAATCATACCAATACCTCATAATGTTATTGCCAGGATTAAAAATTTTAATTTTACTTAATTTAATTTAATTATGTTTTATTTAAATTTAATTGCATGTACCTTGGACATAGTAAACATTCAACAAATATTTGCTATCATTTGTTTGAAAAATAAAAGAGGAATATAAGAATAAAGAGATATGGAAAAGCTTTGTTCACAAATCTCACTTTTTTTCTCAGGTTCTGACATGAACATCACTGCCATATCAAACCTTCTTAATTCAGAAAGCCTTTGTAAAATTTCCAAGATGAGTGATGGCTTTTCTTTCCTGAAATAAACAAAATAAAAACCAAATGATCCATTAAAAGTAGCTCATTTAATTCTTTACTAACACAATATTTCTAATTATATGTAAATAAGGTCTTCATTTATCTTTTTCCCTGGGCAGTTAAAATAAAGAATACTGTCTTTATTTTAAGTGCCCAGGTGAAGACATTTATCAAGTCAATTGAAGAAATAATATTCTCAAATGTGAGGAATAGCACAGATGTTATTAATCTACTGTAACACTTCCATGCCCTACTTTTCTCTTTAAAAAAACAAAACTTAATCATTTCCCTTGTTACTTCTTGCACTTATCATCTTCACAACTTCTGCCATAGTAAAATTTACTAGAGTGCTGGTATTGCCATATAGAAGGTAGTAATAATATCAAAACAAGTGAATTTCCCAAACCCCTAGAAATAGCATAGCACTACAGTATGAAAGTATAACTAAAAAAATTCAACTTACTCAATGTAAAAGTCATGCAGAATTTTAATGATTTGGTTGAATACATCTGGATCTAGATTCTTCTGAAACAACTTAGGATACAAGGATGGTTCAATTTTCTTGGAAAAAAAATAGTTAGAAAATTAAATTATGACAACATTCACATATAAATTACTTATATAATAATTGCTTAGGTGAATAAAGAATAACTACTACGCATTAATACATAATGAATAATAATGGGGATGGGGGGTTGTCACAATGAAATGTAATTAAAGATAGAAGAAGGTTAGAGGAACAGTAAGATAATTACTCTGTACAAATCAGAGAAAAACCTCATCAACAGATAGATGTACACCACCATGAGAGAGACAGGAAACTTAGAGCTCTCAAAGAGCAAAAACAATAGAGAGTTAAAAAATAAAATTACATGAGATAATGTATTTGGAAGTAACTATATATTGCATAATTATAAGGAATTATTACTATAACTAGAGGCCCGGTGCACAGATTCATGCACCGGTGGGGTCCCTCGGCCTGGCCTACAGGGATCGGGCCAAAACCAGCTCTCTGACATCCCCCGAGGGGTCTTGAATTGCGAGAGGGCACAGGCCAGGCTGAGGGACCCCACTGGTGCACAATCGGCTGGGGAGGGACCACAGGATGGCTCCAAGGCGTGTCCAGCCGGTCTCACCCAGTCCCAATTGGTTGGACCCCAGCAGCAAGCTAACTTAATGGTTGGAGCATCTGCCCCCTGGTGGTCAGTGCATGTCATAGCGACTGGTTGAATGGTCGAACACTAAGCATATCATGCTTTTATTATATAGGATTACACTGGAGAAAAAGTATGTTAATCCATTATTTGGTAAATTTCTTATGATTTGATTCTTTTTCTTTTTAAATATATTTTATTGATTTTTTTACAGAGAGGAAGGGAGAGGGATAGAGAGTTAGAAACATCAATGAGAGAGAAACATCAATCAGCTGCCTCCTGCACACACACCACCTGGGGATGTGCTGGCAACCAAGGTACGTGCCCTTCACCGGAATCAAACCCGGGACCACTCAGTCCGCAGGCCAACACTCTATCCACTGAGCCAAACCGGCCATGGCTGATTCTTTTTCTTGGAGCCAATGAAATCTCATTTTCAGGAGAATGACTATCTAAATATTGCAAGTATTACTTGACACAAAGAAGGCATCTAATGTATTTTAGCTTCTTTCCCCATCTTGAAGGATGAAGAAGTTCAAGTTATGATATATGAAATCAGATTAAGTTATTTTTAGAGAAGAGAATTCAAAACAGAACCTATTTCCAAAGGTTCCCTGATTGCAAATATTTAAAATGGTCTGGCCAGCCCTAGCTGGTTTGGCTCAGTGGATAGAGCGTTGGCCTGCGGACTGAAGGGTCCCAGGTTCGATTCTGGTCAAGGGCACATACCCAGGTTGCAGGCTCAATCCCCAGTGGGCAGGAGGCAGCCAATCAATGATTCTCTCTCATTGCTGATGTTTCAATCTCTCTTTCCCTCTCCCTTCCTTTCTGAAATGAATTAAAAATTGAAAAAATAAAATAAATAAAATAAAATGGTCTGGCCAGGGTGATACATGTGTCAGGTAAGGGATAATAAGAGCATTTTCTACAATCATGTTATACAATACAAAGAGCAAATATAACACTATTATACAGTGAGTGACAAAGACAGTCTTTGACCTTTTGTTTACAACAGAACTACTAGCTTCTTCTTTCTTACCGTCAAATACTGATATAACATATCTGGAGAACTTTTCAATTGTCTAAAATCAGATTCAAGCTGGAATGAGTTTGCAGGAACTGGAGGAAGAACAGTTGTGATAAACTGAGCAGGCAATTTGTCTCCCTCTATAGAAATCTTTTCACGGGAAGACTGACATACATCCTGTTTCATATTAACTTGAGAACTGAAATATTGCAGAGACATCAGTCAAACAATTGAAAAGAACCAAAATTAGTCAAAGCTTATTTTTTTTATTGATTAAGTTATTACATATGTGTCCTTATCCCCACATTACCCCCTATCCCCCCCACTCATGCCCTCACCCCCCGTTTGTCTGTGAGTCAAAGCTTATTATAAGAAAGCATCAATAGAGATTTTAAAATTTCTGATTTAACTAATATTATATTATCTATTTACATTCTAAAAATACTAAACTCTTTCAGCTGATAACATATGTATATTTTTTTGCAAGACACGCCTCTGCAAATTTTCACATGCTACACAATGACTATTCTCTTTGCTGGGCTATTAGCCTGGCCACTTTTTGAGCACACCATTTCTATATACCGCATTACAACATCATATATACTTACAACTCAGCCTTTCAGAAATCTGAATTATAAGTTTCAAGAAAGATATTCTGAGAAGGAAAAAATGCTTTCTCCTTAAAAAACAAACAAACAAAACTACCTATTTAGTGTTTTCTCACAATCCATGCGATCACTTTAAATAGAATTACTACTAAAATTCAAAGTTAAAAAAAAAATTTCAATAGAATTGTTGAGTACAATACAATAATATATGAATAAAATTTCAAGACCCCAAAACAAACCTAGTCTATATCTTTTATATTCTCACTAGAGGCCTGCGGGGATCAGACCAAAACCGGCTCTCTGACATCCGCTGAGTGGTCCCGGATTGCGAGAGGGAGCAGGCCAGACTGAGAGACCCTACTGGTGCAAGATCGGGGCTGGGGAGGGGCTGCGGGAGGGCTCCAGGGTGTGTCTGACCCATCTCACCCAGTCCCCATAAGCTGGACCCCAGCTGCAAGCTAATCTACCATTCGGAGTGTCTGCCCCCTGGTGGTCAGTGTGCATCATAGTGATTGGTTGCATGGTCAGACACTTAGCATATTAGGCTTTTATATATATATAGATCAAGGAAACACATCACTATTTTTAAAAATTCCAAACAAGTCCCGGCTGGTTTGGCTCAGTGGATAGAGTGTCAGCTTGTGGACTGAAGGATCCCAGGTTTAATTCCAGTCAAGGGCACATGCCCGGGTTGCGGTTTGATCCCCAGTAGGAGGCATGCAGGAGGCAGCTGATCAATGATTCTCTCTCATCACTGATGTTTCTCTCTCTCTCTCTCTCCTTTCCTCTCTGAATTCAATAAAAATACATTAAAATTTTTTTTTCCAAACAAAATTTAAAACAAGCCATAAATAATCTTAAATATGAATCGCTAGAATAATGTAAATGTCTAAATTCTACATTTTTTAGAAGCTTCCTCTTAAAAAATTAAATTTTTTGCTGAATTAAGAAGGGAAACAATATACTGAAGTTTGAGGGGAAAAATGAACACAACCAACTTGTTAAAGACAGTTTCTTATTATCTCTAAATTCCCCACTATGGTAAAGGAACAGTGATCATTCCTTATGCAAAACGTCTCTGATGAGTCAGAACAAATAAAAAAGAAAAACTAGAACATAAAGTTGGGTAGTTAAAAAAATTACAGTGATGAGTATAAACCAAAACGCTCATTGGTAATATCAATTTTCTAGTGGAATTAAATCCTGGGTCTGGCTTTACCATTCTAGAGATTATCAAATATCAACAGTTCTACTTACTGGAGGGCTGAAGTCTCACTGATTTCTTCTATTTTCAATACTTTTGCTTTTGGAATATCACTCATGGGCAAAAGGTCATCTTGGCTTGAATTCTTCTTACTTGCAGTGCCTGTGGTTGCTGTTACATCTGCTACATTAATAGGATTACTTTTGGGAGCAGCAGCAGTAGTGCTCTCTGGCATGTCAATAGTCTGTATCAAATTACCAGTTTCTTCAATAATCACCTTCTTGAGTGGTTTCTAAAACAATTAAAATCAATTCCTTAAATCAACACATAAAGTTTTTCTATTTTAGAATTAGAAATTAAAAGGTTGCTGTGTTCTTACAGCCAATATCCCAGTTATAAAAAAAAATTCAATTTGATGGCTAGACAGACTTAGGAGTCACACTCTGAGAACACAAATAAAAAGATGCATAGCACCTACCAAATGTAGGTCTAAATGGAGTAAAGAAGATGTATATATAAATAATTACAAGCAATAGTATACAAATCTATAAGAGAACACAGAGGAAGGTAGAAAAACATTGGCATTAGCAGAGACTTCTTAGAGAAAGTACACAAGAATGGCAATGCAGAAGATTAACCATGGTATGTATGGTCAGTGAAAAGGTGATAAGTCCAATGGCACTGGTGCAAGAGGATAAGTGATGGGAGACAAAGCTTGAAAGGCTCATTAAAAATTGCTTATAAAGAGACTTGTATGCCATGTCAAGGAGTTTGGACTTTATTTTAGAGGCAAGAAAGCCAAGAAAAAATATTACCAAACTGACAACAGTTTTGTGGGCTAACTGAAAGCAAGAAAAACAAGGCTAGGCAATAACCAGCATTCTGTATGAAACAGACCAACATTAAAACCTGAATACATCTGGTTGGTGTAGCTCAGTGGTTGACCATCAACCACTATAGAAAGATTTATGAGCCAGGAGGTCACAGTTCGATTCCCAGTTAGGGCACATGCCCGGGTTGTAGGCTCAATTCCCAGAAACGGGCATGGAAGAGGCAGCCAATCAATGATTATCTCTTATCATTGATGTTTCTATCTTCTCTCCCTCTCCTTTCCTCTCTGAAATCAATAAAAATACATTTTACTAATAATCCTATATAATAAAAGGCTAGTATGCAAATCGACTGAACAGCGGAACAGCAGAACAACTGGTTGCTATAACACACACTGACCACCAGGAAGCAGACGTTCAATGCAGGAGCTGCTCCCTGGTGGTCAGTGTGCTCCCACAGGGGGAGCGCTGCTCAGCCAGAAGCCCTGAGCCAGGCTCACGGCTGGCAAGCACAGCGGCAGTGGCAGGAGCCTCTCCCGCCTCTGCAGCAGTGCTAAGGATGTCCGGGAGGTGGGCCTAAGCTGTCAGTCGGACATCCCCCAAGGGCTCCCAGACTGCGAGAGGGTGCAGGCCGGGCTAAGGGACCCCCCCCCACACACACACCCCCAGTGCACAAGTTTTGTGCACTGGGCCTCTAGTAATAAATAAAACCTGAATACATTTTCTATATAAGAAGCTGGATAAAGCCAGCTCAGGATTAAGTTTGCCAAATAATAATCACAAACTTGGTAAGTACTTGACCATAATAATGGTTTTTAATAAAATAAGTTGCATTCACTATTTCAATCATTACAAGTATCAAACATTTTCAATTTCTTCTAAAGTTTACATATTGTACTCTTATTTTTAACAAAAAAACTTTCAGTATACTGTAAGTGTTCAATTCAATTGTATAGTTAAATTTTAAATAAAAAAGTTATAAATATAAACACTTTTGACATATACACTAAATTCAACGTTAAAACCAGACATTCTATTAACATTGCTAAGCTAAGACCTAATGGGAAAAATTGTTATTGGATAAATGCACATAAATAAAAAAGCTGTTAGCAAATTTGTTAAAAGAATCCTGTTAGCAGTTCTATTTTAAAAGTTAATCACGTTAAGCTAAGGCCTTTGCTTTGCTCAGAACTATCATCAGCAATAGATAACGATCAAGATATTAATCAAGAATGGACATGTATTAGTGTTTAAAAAATAGACTATAATTTGACAGGCAATAATTATTGAATTATATCAATACACTATCGTTTAAAAACAAATACTTTCATTGACATTAGATGTGTAAGCATTGATTGTAATTAACAAATTTCCAAATAGATAGTCTCTATTAAGAGTAGACCAGGGATGGGGGAATGACAGTATGAACAGAAGTAAAACTCAAAAGATACCACTATAGAAAGATTTATGAAAAGATATGAAAGGTTCAATTCATTACTTTTTAAAAATTAAAAGTTAGAGACATGACATTTTATTTAGCTCTGTATAATGGCTATTTCAAAAAAAAAAAGAGAGAGAGAGAAGAATAAACAGAAAGGGAGAAAGAAAAGGCTAAGGACCAAAAAGAAAGGTGAAGTTTTGATGTGAGAAAACAGAAAAATGAAAATAAATATTTTAGCAGAGACTAAGAGATCAGGAAAAACTTTCATTTACTACCAATCAGGGAACCCCAGGCCCTTGCTTACCTGATCTACATCACTGGTCTTTAAGAGATTTTAATTCAACAGTTTGTTTCCTACTCTTATTCACACCACACAGATACTTACATACCAAGAAAGAAAAAGAAAGACAGTGTTTCACTTACAGCTGGTCCAGGATGAGGGGGATTATCAGTGGGTTTTATCACGTTCTGCCTTTGAGTAGAATCGAGAAAGACATCATCCCAGTGTCCTTTCTCAATTAATTCCTTGAAAACAGATTTGTGATCATGACTATAAAAATATTCTCAAGTTAATTATGCAACAAATGAATGTGTTTAAGTTGCAGAAAATAAAAGTATATATTGGTGAAAATAATATATTACCTTTTTAATTTTGGAAAGTTCAGTTATTGCTTGCTTATTTCCAGGTTCCAGAAGCAAAACAGTTTCAAAATCTAAAGTGAATTTTTAAGAAATATAATAAATTAGTGGAAATACTTTATAAAGTTCAAGACATGATATGTTTACTTGGTTTAGTAACACCATGTTTATCTCAGGAAGTTTTACTCAGGATGCTAGGAAACACGTGAGCAACAAGGACTAACATTTACTGAGTGCTAGTCTTTATATGAATTCTTTTTTTTTAAATTTATTTTATTTATTTTATTTTTTTATTTTATTGATTTTTTACAGAGAGGAAGGGAGAAAGATAGTTAGAAACATCGATGAGAGAGAAACATCGATCAGCCGCCTCCTGCACACCCCCTACTGGGGATGTGCCCGCAACCCAGGTACATGCCCTTGACCGGAATCGAACCTGGGACCCTTCAGTCCGCAGGCCGACGCTCTATCCACTGAGCCAAACCGGTTTCGGCTTTATATGAATTCTGATGTATTCCTCACTACAACCCCACTTTACAGATGATACGATTGAGGCCTACAGGTCACCTAACTTAACAAAGCCCACACTACTAACAAATGACAAGGTAACTCACTAAATGTAAGATAGAATCTAATATTATTCAGCCTTAAAAAGGAGTTGTGATACATGCTACGACATAAATGAACCTTTAAGACATTATACTAACAGAAATAAGCCAGACACAAAAGGACAAAGTACTGTATAATTCTTATATAAAACACCTAGAAAAGTCATATTCAGGGATAGAAAGTAGAATGGTGGTTCTGAGGAGCTGGGAAAAAAGGGGAATGGAGAGTTACTGTTTAATGCGTAGAGTTTTCAGAAATGATGAAAAAGTTCTGGAGATGAATAATGGTGATGGTTACACAAGGTAAATGGACTCAATGCCAATGGACTTAAAAATGGTTAGAATAGTAAGTTTTATGTTATGTGTATTTTACCATAACGAAAAAAATGCATGGGTTACAGCTGAAGCCAGGTTTAGAGAAAAACTGAGAGAATTAAATGCATAGATCAGGAAAAAAGACTGAAATCAATTATTTAGGTATTGATGTTAAAAACTTAGAAAAATAGCAAACTAAATCAAGACAGTTGTAGGAAGGAAATAAAGAGTAGAAATAAATAAAATTGAAAACATACACAATAGAAACAAGTTGGTTCTTCAAAAAGACTAATAAATACTTAAAAAACAGATCAAGGAAAAATAAAAGAATAACAAGTATAAAAAAATAAGGGGGGATGGGGCATCACTACAGACTACATTATCCTCTACCTCCAGCTGCTGATTCCCTTCCTTTTCATTCTTGCCTTTGTCTTGCTTTTTTCCTTCTCACCTATAATTCAAATCTTTTTTTTTAAATATATTTTATTGATTTTTTACAGAGAGGAAGGAAGAGGGATAGAGAGTTAGAAACTCAATGAGAGAGAAACATCAATCAGCTGCTTCCTGCACACCCCCTACTGGGGATGTGCCTGCAACCAAGGTATATGCCCTTGACCGGAATCGAACCTGGGACTCTTCAGTCTGCAGGCCAACGCTCTATCCACTGAGCCAAACCGGTTAGGGCTATAATTCAAATCTTTACTAATTTTGATTGGCAACTAGCCAGAATGTACTGTATGCTCTCAAAAGATAATCAGGTCTACTATTAAAGCTGCATTCTTTCAAATCTGCATACATATTCATGCTTTAAACTGAGAAAGAAAATATGTATATCTTTCTCTAAATTCTATATCCTTGTACCCTGGGAAGGCTACGCAAATCTCTGCTTCTATAACTTGGGAGTCCCGTCAGAATGAGTGAGTGGCAGTTGTTATAAAAATAGTCATACCTTGTTTGGCCTCATTTAACTTTCCCAAAAATGTTCTTGCAGTTCCTCTCCTGGCATAAGCTTTAGAATACGAGCCATCTAATAAAATAGCTTGTGTGCAGTCCTTTTCAGCCTCTTCATATCTATTAAACACAATACAATTACCAACTGGAAAAATGCAGCCTATAGAAAAACTTCATATAAACTGAGTTTCTAATATAAAAAAACATGCATATAATTTCAAATATCAACCCCATATCTGTGTTTGAGGGAAAAGACAATTATAAAATTTTATATTCTCATCAAATCTTGGAATCATCTGCTAAGGAGGGAGAAGGTACCAGATTAAAAAAAAGTCAGAAAAGGATGGAATTAGGATGGCAAAAATACAAGTAGAGCAGACAAAAGAATAGTACTGCTGGAAGTCTGCCCCCCGTCCACCTTCAATAAACACACACTGCATTAACAATTGGCATTAATTTTCTAATAAAACTAGAGGCTCGTTGCATGAATTCATGCACCACTGCGGTCCCTTGGCCTGGCCTGCGGGATCAGGCCGAAACCGGCTCTCCAACATCCGAGGGGTCCTGGATTGCTAGAGGGCGCAGGCCAGGTCAAGGGACCCCACCAGTGCACAATTGGGGCAGGGGAGGGACGCAGGAGGTTGGCCAGCCGGGGAGGGGCTGTGGGAGGGCTCCAGGGCATGTCCAGCCTGTCTTGCTCCAGTCCTGACCGGTAGGACCCCAGCAGCAAGCTAACCTACCAGTCGGAACATCTGCCCCCTGGTGGTCAGTGCACATCATAGTGACTGGACGACCGGTCGATTGCCCCTTGGTGGTCAGTGCACATCATAGTGAGCGGCTGAGTAGCCTTAGCATATCATCAGCATATTACGCTGTTGTTTTTTTTTTAAATATAGTTTATTGATTTTTTACAGAGAGGAAGGGAGAGAGATAGAGTTAGAAACATCGATCAGCTGCCTCCTGCACGCCCCCCATGGGGGATGTGCCTGCAACCCAGGTACATGCCCTTGACCGGAATGGAACCTGGGACCCTTCAGTCCGCAGGCCGACGCTCTATCCACTGAGCCAAACCGGTTTCGGCAGCATATTACGCTTTGATTGGTTGAACAGCCAACCGAACAACTGTACACTTAGCATATTAGGCTTTTATTATATAGGATTCCATTTTTACCTATAGTACACATCGCCCAAGGAAGAACCCACAAAACATTATATATTTGTAAGTATATCATCGACACTTCATAAATCCTACTCAGCCATGCAACCAACAATCAATTCAGTCTGACTGGGTACTGCTCTATGATAACAAGGCACTAAGAGCTAAAACACAGTAACTTGAGACCCTATATATTAACACATTGCAGACGGATCTTGAGAATTCTCGTGTTTTCTGTTCTAAGGCTTGTGGCTAATCACAAGAATTCTTTAAAAAGATATTAGCTTGTCAGAACACGTAATAAATAACTTCAAAATGCAATGGGTATTTAATTTTAAAGTGTGTCTTTAACATTTATGTAAAACGTTTTTTGTACTTGTTCAATAGAATCTTATCTGGCCACTGGGTAGAGCTAGCAATAAAACTACTGGTCCACAAGATGTTAAAATAACATTAATAAATTATTTTTAATTTATATGGCATGATAACGGTATTGTGGTTACACCTGAAGTATCCTTTAGGGATAAAATGTCATATCTCTGCAACTATTTACAATTCAGGAGAAAAAAAAAAGCTGAGACAAATATGATAAAAATAAGCTATTGCTTTTTGAAACTAGATGATTTAATACATGGAGCTTTTTATACCACTTTCATGAAAGTTTGAAAAGTTTCATAATAAAAATACTTTTTAAAAAGAATCCCCTGTGATTACATTCTCCCCAAGGCCTAAGTGAATATCATTATACCCTCAAAACAAGACCTGCTCTGAACAAAATCAGATTTTCTAATGAACTTAAAAATTTCTGAATTCTTGAATTTGTTTTTCAACAAGAGAGAAAGAATATCTTTGTGTGTGTGTGTGCGCGTGCATCTATTCCCTTACCGATATGTTTTTACCTGACTGATTATATCATTCTCCCAACCATGATACTTGCATAGCCCCCACACTATTCAGGATAAAGTCAAGCTCCTATGCAGAACACAAAGTCAGGGGCCTGCCTGACTCTCCAGCCTTATCCTTGCATTATCCCAGCATAACAGCAATAATATGGACCACTTGCCCTTTCCAGAAATTACCATGAAATTTCCCAGTCTTGAGCCTGTGAACTCCACTGGGACACCTGTTTTTTTCACCTCACTAACTCAGACTAACCCTTTAGATCTCAGTTCAGCTCAAATTCCTGTTTGGAAAGTTGTCCCTCTTATATTCCTCATCTAGTCTGTAATGTCTAACAACAGTCACCATGTGGTGGAGAAAACTTCTGTATTAAATGTGCATCTAAAAGATAGACTAGAAAAAAAATACAAGTAAGAGTCATATTTAATTTAAAATATACCATTAACTTACTATAATATACTAATGTGATTATCAACTAAAACAACATAATAATACAATAAATTAGAGCACTCATAAATGTAGATATAATTTGTCACCTATTAGAAGTTATTATTCTTGGCATTAGTCAACCTAGGAATCCAGGTCTTACAATTTTTAAATCATGCACAATTCTTGAATAGCAAAAAACAAAATTTTCATAAGCTAGCAAGACATGCAATGATCTTTACTCTGACTAATCAAAATAATATATTTCTAGTTATGTCTTTTAGATTCAATGAGGTTAAATATACAACCAAAATTCACTTCTATGATAGGGGTTCCTAACTTGAGGCCCTTTGAGAAATCTGAAAACTTAGATGGGAAAAACATTACATCCTTATTTTCACTAACTTTTAAATAAACTTTTTTTCTTTTTATTATAACTATAGATAACAAAACACGGTAGTAAAAGCAGTACCTATGCCTTTGTCACCAATAAAAATTACAGATATTTTCATATTACATTATATTTGTGACAGATATCTCACAAATTGTTTTGAGATATCACCATTGCAGAATTACAGTAGCAATTTAACCTGCTACTTGTCTGCATGTGATCATCCCATCCTATATCATAAAAGGCTAATATGCAAATACACCAAAAGGTGGGATAACCAAACAACTGAACAACCGGTTGCTATGACATGTGCTGACCACCAGGGGGCATGTGCAGAACATGGCGGGCATCAGCAGCAGGTGGCAGAGCGCAGAACATGGCGGGCATTAGCCACAGTGGGATGGTGGAGCAGGTGAGCGAGGGCGCCAAACCAAGGTGGGGCACCAATCGCTGTCATCAGGGCAAGCCTCTGGTGGTTACTGAAAATTCTTTGCTCCCGCGTGCTGTGGTCCTGCCTGGTACTTGCACCTGCTACTGGCGCCGGCCCCGCTTGCACCAGCTGCCAGCACCGGACCTGCCACTCACACCTGCTGCCGGTGCCTGGCACTGGTCCCAATCGCTCAGTGCCATCAGCAGGTGTGAGCAGCAGCAGCCAGCCCCAATTGCCTCTGAGGACTTCTCCACCTCCCCCTGCTCCTGAGGGGCGATCGGGGCAGCAGCTGCCGATCACACCCACTGCTGGCACTGGCCCCAGTCGCTTCATGCTGTCAGTGGGTGCGAGTGGGGCAAGCGCTGTTAGCGCATGGGAGTGGCAGCGGCGGGAGCGGGGCTGCTGGCAGACAGGGGGCCGGGGGGGGGGGAGGATGGGCTGAGACCCACCCTTGTGCCCAGTGCAGCCTCGCAGCCCACAGTTCCTTTCAAGGTGCACGAATTCATGCACTGGGCCCTTAGTAGTATCCCTGTTTATAGACGCTCCTATGTCATAGCTAGCCAACAACCACGCAATTCTATCCCTAGGAGTCACTCAAATGGCAAAGAGTGAAGTCATGTTATCACACTAGTAACATAATTATCAATGCTGATTTCTGTGTATTCCTTACCCACACTTTATTAATCAATATGTGGAAGATGTGTCAAAGATCACCCCAAATTCTAGTGTCCTTATTCAAGTCTTCACATTAACATCTTTTAAAAACTTTTAATTTTAACTTGCCTATATTTTAAATGTAGTTTCTCATTATATAATGTGTTTTAAAAAGTATATATATCAGCATATCGCAAATTTTAATTTAAAATTTAAATTAAAACTGTATTTCAATATAATTGGTTTCCTTTATAATCCTAAATGTAAAATTAATTATACATTTAATAATTTTGAGAACATTTCACAGTGCAAACGAGTCCATGGCATAAAAAAATTTAAAAATCCTGCCCTAGCCGGTTTGGCTCAGTGGATAGAGCGCTGGCGTGCGGACTGAAGGGTCCCAGGTTCAATTCCGGCCAAGGGCACATGCCCGGGTTGCAGGCTCCATCCCCAGTGGGGGGCGTGCAGGAGGCAGCCGATTAATGATTCTCTCTCATTGATGTTTCTATCTCTCTCTCCCTCTCCCTTCCTCTCTGAAATCACCCCCAGTATTGCCGACAACAACAAAGGCTTAACTACAACAAGACTGTGCACAAAGACCACAAGGGGGTGCACCAAGAAAGCATAAAAAATGCGGAGACAAAGAAACATGACAGAAATGGAGGATATAGAGCTAAAAACCGCAATTTTAAGGTATTTCAATAATTTTCTAGAAACTGCCGATAAATGTAGTGAGATCCTCAAGAAATCTAATGAGACCCTCGATGTTGTGATAAAGAACCAACTAGAAATTAAGCATACACTGACTGAAATAAAGTATATTATACAGACACCCAACAGCAGACCAGAGAAGCGCAAGAATTAAGTCAAAGATTCGAAATACGAAGAAGCAAAAAACACCCAACTGGAAAAGCAAAATGAAAAAAGAATATGAAAATAATGTAAGGAGCCTCTGGGACAGCTTCAAGCATACCAACATCAGAATTATAGGGGTGACAGAAGATGAGAGAGAGCAAGATACTGAAAACCTATTTGAAGAAATAATGACAGAAAACTTCCCCCACCTGGTGAAAGAAATAGACTTACAGGTCCAGGAAGCGCAGAGAACCCCAAACAAAAGGAATCCAAAGAGGACCACACCAAGACACATCATAATTAAAATGCCAAGAGCAAAAGACAAAGAGAGACTCTTAAAAGCAGCAAGAGAAAGAAACTCAGTTACCTACAAGGGAATACCCATACGACTGTCAGCTGATTTCTCAACAGAAACTTTGCAGGCCAGAAGAGAGTGGCAAGAAATATTCAAAGTGATGAATACCAAGAACCTACAACCAAGATTACTTTATCCAGCAAAGCTATCATTCAGAACTGAAGGTCAGATAAAGAGCTTCACAGATAAGGAAAAGCTAAAGGAGTTAATCACCACCAAACCAGTATTATATGAAATGCTGAAAGGTATCCTTTAAGAAGAGGAAGAAGAAGAAAAAGGTAAAGATACAAATTATGAACAACAAACATGCATCTGTCAACAAGTGAATCTAAGAATCAAGTGAACAAATAATCTGGTGATCATAATAGAATCAGGGACATAGAAAGGGAATGGACTGACTATTCTTGGGGGGGAAAGGGATGTGGGAGATGCGGGAAGAGACTGGACAAAAATCGTGCACCTATAGATGAGGACAGTGGGTGGGGAGTGAGGGCGGAGGGTGGGGCGGGAACTGGGAGGAGGGGAGTTATGGGGGGGGAAAGAGGAACAAATGTAATAATCTGAACAATAAAGATTTAATTAAAAAAAATAAAAAATAAAAATAAATTTTAATTCCTATTTATAATATTTATAGCATTAAAAAAAAACTCAGTCACTAGTGTGTACAATATTATTACAAAGATACAAAGAAATATAAGACATAGATTCTGCCATCAGATGTTACCCTGCTGCTTGCCCAGTCTGGAGCCCCTGAGAATATCCAGAAACCAAGTTTTAGTTCATATATAATCAATTAGCAGTTTCAATTCCCTTTTGTTATATATGTGTATGTATAAATATACATATAAGTATATATACAAAAACTACTTCCAGATTAAGATTTTGCCCAAAGGACTCTAAAGTTAAAAATAATTTTCAAATCACTAATTCAGAATAACATGCATAAAGCAATTTAAAAGTGTTAAATTGTGTAATGCCAGACTATTAAAGTGGAAAAACATTTTTGAGAGCTAAATGTACTTAATATGTACTATGACATTCTCTCTCTCTCTTCTCTCTATTTTAATTTTAATGCTTAAGAGTAAACAAATTTTAATTTATTTAGCCAATATGCCAATTTAAGGTAAATTTCATTTTCAACCTGAAAAGCATTAAATGTAACCAATACTTACTTCTGAATCTTCAGATAGGCCATTGCTCTGTTAGCTGGAAGAAGGGCATTAGCGCCATCTGCTGCTATTCCTCGAGTATAGCATTCAATTGCTCTTTCATACTTTCCCTCTTTGAAAAATCCATTCCCCTATCATTTTGGAAAGAAGTATGGAGAAGAATGAAAACATATGCAAAAAAATTAGCTGAATTCACTACAAGGACACCAGTCATCAGTTTATTATATAAATAATTAAAGTATATTTTAATTGTTAAAAATCTAGTCCATGATACATGTTTTAGAATTTGTTAGTTTGAATTGTTTTATAGAATGTTATTATTCTCTTCAGCTCCAAAAAAAAAAGTATACTACTCTATTACTCTGTATCATTAACCATTATTATACTAATTAGGTATTACACAAAGCTCAACTTTAAACACATTTTAATAAAGAGGCCCAAATATTATACTCTTTAGTTATTTAGAAGCTGTACAAAAGATGTTTGTAACTCACATAATTTTTGTGCAAGAACAGAGTATCAGAACTGAACAACTCACTCTTCAGTAGCATTAATAAACCTAAACATAGGCTAAATTAAGCTGTATTGAAATGTGTATACTAGATTTTATTGTAACGTTTACTTATAATCGAAGTCAGGTATATCACAATCAATGATCATTCCATAAGTATTTATTAGGAGTCTTCGATGGGTCCATGAAAAGCTGTAAATATATTAAATTAAAACTCAACTCAGGATTTCTACTGTAATTTTTTATCAGATAGTCTAGTGCGAACTAATGAAAATAATTATAAGAACAAATTGTAACTTATTTCTGTTAAATCTATAACTATATGTACTAGTAAATATGTTAAAATGCTCAAAAGTAGCCCTGACTGGTTTAGCTCGGTGGATAGAGCGTCAGCCTGTGGACTGAAGGGTCCCAGGTTCGATTCCAGTCAAGGGCATGTACCTTGGTTGCGGGCACATCCCCAGTAGGGAGTGTGCAGGAGGCAGCTGATCGATGTTTCTCTCTCACTGATGTTTCTAACTCTCTCTCCCTCTCCCTTCCTCTCTGTAAAAAATAAATAAAAATATATATTTTTTAAAAATGCTCACAAGTAATTTGCTCCCTAAAATTAAATGTTTTTTGTGTTTTTTTTTAAACATATTTTATTGATTTTTGACAGAGAGGAAGGGAGAAGGAGAGGGATAGAAAGTTAGAAACATCGATCAGCTGCCTCCTGCACTCCCCCCACTGGGGATGTGCCTGCAACCAAGGCACATGCCCTTGACCGGAATCGAACCTGAGACCCCTCAGTCCGCAGGCCGACGCTCCATCCACTGAGCCAAACCGGTTAGGGCTAAATGTTTTTTTAAAATTATGTATTAAGTCATCAATTACTCAAATTTTGAACTAGTAGGCTTCAGAAGTTTTATTATATTTAATTTTCAATTCCTACTGAAAAAAGAATTTTAATGTAATATTAGAAAAGACAAAACCTTAACAGATATATAAGAAACTAAGAGTAAACTCAGCAAAACATATATATGGTGGATTTCCTCTGGATTACCCGATCTTTCTCTGAAATGGCCTGCTGCTTATTCTGCTGCTCTTCAATTTGTTTTTTCTCTTCTTCAGCTGACTTAATCACTGTGTCAGCTTCCTTTGGGTGTGAGTTTTCTTTGGATGTTAAAGCCTAGGAGACATAGCAGCTAAACTAAAACAGGTAATGCAAGATGCATACATATTTGACTCTAAAATAATAAATTACTCAAATATATTGGAATTTTTGCTACACTTCACAAAATATTTTTACTAATTCAAAGTCTTTCTACTTATTAAATAAAAGGCAAAAGACTATAATAAATTTAACGTGCATCTTATTCCAATTAAAATAAGTAGTATCCACTAAAGGTAAATGCTTGTTTATTTATTCAACAAAAATTTATTGAATTTCTACACAGGCCAGTTACTGTTCAAGGAAGTATTTTCAAAAAGAAAATAGATAATTACAACCACATAACCAAATTCTCAAATTTAATTTTCATAGTCATTATTTGATTTAGGACAAAATGCAAAAATATACAGCACGGTTCACAATTACAATCAAGTTGATATATTTACCAACAGGTTTTTATGTGCAATAAATAATGGCCATATTTAAAAGCCGATTTTCCTTAATCAGTGTCACTTTTTTCTCATAGTTTCAATAGATGGCAAAATAATGATAACTGATTCAACAGCAAAGTGAAAGGAATATATAACTGTTCAGTATCATTTGAAGCAAATTTTACATTTATATAACTATTTTCTTACTATTAAAAAAATTAGTACATAAATATGCTATGATATAAACTACAAAGATGCAACGACTTAAAAATCAAAGAAATATGCAAAAGTTTAGTACAGAAACCAAAACACAAGCCAAAACAAAGTAAAACAAAAAAAAATAATTCTGTCACCTGGGGGGAAAAAAAAGTAAAGCACAGTAGTTCTAAAGATCTCAGACAACTTTTTAAAATGATGATTAAGGATCTTTAAATACCATTATACTATCTCTTATTTGCAAGTTGTTTGGTAAAAGTCTATAGTACAAAAAATTAAAATTAGAATAATGTCTATACTAAATAATCTATAGTACAAAGTCTATGCTAAAACCCTTACTTCATCATATAAAGCTAATAAGTAATGCAGTTAAGTAACTAGTTTACCTGATCAATTTTCTTGAGTTCATTTGTTGCTTCAAAGTTATTTGGTTCCAGTTCTAATACTTTTTCATAATCTGAGTAAAAGAGAGGATAAAAAATACTTGAAAGGTACATATTTAAAAACAATAATTACTTGCTGCGACATGTGACAAATAGGCAACTGTCCAATAGCAAAATTAAGAGAAACTAAGAAATACTAACATTAGACTACTGGGCTCACTCTATTCTCGCCGAAGACAGACAAAATCCTGACACATCCGTTTCTTCCACCAGGAACGATTCTTGCTATGATAATTCATATATCATGAAACCAAAAAGCTTAAGAATCTTTTAGATATCATCTTTATTCAGACTATAATTTATATTTCACATACCAATTTTATGTAATAATAAAATGCTGACAAATTACAAATAAATAAAAATATATTAAGAGCTGTATAATCATTAACTATAACCTCATAATAGCCAACATCTATTCTACAGATGAGAAACTGAAAACCAGAGATGATACATAACCTTTCCCTGGTCACACAGCTAATACATGGTGGAATGAGAATTTGAACCAAAATTTCATTGCTGGCAAATAATGCATTCTTTCCAAAAATATCAAGGTAACTTTTTAAATTACAAAAATGAACTTTATTCATATATAGAAAACTCTCTGAAGGTAATAACTCTGATTATCCAATATTCTTTGTATAACATCTAATAAATTAAATGATTAAAGATTTAATTTAGATAACGATGATCTGGAAAATATTAATACCTTTTTTGGCATCCTCTAATTTTTGCAAAGCAAATCGAGCAGCACCTCGTCTTGCATAAGCCTTTGTATAACTCCTATTCAAGGCAATTGCTAAACTACAATCAGACTCAGCAACAGCAAACCTGCAATTAAAAAAGAAATTAAAGTGACATTAATAAAAATCATTTGTTAAAACTAAAACTTCAAAATTTGTTTCTGAAATCCCCAAAAAAGGGATTAATTTCCCAATTGAAGGGATATTTCCCACCTCCTTTTACTTAGTTAAGCCTATTAAAAGCAATAATGTTATATAGTAAAATGTTAAGTAGCAGTACCTTTAAAGCAAAGAACACTGTTTTCTCAGTATTGTATTATAGGTCCTGGTCAATATAGTTCCATAAGAAAGACAGCTAAAAAGACTGAAAAGGAAGGAACAAAACTGGTATTTTTAGATGATACGATGGTATACCTAGAAAACTCAAAATATCTAGAGACATTGTTAGAAATAACAAAGTTTAGCAAGGTGGCTACTTTACTAGAGATCAGCAACAAAAAACAAATCTAACTAAGTATGTACAAGTGCCAAACCAGAACACTACAAGACTGTCTTAAAAAATATAAAAAAAAACTTAAGCAGAGGTATTTCACATTCATCTATAAGGCACAAAAACATAACTATAATTCTCTCCAAACTAATCTATAAATACAAAGCAATTGTAAGAAAAATCCCAACATAATTTTTCAAGAAATTTGACAAGATGATCCTAAATTTATATTGATAAGCAAAAATCCAAGAACATCCAACACCTTCCTGAAGAATAAGGCAGGATAACATGCCCTATACCAAATACCACCAAGACTTAAAATTATAATGCTATAGTAATTAAAGATAGTGTGGAATGGAGTTAGTTAGAGGCAACAGATCAATGTAAGAATAGAGGGATGAGAAAGAGATCCATGCAAACTTGAGATATGACATGGTAGCACTGCAGATCCATGGAGAAAGCATGGATATTCAATAAATAGGACTGGAACCATTGGGATATTCATATGAAAAGATATGAAATTGGAATTCTACCTTCAGCATATATAAAAATGTTTAAATGTGAAACGTAAGACATAAAAACTTCAGAACACAGGAGATTATAAACTCAGGGAAGGAAACTATATTAACAAATCATATTTTTAAAAGTGCTAACATTTTTAAAAAATACATTAAAATTATGAATTCCCATTTATCAAGACTCCATAAAGGAAATAAGCTACAAATTAAAAGATAATTAATTACTACAAGCAAGCAATAGAGAATTAGTACCTAGAATAAAGTAAAAATTAATAGCAAAACAGCCTACCAGAAAAATGGCCAAAAGACAAAACAAGCATTTCACAGAAAATACAAGTGGTGAATAATCATATAAGATGCTCAGCCTCATTAGAAACTGGGGAAATGCAAATTAAGACCACAATGAATTACCATTTTACAACTCCTTGACTGAAAACAATTAAGAAGCCATATTATATCAGTACTAGAGGCCTGGTGCACAAAATTCATGCACTGGGGAGGGGGGTTCCTCAGCCCAGCCTGCGCCCTCTTGCAGCCTGGGACCCCTCACTCCTTACCGCCTGCCTGCTCACTGCTCCTTACCACTCAGTTCACTGCTCCTTGGTGCTGCCACGGAGGTGGGAGAGGCTCCCGCCACCGCCGCTGCACTCACCAGCCATGAGCCCAGCTTCTGGCTGAGCAGCACTCCCCCTGTGGGAGCGCACTGACCACCAGGGGGAAGCTCCTGCGTTGAGCATATGCCCCCTGGTGGTCAGTGCACATCACAGTGACCGGTCATTCTGGTCATTCTGCAATAAAGGTCACTTAGGCTTCTATTATATAGATTGGTAAAGATACAGAACAGGACTTGAGGTGGTGAACGCACAATACAATACAGAGATGTCTTATAAAATTGTACACCTAAAATCTGTATTTTTATTAACCAACTAGAGGCCTGTTGCACGAAAAGATTCGTGCAATAGGCCTTCCCTTCCCCTGGCTGCCGGCACCGGTTTTCCTCCGGTAGCCGGGACCCAGGCCTTCGCTCCGGCCGGAGCCGCCTACAAGCCTTCGCTGCTCCAGCCGGAGCAGCCTTCAGTCTTCGCTCTGCCACTTCGCACCTATGTATGCAAATTAACCGCCATCTTTGTTGGTGATTAATTTGCATAGCTCACTGATTAGCCCATGGGAGGCGTAGCGAAGGTACGGTCAATTACCATGTGTGTCTATTATTAGATAGGATGTCACCCCATATAAATTCCATTAAAAAAAGTAAAAAAAAAAAAAAAAAAGGATATGGAACAGGCATTCTTATACACTGCTAATGGGAACTGTAACTTTGTACAACTACCTTTATAACAAATGGTCATGACCATTTTTTTAAAAATATATTTTATTGATTTTAGAGAGAACGGGAGAGGGAGAGAGAAATAGAAACATCAATGATGAGAGAGGGTCATTGATTGGCTGCCTCCTGCAGGCCCCCTACTGGGGATCAAGCCGCAACTCAGGCATGTGCCCTTGGCCAGAATCGAACCTGGGACCCTTCAGTCCACAGGCTGACACTCTATCCACTGAGCCAAACCAGCTAGGGCTGGTCATCACCATTTAAAGTTGAACATGTGCACACCCTACCACCACACACCAAGAAACATGTAGAAAGGTGTTTATAGTATCAATGTTTTTAAATAAGGCAGGAAAGCAGAATGGGAGGTAGAGAGAATGGGGAGAAGGAGAGGAAGAAATAAATAAACCAACAATTCAGCAACAGGAGAATGGATACATCATGGTGTATTCCTAAGAAGAAACTGTATGTAATAGTGAAAAAGAGATCTACAGCTAGCTATATGCAAACATGAGGAATCTGAGAAATTTAATGTTCAGAGAAATTTAAGATTACATTCAGTATAATATACTTTTATAGTTCAAAAATAAGCAAAGTTATACAATATATTATGTATATAATAAACATTTTTTTAATCAAAACTGATAAATATACAACTGAAGGTAGTGGTTAACTAGAAGTGAAAAGGGTCAGCATATGGAGAGGTGTAGCAAGGTAGCCTCAAAAGTAATAACGTTCTGGTTCTTAAATTGTGTGATGGGTTCATGTGAGATTATTTAAAATTATTCTTCAGCACTTATATATATTGTAGATATCAAATATTATAAAATATGAATATTCCCCTAATTTGTCAGGATATTAATAACATAAATTTCAAAGATCTAAAAATAGGTTACTTAGCCTTGGCCAGGTGGCTCAGTTGGTTGGAGCATCGTCCCGTGCACCAAAAAAGGTTGCAGGTTCAACTCCCAGTCAAGGCACATACCTAGGTTGTGGGTTTGATCCCCGGCTGGGGCATGTATGGGAGGCCATGGATCAATGTTTCTCTCTGACACTAATGTCTCTCTCTTTCTCCCCTCTAATCCACTTCTGAAATCAATAAAAATATATCCTCAGGTGAGGATTTAAAAAAATAAATATAAATATGCTGTTTAAAATAGTAAAAACTCAGACACCAATATAATTCATATTTCCAAATGATAACTAAAACAGTAAGAATGTCTTCCTTGATGGTGTTTATCTTTTTAAAAATTCCCTGCATATGATAAGACTATAACACATTTATTTTCTTCGACAGTAAGAATGTATTTAGCCCTAACTGGTTTGGCTCAGTGGATAGAGTGTCAGCCTGCGGATTCAAGGGTCCCAGGTTCGATTCCAGTCAAGGGCATGTGCCTTGGTTGCGGGCACATCCCCAGTAGGGAGTGTGCAGGAGGCAGCGGGTCAATGTTTCTCTCTCATCGATGTTTCTAGCTCTCTATCCCTCTCCCTTCCTCTCTGTAAAAAATAAAATACAATTTTTTTAAAAAAAGAATGTATTTAGAGTCATTATGACTTAAAGACTAATGTTGGAATATATTTTAAGTTTACCATAATAAAAGTTCTCTAGGTTAAATAGTAGATAAACAATTTTTCAAAATAATGGAGAAAAATTAATTTCTAAAAAGGAAATCACTCAGCTTACTTGCTTTTTCTTTTGTGAATTAGGTGTAGAACATCATTATTAGATTTTTTGAGGAGGAACACTTCAGTAAAGTGAGCTACGGGGCATGGTTTGAGCACCTGAATATTTTAAATAAAATGGCTTAAATAAAATAACTCAGTAAGAGGGAGTGAGCTATAAGAATTTACAGCTGAAAATAAATGTAGTACAGGCAGTCCTCAGGTTACGTCAGACTCACCATACATCATTTCATGGTTACATCGCCATCTCCCATTTATTCATAAAAAAAAAAAAAGTTCCGTCATTTCGACGTATGTACATATGTGCTTTATGTTTTTTATTTATTTACCACAAGTAAAGGTCAGGAATTATCTTTCTTTTAAATTTTTTTACTGTTTCACTTCATTACTGCTGTGTATGTGCTCCATGTGAGTGACGTAGGTGCTTATGTAGGTGGGTTCCGACTTATGGCAAAAATCGCGTTATGTCGCGGCATAGGAACGGATTTCCAACATAACCCGAGGACCTACTGTACTTTTTCAGTCCTTCCCACACATTTTTGTCATAAAAATTACTTTAAAATATCAGTCTCCATACTAAAATATGCACACATTATAAAAATTCCTTACTTTTTCATTCTAAAGTATGCCGATGCTCTGTTTGTTGGCAACACGGGATTATATGGATCGGCATTCATGCCTTTAGTGTAGCATTCAATTGCTTCATCATATTTTCCTTGTTTGAAATACTTATTGCCCTGAAAAAAGCATACAAGTCAGATATATACTGGCACAGAATTACAGAGCATTTTTTGCCAATATTATCCAGCTCTTTATAATTAACTAGCTGTGTGACCAAGGTCAACAGAAAGAAGTGAGAATAAAACAAAATAATCTTTTTACAAGTGCTGAAACTCGCTATACAGTCATAGTTTGGTCACAATCTGAGGGTTCTGGCAGAAAAATGAATAAAATACTTAGCATTATATATTTTTATTGACAATACTAACCCGCAGAAATGTAAACAAAAAAAGTATCAAGACGAAGTTTAAAAAGTGCCATCTTTTTGAAAAGCAATATACCTAGTTTTATAATGAGGCACTCCTAAGAAAGAGGAACATTCCAAAAACTAAGCACAGATGGCCTGTGATATGGAGACGTGGAATATAATATTCACATCAAGAGTCACACACTAATTTTAAGTTACTTCAGTCTATTACTAAAATCCCAGAATAACTCTCTGTATGGTCTAAGCACTTTTACATATAAGAATTAATTTAATATTCACAACCCATTGAGTTTATTAATAATATTAATTTTATTTTACAGCTGAGAAAATTTAATATAAGGAATTTAAAGAACTTATCATAGGATTTGAACCCAGGCAGTCTGATTTTAGAAAACACACTCCTAATCACTAAATTATACTGCCTTTCCATAAGGGCACAGCCAATAACAACTTAGAGAGTGAACACCCCCTAAACTATGTTGAAGAAATCCTGGGATCCACATGATTTTCTATACGCCCTGCCCACCTGAAGAAACCTAAAGCTAAGCCAAAGAGTACCTTGTCTTTTAGAGCAAGGGCCTTTTGTGAATCTACGTGAATTCCATCTTCTTCTGACTCTGATTCTTGAGACCCAGAATCATGGGTACTCTCTTCTTTGTCAAGTTCATCAAGGATACTTTCCTGAAATTATAAGTAGAGGAACAGTGCTCATAATTACATAAACATTTAAAAAAAAAAAAAAAAAGACATACAAAAAAAGTATACTCAACAGAGCTTAAGTTGCTATGATCTAAGGACCTAAAGGTCTATACTAGTAAAAGCAAACCAAAAAATCTCTCATTGTTAAGAGAAAAAGGTACTCTTGTTTAGAAAATGAGGATCCAAACCACTTAAAGAATTTGACTTTGATTTCATAAAGTAAGCTAAGTCAAAAGAAGTCTACAAAGCACCCCTAAATCACAAACTATTAGCAGTGAAGTATTATGGGTTGAGGGAAGCGAAGTTTGCAAATAACCCCAAACCTAATATCAACTAACAGCAAAGTCAAGCGCTTGGGTTCAGTCAAGGTTATGGGCCTGGGTTGCAGGATTCGTGTGAGAAGCAACCAATTGATGTCTCTCTCACATCAATGTTTCTCGCTCTCCTTCTTCCTCCCGCTTCTTCTCCTTCCCTCTCCTTTCCTTTCACACTCTCAAAAAAAGAAAGAAAGAAAGAAAGAAATGTCCCTGGGTGAAGATTAACAAAAACAAACGAATTTGTGATATATTCACACAGTAAAATTCTGATCAGCAGTAAAAAAAAAAAAAAAAAAAAACCTACTGCTACTGACAATACGGATCAATCTAAGATGACACTAACAAAAGAAGCCAGACACAAAAACAGTACATGTGTATGATATATTTACATGAAATTCCAAAACTGGCAAAACTGATCTAAATATTAGAGACCACAACAGTGGCTGCCCTTGGAGGTAATTAACTGAACAGGGAGGTTGGTGGCATGCTGGAAATGTTCTGTATCTTGATCTGGATGGTGGTTTCTCAGGTGAATTCGTGACTAAAAATTCAGGCAGCTGCACATGTAAGGTTTTTGGACTGTATGTATGTTATATCTCAATAAAAACAGGAAAGTGCAAAGAAAATAATAAACATAAAAATCAGAGTAGTGGTAATGTCTGGGGGTAAAGAGAGAAAAGATGGAATAGGGAAGGAGCAAAATGGCAGTTTCAACAGGATTAGAAAATTCTCTTTAAATTAGATGGTCGATTCACATAGTACAAGGGACTTTTTCTGCTGAGTTGGGCTATTCTCAGACTGGTAACTAGGAAAGCACTTGTTCTTGACCAATGTAATGTTGATGCCTACATTATGGCTACAGTTCATACATTCACCAAAGGAACTTCTGGTTTAGACATGGAGGGGGCAGAAAATGAAAGTGCAATAATTTTCTGAGCCACCATCAGCTGACTCTTCATCAACAGAAGTCTGACTGGTTTCTCCTCTGCCTTTCAACTTCTTTCCCAGCACCAGGTTTGTTTCTTTACAGGGTGGGGCAAAAGTAGATTCATAGTTTTGAGTACACAAAAGTTTATTCTTGAGTTATTATTAATTACTAGTAGCCTGGTGCACAAAAATTTGTGCACTCGGGGGTGGGGGTGAAGGGTGGGACCAGACCCCTCAGCCTGACCTGCACCCTCTGTCATGTTCCGGGACCCCGGCCGCTCCTAGCCTAGGCACAGGCCTACAGGCTTGGGGCAGCCTGGCTCCCGAGGCCCCATTTTATCAAGAGAACAAAGTCGGCGTTAGTTATAGCCCTCACCGAACCCAGTACAGTGCATCTGTGTGTACAACTGCCTCATTCATGTGCCTGCTTTACCCTACTGAATTACTAACATCTTGAGGACATAGTTCTGTCTTATCCTGCTTCAACTTCATGCCTGGCCTGGTGCCAGGGACCTGAGAGGGTTTGCTGAGTGAGTGAATAATGAGTAAGTGAATGAGTGAATGAATGAGCAAGTAAGTGAATGAGCAAGCAGCTATGGGGCCGGAACTTCTGCCTGACACCCACCCTGGGAAGTTCCCGCCCTGCTCCCAGCAGCCCGATGCCCCCTCTCCCGACTGCATAGTTCCTGTTCCCAGTGGCCCGGCACCCCTCTCCTGGCTACATAGTTCGCACCCCGCTCCCGGCTGCCTGACGCAAACTCTGGGAAGTTCCCACCCTGCTCCCAGTGTCCACCTCTTCCCTGCCCCACCCGATTTCTCTGATCACCAGCTGGGCAATGGAGGCCCTGGGGGCCGCCTTTGCCCTGCCCCCCAGCTCTTGCCTGCCAGCTGGGTTTCGGATCACCATCAGCGGCAGGCAGCTTCTTCCGTCCTTTCCCTTTCGCCTCCCAGCATTGCGCCTACATATGCAAATTAACCGCCATCTTTGTTGGTGGTTAACCGCCATCTTTGTTGGCAGTTAATTTGCATATTGCCCTGATTCGCCCATGGGAAGCGTAGCGAGGGTACGGTCAATTACCATGTTTGTCTATTATTAGATTAGATACAAACAACTGGAAACCTACTTTTGTCCCAGCCTGTATTTATTTTATGATTTAGAACATGTATCTCTACATGCTCTTTTGTACAAATCAAATATTACATAATAAACACTTTTTTCTAAATATATTTTTCTTAATTTCAGAGAGGATGGAAGTGGGAGAGAGAGAAACATCAATGATGAGAATCATTGATTGGCTGCCTCCTGCACGCCCCACACTAGGGATTGAGCCCACAACCCGGGCATGTGCCCTGACCAGGAATCAAACCATGACCTCCTGGTTCACAGGTAGACTCTCAACCACTGAGCCACGCCAGCCAGGCCATAATAAACACTTTTAAAAAGACTAAAAGGGAATGTATATTCCAAATCAACCCTTAAGATGGGTCAGACTCTAAAATAGGCTGGCCAAACAGGTTTCCTTTCACAGGTTCCCTGACTTGACAGTGGCTGCTTGGAGCACTGGGTAGAGGATTCTGAGGAGGAATACTGGTTCTCCAGTTACACTGTGTATCTGTTGAGAGACGGGAAGCACACACTACACTTTTGCTATTCGTGGTCTCTCACCTTCCTGGGAGCAAAGCAGACCTGTTTTTATTGTCATACAGCCCAAGCCCTAAGACTAGACACAAAGGCATTCTCTTTTAGCCAGTATTCAACAGGTCCTTCCGTCTATAAAAAAGGTACTGGCAGAGTCATTCTTTTCTGGGAGTACTACTACCTTAGAATTCAAGTTGTTTAGGGATTAGAGATGGTGGGAGAAGGAAAGAGGGTGCAACTATAAATGGGTAACACAAACAAGATCTCTGTGGTAATGCAATATTTCTGTGTCTTTATTGCAATGGTGGTTACCCAAATCTGCACATGTGATAAAATGGCACAGAACTATACATACATTGTACCAATGTTAATTTCCTGGTTTTGATACTATACTATAATTAAGATGTAACCATTGGGGAAAACTGAGTGAAAAGTACACTGGACCTCTATGTGCTATTTTTATTCCACATCAAATGTCTATAAGAGAAAGAAACACGTTGTAAGAATTCAACATTATTTTTCATTTAATCCATGACTCTCAGCTAATGCCATGAAATTTTACTCAAATACTAAGAAACACATAATTAGATTAACTTACCACATCAAGTTTTGCCCATGCCTCATAATCATAAGACTTTATCCTGTTTTTTGTGTTCTCATCTTTGGTTTTCTTAGAAGACTCTTTTGCTTTACCTTTCTTCTTTTTCCTAAAATTCCTATTTCGAATTGGAGGCAAATTCTAGGGAAGAAAAAAAAATACATGTTTTGAGCACCACTCTATTACTAATTTTTTGTATAACTAGTGATGTTTAAAATTCTCACTAAATTATATTTCATGTAAAAAGTGTTTTTAAATTTAATTTTCAAGTGCTTAAAAATACCAACTTACCACCTTCACTTATAATGATAGTTTATGCTTGAAAAGTTTAATTCATCCTTTGACAAATGTCAAACATTGTTCAGTCACAAGAAAAGTATTGCCCAGAAATTTTAATTATACACTTAATTTGTAATCCTAAATTCAAACTTCAAAACCTACCTTATCTTCAGCCTTAGTACAATTAATTAGCAGTAATACAATGGCAAACTGAACTGCCTCCACATCATTACATCTAATATAAAAAAGGCAGTCTTTAGAGAAACATTTGATTAAACCTAGGTAGTACCTACATTTTTATGACAATAGTGTATGTTAGTGTCATTACAAAATTACATATGATATACATGATATATATATACTCACACCAGCCATACTGCTATTCATTTACTTTTTAAAAATATATGTTTTTATTGATTTTAGAGAGGAAGGTAGAGGGAGAGCTGGAAACATCAATGAAAGAAACATAGATCATCAGCGACCTCCTGGTGCATGGGACGACATTCAACCAACTGAGCCACACCAGCCATACTGCTATTCATTTACTTTAACACATTGTTTGTGGGTAGTTTTTATCACGCGCGCTAACAGGTGGCGCGGGCCATTTTTGCTAATTTTTTGCGCAAATGGCAACGTTCAGTAAAATTACGATAACTTTAGTTTTACATATTTTTTTTCAATGAAACTTTTTGTGATTTACTATAAAATGTATACTGAATTATTTTTCTTAGAATCGCACTGAATGCGTGGCGAGGTAGAGAATTGTGTGAAGGGATGACTCTACACAGTTGAATAGATTACCATTATACCTGGAAGTATATACATAATTCACCATTGTATGTGTTAGAGACCCAAATTTTGTCCTTTGGAATTCGTATATCTGCATGTTAGCATCCCTTTAGAGCAATAAAAAAGTATAAAAATAAACGTATTTATACGTTACCCGCATTCTACCGCTAGTCTATAAAAAACGGATTAATACGTGTCCCGAGCTCTACTACCAGACAACGTAAAACGTATAAATGCGTTTCCCGCATACAATGTGTTAAGAATTATCATATGATCTTTCTCTCACTAAGCCTTAAAAATGTCTTACTATAGTTATTATTATTACAAAGACTTTAAAAGCAGAATTTTCCAAAATGTTGACAGGAAGCAAATCACTTCTATTACAATATTTTCACAAACCATTTTAAAAGGGGCTTTATTTTAAAGTAAATAGTTCTGCTGGATTCTGAAGTAGAAATTTAATTAAGAAATTTACCTCTTCAGGGACACCATTCTGTCTTCTTAGTTCCATATCCTTTTGTTTAATATCTTCTTCCCAGTTTTCTAAATCCTTCATAAAGTCTTGTAATTCTTCTGCATTTTGTTTTACTTGTAGTTGTAATTCAATTGCTTTATTAGTTGAAGTCATTATGGCCTGCAGAGTTTTGAACAACCAACCTCGAATAAGAATTAAATTGAATTATTTACTTGTTTTATTTTATTTTTAAATATATTTCTTTATTGATTTCAGAGAGGAAGGGAGAAGGAGAGAGAGAGATAGAAACATCAATGATGAGAGAGAATCATTGATCTGCTGCCTCTTGCACGCCCCCTACTGGGGATTGAGCCCGCAACCCAGGCATGTGCCCTTGGCCGGAATCGACCCTGGGACCCTTCAGTCCGAAGGCTGACGCTCTATCCACTGAGTTAAGCAGGCTAGGGCTTTATTTTATTTTTTTGAAACCTAGCTAATTAACTGCTTTTTACCTTGTCATAAATGGCCAAGATATATGGATAGAAGAGAGCCTAGAGTGATACTGAAGAAAGAAAATATCAGTAAATTATTTTTGAAATAGGTCAATCAACATTTGCTAAATTAACAAAAAATTAAGCCCTAACCGGTTTGGCTCAGTGGATAGAGTGTCAGCCTGCGGACTCAAGGGTCCCAGGTTTGATTCCAGTCAAGGGCATGTACCTTGGTTTCGGGCACATCCCCAGTAGGGAGTGTGCAGGAGGCAGCTGACCGATGTTTCTCTCTCATCGATGTTTCTAGCTCTCTATCCCTCTCCCTTCCTCTCTGTAAAAAAATCAATAAAATATATATTTTTTAAAAAAACCAAGTTTGGATATCCCCAAACTTTGAAAGGCAATCGGGAAGGAATCACTGAAATTAGCAAGTACCCATGGTAGCAGATTGTTGCTCATCTCTAGAGTTAATAAATTTATCCTAATTAACTCCTTTCCTCCTTTTTCTTTCAACATTTATTGACCTTCTGCTGTGTGATAGGTCCTGTATCAAGATTGAAGGAATAAAAAATAAGACAAAGTCCCTTGTCTAGTGGAGAAGAAAACAAAACAATCAAATACTAAGTAACAAAATATTATGTTAGGCAGGTTTCTCAACCTTGGGACTATTGACATTGTGGGCCAAACCATTCTTCATTTGGGGGGGGGGGGGGGGGGGACTGTCTTGTGCATTGTAGGATGGCTGGCAACATCCTTGGTCTCTACCGAGCAGGTGCCCGTATATGACCACCTCCCCGCTAGACTGTGACAATCAGAAATGTCTCCCTGAGAGGCATAATAACTCCTGGTTGGGAACAATTGTGCTAGAGATACATATAAATGCTATGGGACTGACCACAAAGGACAGGCATAAATCAGATGGTAGGATGGTAGGTTCAAGAAGAGTCGACCAGGTGCTGCAACTTCAGCGGAGTTTCAAGAGGCCATCCAAGTGATTTACATGAAGGCGTGAGCAGACAGTGAGGGACTATGAAGGACTCTCCCATGGAAGAGAAGGTGGAAATGAAACAGATCTTAAAATGCCAGAAAGCTACGTGAAAGTATTAAGGTGGTAAAATAAATGGTGGCTGATTAGACGAGGAACTGCAGAGTGCGGAAGACTCCATCAGTGCCTTAGATTTCTTGTTTGGGAGACTGATAAGATTAGTGGTGACATTCTGAGTCAGGGATCACAATTTTAAAAGGATAAGATTGTAGGACAAATGAAAAGACAGATACTTCAGTTTGGGATGTTTTGAGTGCTTATGGGACATCAGGAGGACATGGTAGGTATTTACAGAGGGGTAGTTATAAATGTGGGCATCATTGGCATACAGGTGGAAACTGTGACTACGGGTGGGGGTAGGAGATTAGAGAACACTAGTATTTAAACAAACCCAGAAAGAGATGCCCATATAGAACTACAGTGGGGCCTTGACTTACCAGTTTAATTTGTTCCGAGACGGAGCTCGTTAAGGAGCTCGTTAACTCAAATTACTCTGTCAACTCAAAGCAAAAAATCCTCGGAGAGACAGCTGGTATCTCAAAAAACTCGTTAGTCGGGACACTCATAAGTCAAGGCCCCACTGTACTAGGCAGTAGCATCTAGGGAGCTGGGAGGAAAACTTGGGAGAGCACCATCACAGGTGAGTATTTTCTTTTTTTTAAAATATATTTTATTGATATTTTACAGAGAGGAAGGGAGAGAGATAGAGAGTTAGAAACATCGATGAGAGAGAAACATCGATCAGCTGCCTTCTGCACATCTCCCACTGGGAGATGTGCCCACAACCAAGGTACATGCCCTTGACCAGAATCGAACCTGGGACCTTTCAGTCCGCAGGCCGACGCTCTATCCACTGAGCCAAACCGGTTTCGGCACAGGTGAGTATTTTCAAGAGTTCAACAAGGTGGGATAGGTTAGCAGTGCCAAATGGCATAGAGGTTGTATGGGGAAAAGAAAATTTTAAAGATTAAAATGTAAGCTCTATATTTAGTCATACAAAGATTATTGAAAGTCTTAACGGGATTTTTAAGAAGAATGGAATAAAGCGAGCTGAGTAAATGAGATTACCATAAGGAGATTAACATGATTCTGCCTTTGATATTGTAAGATAGCTCCTGTGCCACATAACCACGTTTGAGCTGACAAGCACCACACATACAACCATGGTTCCGTAAGATAATTGCGGAGCTGAAAATTTTCCATCACCTAGTGACATCGTGCCCATGTAACACATGCATTACTCGTGTGTTTGTGGTGATGCTGGTGCAAACAAACCTACTGCGTTGCCAGTCATATAAAAAAAGTAGAGCACATACAATTATACAGTACATAATACTTGATAATAAAAGACTATATTAATGGTTCATAATTTACTATTCTACCCTTTTTATCGTTATGGTTTAGAGTGTACGCTTTATACTTATTTTTTTAAAAGTCTGCTGTGTTACACTAGCAGCCTCACCCATCTCCTGTTTACCCAGTCTCTTCATGCCCTCACTTTCTCTCGTGCCTGATTTAATCTACGTTGTTTTGTACAGTAACCTGCTGTGCAGGCTCCTAGCCTAGGACCACTAAGCCGTACGATGCAGCCTAGGTGTGCAGTCGGCTGTACCACGTGTGTGTGAGCGCACTGACTGCCACACACCACCCATCCCCTAACCATGCATTTCCCGTAACCTTTCCCAGAACCTATCTTCATCGTTAGGCGGTGCAGGACTGCTGGAGGGGTCCGGAGGGGGGAAACACGGTGAAAGCAGATATGAGAAACAGGTAGGTGATGGCGCAAGGTCACCAACGGGTGAGAGGGGATTCAAAGCTTAAAGGAGGAGGGGGAAGGGGAAGCAGAATGCGGGAGGGAGGTGATTAAAAAGGGGATTCGGGAAAGAGATGGTTGCAAATGCAGAGAGGTCTTCTAACCCGCAGCCTAGACCCAGACACTAAGTTTAAGCTCCTTTCGGGCAGTGCCCATGTTTGATCACATGTGTCTATCTCATCAAGAAACAAAACAAGTGCAGTGCTTTGCTGGGGACTCAAAAGCATGAATAAAAAGTGCAGCGAGCCCCTGAGATGCTGTAGGGTGGTCAACTCCCTCTCCATTTCGCCCATCACCTCTGCCCCCCCTGCAGGCCCAGCCACTCCCACGGAACCTGCGATGGGCCGAGGGAGGTCCAGGCAGGCACCCAGGGACTCCCAGTGCTGGCGGGGGATCGCCTCACGCCCTGTATCCAGGCGAGCACCGCGCACCCACGCGGAACGGGGCCAGGCCCCACCGCGCACTTCTCCGGAGAGTGGACCTGCGGTCCTGACCGCCGCAAATCACCCAATGGCCGGGCAGCCCGGGGGAGGGGCCGTCAGCCAAGCAGAGCGTCCAGGTCCGGGCGGCGCGGGGCAGCCCCTCCCGGAGCGCGCCTCCCGGAGCGCGCCCCCCGGTGCGCCGCTACCCGGGACACCGCGGCGCCAAACCGCGCCCGCTCTCGGCCGCTCCGCCTACCCAGCAGCTCCGGCCGCGCCCCTTCACCCGCCCGGCGACCCCCAGAGCCTCCCCGGCGATAACTGCGAAGCCGGCTCACCTCACCAGGCCGTTAGGGCCCGCACCTCCGCCGCCTCCAGCGCACAGCCGCTCACGCCGCACCCCGCCTCCCCGGGCTTTCCCACAAGGCCACGCGCGCCCCGCCCCGCCCCGCCCCGCCCCGCCCCGCCCCCAGGCGCGTGCGCAGAAGGTAAAACCTGACGGGAGTCGGCAGGTGTGTTAAAGCGAAGTGGGAAGATTTGCCCGCCTCCAATGTGACTAAACTTCACGGGAGGTAACCCGAAACCTTCAGGGTCATCCTGACTCGTGTCCCAAGATGTAATGCCTTGGATATTTCCTCGGACTTCCCTCAAACTGCTTAGTCCCGAATATTTGCCTTGGATCTTTGTGAGGATGACAGTCATGGGAGAGAGTTACTGTTTCTCTACCGCGAACAGACGATGTAAACTTGTAACTCTGGCAATTTTGCAAGGTTTCTCCCCCTCCCCCGCCCACCCCTTGAAGTGCCTATATGTGTAATCCATTTGGTAAACCAGTTCTTCAATCCACCTTTGCAAGTAGACTCCTCCTCTGTGTCTATCTTTGAGTCCTTCTGTAACATGTGTGAGCACTAAGGTCTGCCTTTAGATGTGTCCTGGCTTACCAAGCAGAAAGAATATGAAGCTTGTAACATTTCTTGCTTCTACTTCCTATATGAGTGATTTCTCTTTCATTTTTATGACAACTCCAAAAAAATTGTATGACAAAAATAATTTTTGAATTCCACGAAAACAAAACAAATGAGCAAAACTTTTCATTTGGAACAGCTCTATGATCTTAAACATTAGCCCAAAAATTCAGATCAGTGGCTCTCAAAAGCTTGACTAGACTTTGGAATTACCTAGGAAGTATGAAAAAATGTTTGATTTCTAGGCCCCATACCTAGAGATTCTTATTTTATGCATGCAACCTGGGCATCATGATTTTTTTAAGTCACAGGCTATAGCTGTACCATTGAGGTTGGGAACCACTAAGCCAGGTAATGGTCAATGAATAACCTCTGTTGGGCCCTCCCTTCCAAGGTCATATTATTAGCACATCTTTCCCACTGTATAATTATTTGGTATCTTTGTATTTTAAAATCATAGTGGTCAAATCATTAATCTCATTAAAATATTTATTAATGAAATGATTCTTTGGTTTTTGTGTTAAGGGAATAGATAACTAAGAGTTTTTTTGTTTTAAAAATTAATAGTAAAAAACTTAAAGCAGATATTGATGTATAGATGTTCTTAACAAAAGCAACTGTATTTTTTAAATTAATTCTGGCAGAGTCAATTGAGATGGGAGAGGAAAGAGCCAGCTGGCTGCTCTGGTAAAACCTCCTAGACCAGTGGTTCTCAACCTTGGCTGCACATTAGAATCACCTGGGAACCTTTTTAAAATCCTGATTTCGGGGCCTCATCCTCCAGAAATTCTGTTTCTTTGTTATGGGGTGGAGCCACAACATTAGTAACAAAGAAACAGAATTTCCAAAGGATGAGGCCCCAAAATCAGGATTTTAAAAATTCCCAGGTGATTCTAATGTGCAGCCAAAGTTGAGAACCACTGTCCTAGACCCTTAGGTGAATTCTCTTTCTCTCTCACCTCACAATAATCAGACAGTTGTTTAGTGAGTACAGAATCAAAGTGAGAGGAGTTAGTCCAATGGTCTCCATGGCCATCATCACCTAATTCTGAGGCTTCCACTGGCCTACAAAAAACTATGCCTATAATGGCAGCCTTCTCTCTTCAAGGGAGTTGGAGCATTTTTAATTTGGGGGAAGTCATGTGTTCATCTAAAAACTAAGAATTCAATAGATAAGGAAGAAGAGGAGAGCAGATATTGAAGGGCAGACAGTAACCTCTGTCCCAGGCCTTAATAAGTATTCTTTGAAAGAAGGATGAATGAATCAGTACTGCTAGAAATCCAGGCTCACTATCACCTGAGGAAAAGGGTTGAATTTTGTAACCCTGATTCTGCTATTTACTGAGAATATAATCTGTAAAATGAGGCATAATCTAAATCTCAGTTGTTTAGGTATAATTAAAATAGTGAAGATAAAAAAATGCCTAGTGGAGAGAGAAAATGAATGTAAAACTTCTATCTAGCACAGCTCGGGACATGGTAAGAGCTCTAACAAATGTTATTGCTCCCCCTCCCTCTCAGGTTAGGCTCTGACTAACTAGTTCCCCCTTACAGCAGGCTTTAAGAAGGACCCGTGCTCAGGAATATTTCAAAATGGTTTCTTTTCTCCTGCCTGTGTCGGAACCCCCAGCACTGGTTTCTGCTCCAGAATCTCTTTTCCAGCGAGCCCTATCTGTGGTCTCCTGTCTTTCCAATCTTGGGGGCAGTGGTTTGCCTGTGTCCTCTCTTCTCTTAGGAATCTAAGGAGAGTTGTTGGTTTTTCAGTCTGTTCCGTTTTCACTTGTTGTTAGGGTGGAGTGGCAACTTCCAAGCTCCTGTCTGTGGAACCAGAAGCCAGAAGTACACTCATCCCATTCTTCACATTACAAGTCCACCAGGAAGAATTTTCTCCCCATCTAGGCTAGAGGGACTTGGTGAGTCCTCAGGGACTTCAGAGATACCATGTTTTCCAAGCCATCCTAAAGAAACACTGAAAGCAGAAGTACCACTCCCAGCCCTGTTCCGGGCAGAGGCAGGGAGACAGACATTTGAGGAAGGCCAGTTACGAGAAGAGACACATTTCAAATTTTCTTAAATGACTTTAATTGGAGATTCAAACCCTCACTATAGTTCAAGCCTGGCTCTGTGGAACAGCATCTGGTACTCAGTGGAGTTAGGAGAGAAATGCATAATTGAGGTTGAAACGCAGTCTCCCTGGTCTTCCCTTCTAGAGTTTGTTGCTGCTTAAGCCTTAAAATAATTGTTAATGACACCAAGCTATAGGCTCCTTTCTTCTTCTGATGCAAAATCCTCCGATGGGAGAACTCTTTCACAGGTTATTTAGGATCAAAATACAGCTCTGTAACTGCACTCAATAGCTACAAGCAGGAACATTCTTGATGCAGTTACTGAGCTGGCTGCAAAACCCTCCAGGCCACTCACTGTGTCAACCCATGATCTTCTCTGTCTAGCATTGGAGTTCTCCCAGACCCTGCTCTGAGAGGATGCAACCCTAGAAAAGACCAAATACCCATGCTTGATTTCCATGGCCTGATTTCTTTGAGGCCCCAACATAGGGCTGAACTGCTGTTTGCAGAGCTGTGTACAATAACAGCCATTATAGTAATCTTGAATTTCTGTCAGCCGTTCTTCCTAAGAACAATTGATAACACTTTCACAGTAGTAATTCATCAGGTTTGCCCTCTCCCCAACCCCAAAAAGAGGAGAGGGGGCAAACCCCCTCCCTGACATTAAAAGGAAACCTGAGGCCTGGAGAGGTCAAGGACTTGCTCACAGTTCCAACTTCCGTCAGGGCAACAAGCTATGGAGGGCCCCACCTTCTGTGTCTGGATGCTGTTCCCAAAATGCTGGAGGACAAACACTTGACTGTTCCCCTGCATTTTTCTAATTTGTGTCTTTTCTCTCTTTCCCATATGGACATGTCTGGATTTGGGAATGCCTCCCAGTCTCCTCCATGCCCCCTCCAGCCCAGAGCGGATAGCATCTTCGTCCCGCCAAAGGTCTCACTGCCCTCGTGCCCCGCCCTGGCTCCAAGCTCTATCGGGTAGAAGACACCACGTAGGCTGTGGCGATGTACTTCTTGCCATTTCCGTAGGTGGACTTGTCCCAGCTGTAGGTCTGGATGGCCAAGGGATAGCCACCCAGGCTTAACTGGCACCTGTGGAGAAAGGTCATCAAACCTGGGTTCCTGCTTCACTCCACCCCTGTCCGCAGACAGGAAGGAACAAGCCCAGTTCATCAGAACTCCAGACTATCTTAGAAGGCCTCTAAGAGGCTGCCACCGCTTACTTCACCACTGCCTCCAGCTCCCCAAGTGCATGGAGCCCTTTCAAAATCAATGCCTATTTCCTATCTTCTTAAAAAACCACACACACTGTTTTTCATCTTTCCCAGAGCAGTATTCTAAAATCCTAGATTCTAGAGCTGAACCCCCAGAAATTAAATGTGTGCTTAATGTCTACTTCTTAGGGTTTCAGAAGTAGCAGGACCCAGAGTCCTCAAATGTTAGAGCACATGAGGCCCAGGGGTTTCAACAGTACTCCCTGGGGCTCTAGGGTTCCCCCAAGCAGCCTCAGGGGCAATCAGAGAGGCTTGGAACACCAGGGCAACTCCATTTCTCACTGTTATATACATTACGGTCCTGCATAAGATTTCACTTAGACGCGCAGTGGTCGGCAAACTCATTAGTCAACAGAGCCAAATATCAATAGTACAACGATTGAAATTTCTTTTGAAAGCCAAATTTTTTAAACTTAAACTATATAGGTAGGTACATTGTTATTAACTTAATTAGGGTACTCCTAAGGCTTAGGGAGAGCCACACTCAAGGGGCCAAAGAGCCGTATGTGGCTCTCAAGCCGCAGTTTGCCGACCACGGAAGAAAGAGGGGTGGCAGTTCTTCGGCTATGACAAAGCTTGGCAGCCACCAATCTGATAGATTAATTTCCCAAGTGAGAACCCTGAGGCCCAGTCCATACCCTCTGAGCCACCGAGGGGCAGAATCCAGGTGCCCCAACAGTCCCGGCTGAGGCAGCCTGCGGCCCCAGCTTGCCCCCTGGCCTGGCTGGCCCAGTACTTACGTTTTGCCTGGCCTGGCGATGAAGCACAGGGAGTAGAGGGCAAACTCAAACTCGGGGCTGCTGCCGATGAAGGCGGAGCCCACTTCCTTATAGTAGCCATCCCAGTTGAACTGCATGGCCAACACGTCAGGGTAAGACTCCCACTGCGGACAGAGCGGGGGTATGAGTGCCACAGAGTGGAGGCTGACTGAGTGGTAGCAAACGGCAGCAGCCAGCCAGGATTTGGTGAGGGCCCATTAGGTGTCTGTGTGAACTTTCAGGGGAGGCTGGATTCTTTAAATAAACAGTCCCTCCTACGACAGTGTGTAAGCCCCTCTCAGACCCTGTGTATGGAGCTTCCTGTGCATATCTCCCAGGAAGGCCAGAGTCAGCATCCATATGACCGATGCCTGGGGAACAGGGACATATCTGTTCCCTATGGCCCTCACACGTGGAAGAAAAGGATCGTTGATCACTCCCAAATTATTTTCTGGCACCAGGCAGTAAAGGTTTCATTTTTATAAAAAGTTGAGCTCAGACTAGCCAGATGAAACTCCAGCTGATACCACATTCTAAGAATTCAGGCAGGAAGTAATTGCATGTCTGGTTCTCCCCTCTGAAATCCCTCCCCTGCCCCCAGCCCCATCCAGAGATGGTGCCCTCTGCCTCCTGCCCCTGCAGTTGGGGAGCCTTCACGGTTTGAAAAGGAATCCCAGTGTCCTGGCTGGCTAAACCCACTGTCCAGCAGATGGGGAAGTCAAATTCGTAAACCCCATTAGCTGCCAATGAAGGTCAGGGTGAGAGACAAGTCTGTCTGCTCAGAATGCAGAACGAGGGCAGAAAGTCTGGCTACTAGCAAGGCGTCCCCAGGGTCAGTGCTCAGTACTCACAGGCCCATCATAGATGTGACTGTAATAGTCAACCAGGCCCTCCTTCTCTTGCATGTAGAAGCGGATCCAGTTATGGAAGCCAGTGACCTTGCCTTTTTTTATTTCACCTAAAATAAAGAGTGCAGAGTGGGTGATGGGCCTCCCCACTAGCCCCTCTTTCCCTCCCATGCCAAGGCTGTCTCACTTTTCAAGTCTCTGGCGCCTAGACTTCCCACCTGCTCAGCCCCTTGCCCAGGCTGCTCAGAGTCCCCTGCATTCCTAACTTTTACCTCCAGAAGGCCCCCCTTTCAGCTCAAGCCCTTGGGGAAATTCCTCCTCCTGGCTGACTTTGGTAACCAATCTGACATACATTTCTCCAAGAGCAAACCAGACTTGCTGGGAGCTTTGTGGGTCAGTGCAATGGGCAGAGAGACCAAGGCCCTCTTGGGAAGCAGCTGACCAAGATCTAGAAGCGGAGGACCATTCAGAGGTAGACAGCCATGGCCCCCAACATGTCTCCCTTCCTACATGTGCCCCTTGGGAGCCCGGCATCTGGTCCCCTTTTGCCCTTTGTTCCTCAACAGTGACTCCTCAGGTCCCACCCTCCTGGCCTGGGAGTAGACATGCCCGTCCCTGCTAGCTGGTGCAGCTGCGGATTCGTCAATGCCCAATCCTGAGGGAAGCTATCTCTCCATCTCTTTCTTTCCAAGCAGAGTGATCCCACCTGAGAAGACGTGTTCAAAGCCACTTGAGTCCCCCTCTTCATTGCCTCTTGAATAGAGTCCAAACCACATGTTCTTCAAGTCATTGACAAACTCTTGTTCAGAGCTGTAGCGGTCTGGGGAGAGAAACATAGAGGATTTAAGAGAGGGGAAGGCAAGACCAGATCCTGGGAAGGAAGGAAGGGCCGCCTGCTCCATCATGTCAAGAGACACATGGGTTCAACCAACAAATGTATTCAATTGTTCATTCAACAGTGACCTATGGGGCAACTGTTTTGTGTGAGGCCCAGATCTAAAGGTGAAGGATTCAGCAGGGAAACACAGGACTAGATTACTGTCTTTACAGTTTGCATTCCAGTAAAGGAGACAAATAATAAACAAATAAATAATAAGTAAACAGTATGGTTTCAGATAAGTGCTATGAAGGAAATAAAGATTATCCCATGATGACTGAAGGTGGGGATGATGGAGCTAGGTGGAGCTCGTCTAGAAAAGGAAGATCAGAAAGGCTTCTCTGAGAAGATAGCACTAATCAGAGACAAAGGATTAAAAAAAAAATCACTCCTCGCTCAGCTGGTGTGGCTCAGTTGGTTGAGCATCATTCCATGCACCAGGGGTTGCCAGTTCGATTCCCGATCAGGGCAGATGCCCAGATTACAGGCTCAATCCCCAGTAGGGGACATGTAGGAAGCAGCCGATCAATGATTCTCTCTCATCATCGATATTTCTATCTCTCTCTCCCTCTCCCTTCCTCTCTCTGAAATCAATAAAAACATTTTTTTTTTAAATCACTCTGGTTGTGTGTGTAAAAGAGTCAGCAGGGTATATGAGCATCAGAGAGACCAGTTTTGAGGCTAATACTTTGTTCAGGTTACAAGTGATGGTGGCTTAGACTGGTGGAAGCCATGGAGGAGGGGTGAGAAGTTTTTACTGATTTTAGAGAAAGAGGGGGAGGTGAAGGGATAAAGAGGGAGAAACATCAATGAGAGAGAACCATTGATTGGCTGCCTACTAAGGATTGAGCCCTCAACCTGGACATGTGTCCTGACTGGGAACCAGCGACCTCTCGGTGCATGGGACAATGCTCAACCAACTGAGCGACGCCAGCCAGGCCAGGGATAGATTTTGAAGGTGGACATAATAGATGTTGCTGGTGGAGGAAGTGGAAATGGGGAACAGTGAGGTAAAAAGAAAAATCAAATATAACTCCCGGGCTTCTGACCTGAGCAACTGGATGAGTGACAGTGTCGGTTATGAGATGGGGAAAACCGAGGAAGAGGCAGGAACCACTTTACACTAAGTTCCGAAGAGATGCCATTAGGTAGGCAGGTAGGGGTGTCGAAAAGGCAGTTGGGAGCCAAGGAAAAGGTCAGGGCTGGGGGTCTAAATGAAGGAGCCATCAAATACCAACTGTTTACTGCCCAGAATTGTGTGAGGGGGATGCAAACGTGATACCAGACATAGTCCCTTCTTTCAAGGACGTAAAACACAATTGGAAAACAAGACTAAATATGCACAAAATAACAATGGTTTCACAATCTGAATGGCAACCACTTTCTTGGTGCCAGGCTTTCCACTGGGTGCTTTACAAGAATACGTCCTCCAAGACCCCATTTCACAGATAAGGCTCAGACAAGTAGGATAACGTGTCCAAGGTCACTCCTAGTAAGTGGCAGAGCCGAACTCTAATCCAGTCTCTCTGGACCAAGGCTATTTGGGGCGAGACCCCAAGCCCCTGAGCTCTGAAGAGATGATGAAAGCCAGCTAGCTGGAAGCTGCGGCAAGTACAGCTTCACACATGCAGTGGGATGTGAGCTAGAACTTTAAAGACAAGTGGAATTTGAACAGGGAGAGGGATGAAGACAGGGTGAGTACTGCAACAGCCTGGCCTCCGTATGGGTACCCCTGGGTTTCAGCCTGGCTCTGCTCACAACTTCCTTTGTGACCTGAGCCACTTCACCTAGCTTGTCTGGGCCTCCATCTCACTTGAAAAGCTGAAGGGCTCAGCCTGGACCTCCAAGATTCTCTCGAGTGTTTACTACAAAGAGGACACCAGGGGGCGTTGAAGGATTGCCTCCCCTTCATCGGGATTACAAGTGTGCCTTGGACTTCTCCTAAAAAACAAAGCACGTTACCAAGTCAAGGCAGAAGCCCTTGGACGGAATGGATAGCCGGATCAGAGGCCATCCCAGGGCCAGGGAGGGAAGACCTGGACAGAGCCGCTCTGAGGCAAAGCCCGACTGCCTGGATTGCGGGAAAGGAATCTGGAGGACACTAACAAACACAACCCGTGCCAAGAAGTTCCACAGCCCTGACCTTTTTTAGTCTGATTCAAATGTTTCTATCTGGAGTCATTCCAATCAGAACCCTTCCTGGTAGAACCTTCCCCTCTGAACCTTTGTTGATTTTCGGTTGCTGTTTCCCCAACAACAACAAAAGTGGAGTGGGCCCACCTCCTTCCTGGACTTAGCAGGAGCAGGAGTAGAATCAGGGACGCCCTAGGCCTGGAAAGTGGCGCTCAGCTGGGATCAGCTGAGGTGGCTGACCGTGCCCTGGGTGGAGCCGGCTGGCTCACAGCCTTGCAGAGAACCCTGAGACTGGAGCATGAGTGGGAGGTAAACAAGGCAGCTGAGAGTAAATCAAAAGATGGGTGACTTCCAGGCCAGACAGAAGATTTTTCAGCTCCTGCTTGGGTCCATGATCTTTTTGGGCTTCACTCTGACCCTCTCTCCCTTCCCCCTTAAAAAATGGACACCCAGCCCTGGCCAGTTTTCTCAGTGGTTAGAGCATTGGCCCTCGGACCAAAGGGTATCGGGTTTGATTTCCTGTCAAGGGCATGCACCTCAGTGGCAGGCTCAATCTATAGCCCCAGTCAGGGAGAACGTGGAAAGCAACCAGTTGATGTCTCTCTCTCTCTCTCTCCCCACCCTACTCTCTGTAAAAAGCAATGGAAATCCTAGGGTAGTGAGGACTAAAACAATAATAATAATAATAAAATGGACACCAGCCTCCATGTAGTCCCCACCCATGTTCTTGCCCTCCCCACTGTGGAGGCCCCAGAGGTTCCTGGCTCTCCTGCAGACAGACCCGAGCCCTCAGCACTGCCTCGGGGCCGGGGGCAGGTTCACTCACTCTGATGATGGAAGAAGCTGTAGAGTTCCTTCATGACGGCCGTCTTCATGACCTCTCTGAGGAAGGTGTCCTGCTCAGCCAGCTGCTGGCCGCTGAAGTGCTCTGCCTGGCCCGTCGCCCGCTGGTAGTTGTTGAGGAGGTTGATGAAGGCTGCGTAGGTCGGCTTGGAGAACAGCTTTTCGTTGACATATGTGAAGAGCCTAGGGAGGTGGAAGGTGGCCAGTAAGAGGCCTGAAGGGGGAGCAGAAACCCCTCCAGGACTGCTAGGTGGGCCAGGGCAGGCCTGGGAGGGTTGGGTTCAGGAGCAGAGGGGGGACCTCAGATGCTCTTGAGGGCCTGCATGAGGTCACTCTGTCCTTACACTTCAGCTCCTGGAAGGTTAGGTAGTTCTCAGCCTGGCCAGTCACAGAAACCCTCCCCCCTCGATGCCCACAGTCCCTCAAGGTAGCTTTGTCTGCCTCTGGAGACCTATTTATTTGCTCTCCCTTTGATCCCCCTGCCTGGAGGATAAAAGAGCTGAGGCATCAAAAGAAGCAAGCTTGGGAGAGAGACTTAGAGACTTTGCAGGAGGGGAATGACGGGAACGCACGGCTCCGGGCAGTGGTCCACTTGGTCTCTGGTCTCAGAGGGCGAGATGGCATTTTGGCTGTTGAGAATGATGTCTTCCTTCTGTGCTTTGTTGGTGTCCGCCCTGTAGATCTTCTCAGAGATGGCCTTCAGCTCCTCCTTGGTTATGGCGTCACTGCTGTGGGAGAAGCCCTCTGGGAGGAATTGGGGGAAGGGTGTTTCAGAGCCAGAGGGTGGCCAGAGGGAGGCAACTGTCTGGATGCATCCCTTCAGGCACCTTCCAGAAGCTGGCAGCAAGGGAGAGGGGCTGCAGTCAGGCCCCCTAGTGGCCAGAGGACAGGGGCCTGGAGCCTTAAGGATCCTTAACATTAGCACCTGGCCTTGCCCATACAATGTCCAGAGAATGTCCACACTGGCCACTTCCTCTAGGAAGGTTCTCAAACGTTGAGGTGCATCAGAATCACCTGGACGGCTTGTTAACACAGGTTCGTGGGCCCCACCACCCCAGAGGTTCTGATTCAGTAGGTCCAGGGTGAAGTGTTTCTAATACATTCCCAGATGATGACCCACTGGCAGGACTATTGCTCTGGAGAGTCCCTCTGTCCCTGGGGCCAGGCTAGGTGAGCAGGAGACTCACCGTGGCCGCACTGGCTGTCGAAATCCTCGCAGCAGTTCCCAAACTCTGGGCAGCGGGCATTGCAGTGACATGGGTGGTGCCTGTCGAAGGACTCATGGCAGCGGCCCCGGCAGGAGTCGGGGGCTGAGTACAGGTCTGAGAGAACAGAGGGAGGTGTGTGCCCGAGGACCTCTAGAGGTCGCTGGGTCACGGCTAGCTCCCCACACTTAGCTTTGTTTGCTCTCCTGGCTCTATTATAAAGATCCCCGGGGGAAGGGAAACAAACAAGCTTCATTGGTCCACACCCTTCACAGTCAGGAAGTCCTTTCTGATGCCCAACTCTCCTTTCTGGCCTGTGTTTTTATAATCTTCCCACTCTAAAAATAAAATCTCTTCCACTTCCCTCTCCGGCTTCTCCACGGGCCTCGGGCCCTCTTTCCTGCCAGAGCCCCCACCCCCAGGCTGCTGAGGGCCTCAGGCTTCTTCCTGCCCAGATCCCGAGTCCAGCGAACCTGTCTTACCACCTCCAGGTGCTGGATTGGGGTCTGTCTGACTTAGGCCTCGGCCTGTTGCCGCTAATATGGCTGCCCCTCTCCTGTCACCCTCTCATATCCCTTCTTCTTTATCCTGAAGGTCCCCTTTGGGGAGGCAGACTCACTGCTAGCCGGGGCCTCCTCCATCTCTTCCTCCATCTCTTCCTCCAGCTCCAGGAACGGCTCTGGCTCTATGGGGTCTTTTTCAACTGAAACAGAGAAGTAAAGTCACCAGCCATCCCCACCTCCCTTTATCTCTGGTTCTCAGTTCCCCCAGCCTCAGGGACAAGCATGTGCAGTAGAAGAAAGTACGAAACGGGGGCTAGGGAGCAATGAACCAATACCAAGTGAAGGAGGAGAAATGGAAGACAGAAGGGGACTGATTATTGAAAAGAATCTCCCCAGGTGACAGCCCTCCTCACCACTTTACCTTCTGGTACTCAATGTGCTCACCTATACAAAGGGGAGGGGAGGCAGGAGGTGGTCCCTTCTGGATTGAAAACTCTGATTTGGTTATGACTTTGCTTTAATGAAAGTTGATAGGTGGGCAGGCTTGACATTCTCCAAATGACAAGGCCCTCACTTAGGAACATGCCAGACCTATCCTACCTCCCCATCAGAGTCAAGCATGAGCTCCTCCCAGGGCCTCCAGGAATAAGGACTGCTTCCTGAGAAACCAGCTTCCCTTCTTTCTTTGCAACACTTGACAATGGCCACCAAGGCTGAGCGTGTTCAGAAAAGCCCATTCCTATTGCTGCTCCATCCCTTCGGCTTGCAAGCTGCGTGACTGCAGCCTCTTCCCTGGGCTGAGTCAGGTGAGCTGGGGTGGGGAGGAAGAGGAGGAATGTTCCCGGGACTCTGAGCTCCTTGCTCATCACACGGCGGAATAATTTACCCCAAAGAAACAACGCTCTTACAAAGTGACTGGGAATCCATGAGTGAGTTCGCTGGACAATACTGTGTGATTACCATCAGAACCACTGATCAGGTTATCCATTCAGTCACCAGGAACCTTCTGAGCACGTACCCTGAGCCAGGCTGTGTTCTGAGTGCTGACGATTCACAGGGTTCTAAACTCAGTTATATTTTACACCAACAGACTTCTGTGATCTGATCTAGGGTCTCAACCATCACTTGTAATATTTGAGTTGCACATCAGACAGATAGAGATTAAATGGCTCCTGGGCTGAGTGTTGCCTCTATCTAGAAATGCGAGTCTGATGGTCTAGGGCAGTGGTCGGCAAACTGCGGCTCGTGAGCCACATGCGGCTCTTTGGCCCCTTGAGTGTGGCTCTTCCACAAAATACCAAGTGTGGGTGCGCATGTACAGTGTGATTGAAACTTCGTGGCCCATGCGCAGAAGTCAGTATTTTGTGGAAGAGCCACACTCAAGGGGCCAAAGAGCCGCAGGTGGCTCTCGAGCCACAGTTTGCCGACCACCGGTCTAGGGTGAACCAGCCTTCCTGGGTCTGCTGAGTGGGGCACAGAAGCAGCAGAAAGGGCGGCTCAGATTCTGACAGTGAGCGCTGAGCCTGTGTTCCCTGTCTGCGCCTGATCAGCAGAATTCCTGAGAGTATGTGTGGTGTGTTTGTGTAAATTGAAGAAAGGTCCCTTTTGGGCGAAAGCAGCTCTGTGGGCACAGAACTGGGTCAGCAGACACCACCTTTGGGCAAATTAGGAGAAGTCACTCCTTTCTTTCAGCAGGCACAGATCTACTCCAAGGCACATGGCTTAGCAAGAAAGATACAGATTCAATTTTGATCTGATTTGCCCTCTCACCAGGTGCCCTCATACAGTGCACAATGCGCACAACCATATGCAGTGATCTTGCGGGGCACGATCTACCACGGCTCTAGGGACTGTGTTTTCCAAACTGGGAGTCAGGACACGTGGTTTGGCAGTGGACTTAGCAAGGCGTTGTGTCCTAAAGCAGACGATCATTTACCTGAAAGTCTGAAACATCGGCAGCATGCAAACCAGGTGGTTATTCAAAGTGGTTTTTTTTAATGACTCACTTAAGACTGTGCCACTGAAGTAACAGAACAGCTGGCTCTTGAGGGCAGTGTGTGTCCCATTTAATCGCTGGACTGGGAAGGAGGGTTGGAGATGTTGCGGCCAACCCTCGGCCTACTCACTACAGGAAGAGTGGTGTGAACTGTGACAGTCACTGTGTCTCCTGGGGGCATGCACGTTGGAAAAGTATGCTGCCGTTTTTTTATACTTTTGCTATTTAAAGTGTTGAGCAACAATTGGTATTGGAATACATAATAAAATAAAATGTTTATCACGTTGCTTTCTGGTGAATTACTTAAACTTTCAAAATATCATTAATCCTGATAGTTCAGACAGATAGTCCAGGCAAATGACATCTGTTTTGTTCTAAGTTGGGGTTTTACACTGGGGACATCTTAGAATACCTGGGACAAGTGGTGTCTAAATTGCTGATCCCGGCTGCATGCCCAAGTATCCTCACCCCAGGCCCCCTGAGCGCCGGCATCGGTCCTGAATCCCGTTCTAGACTGCTGGCCATCCAAGCCAGCAGCCCCTGGGGCAGGCTTGGCGTGGACGTGGCTCAGCCCACTGTGCTTTCCAGACCCTTCACCCCAAGGAGCCTCACCAGTACACAGGTGCTGGTAGTCGTCACAGCAGTCCCAGTACCAGGGACACTGGCGGTCACACTGGCAGGCAGCAGCGCGGTTAAATTTCTCATTACAGCGCGATGCGCATGACTCCATTTTTCCTATGGGAGGTAAGGGTCACAAACTCAGCCCTGTGAGGATCCTATTCTCCTCATCAAGGTACCCCAAGCTGGAGGGTTCACAGACAAGGGCTGGGACCCCACCTGGCAAGGAAGGTCATTGCTGTCTGCAAGGAGAAGTACTGCCACAGCCCCAAATGCACAATGCCCAGCACCCACTGCCCCTCAGCCACCTCAAAGCATAGACCAGGATCACACACTCAAATGCCTATGGGGCCAGGCCTGGGACATAAATGAGTGAAGAAACAGGAAGGCAGCAGGAAGAGGTGAGGCCTGTGACAAATTTGGGACGAATGCCCAGCCTGAAACCGGCAGCCACCGTCAGCTCTAGCCACTTGCTGCCATGTTGGGATACAGGCTCAGTGTTGCCACAGCCTAGTCTAGTTCTTCAAGAGAAGGCCTTCATTTTTATGTGAAATTTTTAAAAAATTCAGGCAGACCCAATAGAGAGGACTGTGGGCTGGGTGCGGCCACTATTCACCTGTCCTGTAGATGAAAGGGATCCCCCCTGCCCTCTCCCCCCTGACCCATCCCCTTCCTCTCATCCTGTCCCTTTTATGTTTCCTGCTTCTTTGTTCTTTCCTCCCCTTCATCTGGTCTTCTCTGCATCCTATTCGCCCCACAGTCCCGTCTTTCTGTTTCTTGAATCTTTGGAATGCACTCAGATCCGTTTATCTCAGGGTGGGGAATGAGGCGGTGTGGGTGAGAATTGGCCTTTGGAATACGCTGTGATGTAACCACAGACCACATCCCTTACTCCAGCCAAAGGGCTTGCAGAAACAAGCTTTTGGTCACAGGGGCATACGGACAAGACATTTTAAAAGAAACGGTACAAACCCACCACCACTCCTAAGAAAACAAGCCCCACCACGCCCACCACAGCAAAGACAGTGGAGGGTGCAAGCCGGGGTGAAGCTGGCTGTGGGGCCCTTCCCTCCACTCTGGGCTTTGAGGGTGATAACAGAGCCTTTCTTTCCACTTGAGGTTCCTGGGGTTTGGATTCAGCGAGTGCTGGGGTTAGGGTCAGGCTGTGGGTTGGAGAACGTCAAGATCAGAGTCAGAGTTACTGGCGGTGCCGGGATTTGTGTAAATGAGGAAACTGAAACCTAATTTGGGCCAGGGTGGGGGTTAGTTAGGTTTAGATTAAGTGCTGCAGTTAGGATTTGGGCTTGAGTTAAACTTATTGATAAAATAACAGTTTTGTATTCATGTTTGTGTAAAGCATTGGGGATAGCTTTAAGACACATTCAGGGTTGTGGAATGTGTCAGGACTGGGAGAGAAGAAATTAGCCCAGTTTTGCCTTAGACTAGATTTGGGATTTGGGTTCTAATTATGATTCCATGCAGGTAGAGCACCTCAATTTAGCCTGAGTTTAGGGCAGAGATGAATATTAGCATATGGGCTAAGCTACTGCTTTGGATTCTGGGATTAGGGGTTATGCTGTGCTAATGAGGGTGACACAGCAGGGAGGTGAAGAACCTGGAGTCTGGCACCAAACTGCTTGGGGCTGGAATTCTGGTTCTGCTGCTTTCTGGCTATGCAATCGTGGGCAGGTTATTTGACCTTCTGTGCCTTGGTTTCCTTATCTGTAAAAGTGTGATAATGAGCCATCTCATAGAATATTTATAAGAATTAAATGGGTTAGTATTTGTAAAGCACTTAGGATAGTGCATGACAGATTAGCACTATGCAAGTGTTTGTGAGATAAACAGTGGCAAAATTTTATGCTCGGTCTTCAAGGCGACAGGAATTCAGACTGGCTGGAGCAGTCTTCCCTCCCGCCGACATGCCTGTCCGGCTACTCCCTCCCTGGGTTTCAGCGAGGCCTTCCCTTGGGCTGGGGTGTCCATAACGAATGTTGCTGACAGACTCCTAGCTGACATCCCCACTATAAGTCTGTTTTCCTTACATCAAAGAAGTGTCAGGTCAAGGTTACCCAGGGTCTGAGGCAACGTCACCTTATGTGCAAGGCCTCCAGGGTGACAGGAAGGTAGGCCTCTGATCCAGGGAATTGTCCCTAAGAAAGAGCAGGCCCAAGGCCCCTGTCTCTTCAGGCCCAAGGGAACTCCTCTTGAATCTTAAATGATGCTCCCTTAGAGCCTGAATGGGAAGACCTTCAGGAGAAATGTTCAGCCCAGGAGGAAGGCTCGGTCAGCTGCCTGCCCGGTCGGTGCCCGGTCGGCCTGGCAGTACACCCAGAATCCGAAGGAGAGAATTCAGACAAAACAGGGCAGCGTCTCTAATGGGCCAGGTCAGCAGAGTCCGAGGAAAGAATTCGCTTCATTCCAGCAGCTGGCACCCGTTGAGACGGGTTGCGAGTGAATAGGCAGCTCTGTGGTGTCAGGAGAACACCCCCACCGCCGGCCCCAGCTGAGTGAACTTCTTCATCTCCGTTCAAGAACTGTGTCCCCAGCAAGAAGCCTGGCCCAGGATCCTCCAGGCTTCCCTGTAAACTTAGGCTTTAAAACAGCGGTTCTCAACCTGTGGGTCGAGGCCCCTTTGGGGGTCGAACGACCCTTTCACAGGGGTCCCCTAAGACCATCGGAAAACACATATATAATTACATATTGTTTTTGTGATTAATCACTATGCTTTAATTATGTTCAATTTGTAACAATGAAATTGGGGGTCACCACAACGTGAGGAAATGTATTAAAGGGTCGCGGCATTAGGAAGGTTGAGAACCACTGCTTTAAAATAACCTTGGGATTTGAGGGTGGAGGGGAGGGGTGGGAGGAGCTGTTCCTCAAAGGGACTTTTCCTGCTGTGCTGCTCTGGGGACACTCATCATCCTGACTCCTCACACCAGTGCACACCACGCGCCCCCGCCCCCCCCCATGCCTACTGTTTACACCAGTGCTGTGTGTGCCTCGCTCACCAGCCAGGCACCAGAATCCCTGCTCCAGCCACCAGCTGCCCTTGTCCCGCTGCCTTTCTTCATTTTGGCCTTTCTTCTCAGATGCAGATTCTTCCTCCATTCCCCATGAAGAGCTTAGCCATGACCACCCCCCCCACCCCAACCCCCCCCACCCCCAATGAAGTACTAAATTTCTCTGCACCCGCCAAGATGTCAATATGCTAGAATGGATCCTCACTCCCGATCCATTCTGCCCAAGAGAGCCTGGGAGTCCCCATATGCCAGTGTTGAGCCCCTCTGATGGTTGGGGCAACCTACATCTGTGCCTCTACAGGGGCCCAGATGCTGTTTCCATGGAGACCTAGTCAACTAAGAAAATTCATTTCCAGGACCAGCTTCCTATTTCAGCCAAAGGCTCCCCAATATGATTCATATTCTTGCATCAAAGTTCTGAGATGTTGAAATAAGATAGACAAGAGCAGAGCCTCTTCGCTCCCACCTTAGGAAAGAAGGTGGCATCAGCCACTCAACCCTCACTTTCCCAGCAATCCCACAGCCAGGTCAGATCACCACCCTCAGAGGCCAGGGCTCCACCTGCATGTCCGAAACCACTGTTGCTTCTGCCCTCAAGGATGTGCCCCTCTCCTCACCAGAGACCAAAAGTCTTTTTTTATTATATTTTTATTGATTTCAGAGAGGAAGGGAGAGGGATAGAAACATCAATGAGAGAGAATCATTGATTGGCTGCCTCCTGCATGCCCCCTACTGAGGGTGGGGGGATGGAGCCGCAACCCGGGCACGTGCCCTTGGCCGGAATCGAACCTGGGACTCTTCAGTACGTAGGCCGTAGGCCGACACTCTATCTGCTGAGCCAAACCAGCTAGGGCAGAGACCAAAAGTCTCTGAGTTGCTGTCTTTTCCTGAGACTGGGATGTACCAAGCCTGCGGCCACTCCTTCACACTAAGCTAGAAGTTTTTCTGTCCCCCCTCACTCTCTACCACTGGCTCTCTGCCATGCAGGGCCCAGTCAGAGCTGATTCCCGGCTGCTCTGCAATGAGCGCGGGTGGAGGTACATGATCCCATCCGGGGTTGGACGCCTGGGAACAGATTCCTCTCCAAAGGCTTTCCACTTAGGAATCTTGCCAGGGCCCCCCTTATCCACAACCTGCTTGGAAATGACTCCGAGAGTAAGCTTCTCACCGGAATATTATAGTCATAGTCAAAGCCCCAATTCATTCAGCTCCCACCCCATATAGAGTGCTTTTAATACATTATCTTACTTAGTCCTTACAACAGTCCTATACAGGAACCACCTGGGTTGGGTGGGATGGGTATCAAGCTCTGATTCTGTCTCCTGTAGGCAGACGAGGATTCCCCCCACACACCTCCGCTCAGCTCCCTCCCTTGGCACTGGTTTCACTCTCTCATGAGCCACAATTAACACAGGGCCCCAGCATTCTGCATAGCTACTAAACAGGAAAGGGCTCCTGTTCCTCGGCTGGTCCCTTCCCATCCCCGGCACCGCTAGTAGCTGTGGGCCAGGACCCTTCTCTATGTGTTAATTCCTCTAACACTGGGGCAAGGCCGATTCCCCTGACCACTTGCATAGCCCCAGGTAGCACGTGGCCCACCTCCTGGTCAGGGGCTCTTCCTTCCAGTTTCCCCCTGAGCCTGCCCATCTCAGAGAAAGGTCCCACCCCAGACAACCTCATTTGTTCCCAGGCAGCGGAGGGAGTAACCAAGGGCAGCAGGCCACTCCAACCCAGCAGACCCCAGCCCCAGCTTTATACCATCCAATGACCATGAAAAACAAAACTTTGATGAGATCAAAAGTCAGGTTGGACTAAGGGATGTTTGGGGCTGGTCTTCCAAGCTGTCAAGAAATGTCTCCCAGGACATTAAGTCCATCAGCTCTGAAACTCCCTTCACACAGTCCACTCCACTCCAGAGGCAACTCCTGCACCTCAGACCAGGACCGGTCTAAGGTGCCCTGTGAATTTAGGACAGAGCTGATCCTCCCTTGTCCCACTACTCTCACCCTCTACCAAGTTCCCCAAATCTCTGCTTCTTTATGCAGGACTTCTTCTGCCTCCACCAGATAATGACTTACCTGCCCAGGCCAGGCCGCAGAGCATGGCCAGTATCAGGGGGACACAGGCCTTCATGGTGCCCAGTTGGAGGCCAAAATGGGATTGGCTGTCGGACTTCCACGAGAGTCAAGATGAATGTCACAGCTCTCAAGTGCGCCTTATTTTCCAAGCTTGTCCTTTTAAAGACATCAGAACTTGTAGATCTGGTACCTCCGGATCCTTCCCAAAAAGGGGGGAGGGATCCCAGATGGATCGGAGGTGGATGGGGGTGGAGTTCTCCAGCTGTTTGAAGCCAGAGGGAAGGTGACTAAGCAGGCAGGTAATGCCAGATGTTTCGAACAGGTAATGCTAGCCATCTGTAGTTAGGAAATAGGTCGTACAAGCAGGCACAGCAGATGGGCCTATGTTAGAGGATGTTCTGTCCAAATTGGGTGCAGCCATGGACTCATCTTTGGGTAATGTCTTCCAAACACCCACCTACCTGCAAGCCACAGGCCTGACTTTTCTATGGGGAAGGGGTTACAGGCTGGCTTCATCTTTGAGTTACTGGTACACAGCGTAAGGAACACAGTAAGATGATCATTACAAGTTTGACTAACAAGTGCTCAGGCAAGCATTGGGGTTAGTGGAAGGAGAGATAAAAGAGGCATGGGTTGGAAACAAAGGCTGTTCTTACCACCATCAATGTAGCTAAATCACCTTATAAATATCATGCAAATTGGCCTCTAACTCTTACTGAGTCAACATCTCAGCTCTTACATGTTTCAGGTCCTCATGCATTTCAGGTTTATGAGGCCAGGGAAGGGTGAGAGGTCTCTTAAAGGACACACCCTTCCTCTTCTGGGAGCCCAGGGCCTCACTCCCTTTATCCTCTACTCAGTCTCCTCCCCCCCAAAGACCATCCCCAGAGAGATGAGGCCTCTCAGGGCCCCTTTCCTCCCGAGTCTGAGAACAGGAGTAGCCACTTGGGCTGCCAAGCTTTCTCCTCCTACTGAAGGTTAAATCTGCTAAGTAAAATGCCCTTTCCAGCAAGAGCACTGCATGGGAGTCCTCAGCTCCCTCAAAAAAGAAAACTCTCATATAAAAAGGCAAAGCTGCCCTAGCTGGTTTGGCTCAGTGGATAGAGCGTCAGCCTGTGGACTGAAGGGTCCCAGGTTCAATTCTGGTCAAAGGCACATGCCCAGGTTGCAGGCTTGATCCCCTTGTGGTGCATGCAGGAGGCAGCTGATCAATGATTCTCTCTCATCGTTGATGTTTCTATCTCTCTCTCCGTCTCCCTTCCTCTCTGAAATCAATAAAAACATATATTTTTTTTAAAAAGGCAAAGCTTATGAACAATTGAGACTATTCCACAGTTTTCAGTTTTGGAGTATGTTTTCTTTGGGGGGGTGGCATATCCTTCTTAGCCAGTGTAGTTTAAACGGTGAAACTTTCCCCCTCTTGTCCTCAGTTTTCTCCTCTTTGAAAGAATAGGCTTGAATCAGACAATTCCGTTCCAAGTTCTCAGACTTTATTTTGAAGCTTCCTGCCCATGTCCTAGGCCAAGCAGTTGTCGGTGGGTTAAGGAGAGCCTCCCACCCCCTTGCTGTGTGGAGATGAAATCGAATATGTCACGGTCAGGAGTGAGGGGCCAGTCTGGGCAAGCCACCTTGAAGAGTAAGCCTGGCCCTGTTAGGAAGGAAGCCAGTTACAGGGAGTAGGAGCAGAAATGGCTGCTTGTTTGTAAGTTTCATTTGCACAACCCGAAAGCCTACTGCTGAGTGGCTGCCAGCCGGACTTCTCATTCTCAGATGCCAGTTAGTTTAGGGAATAAAGGAGAGTGTCACTGCTGGGCCAGGAAACAATGACACCTCGGGATCTGGGATGGGATGGTCTGTCCCTCTCAAGGGCCCAGCTGGCTGGATGGACCCTGGATGAGGCCAAAGCCATCAGAAGGGGTGTGGGTTCTGGCCAGCATTGCCCTGCTGTCCAACTGAACTGACTGTGGGATGGAGTTTTGGGGAGGGTGCGTTGACCTCCATTAGGTGAATTTTAGGTCAAGAGCAAGGCTGAAAGATGGGCAGACAGACTGACCCCATAGATCCCCTGAGGACCCGTGTGTTTCAGACTGGGTCCTCCAACAAGAACCACAGTGTCGACTTAACCACCCTCACCAGCACTGATGGAGCCCTTTCCAGGTGTCACACACAAAGAGCGTCCAGTGTGCTCTCGCCTTCATTCTCACTACAGCCCTTACCAGGGACTCTCGTCATCTCATTTTACAGATGAGGAAACTGGGGCACAAAAAGGTAGGGAGATGTGCCCAGAGGCACACAATTTTTAAGTGATGCAGTCAAGTTTCTGACCAGAGTCCACCCTAGCAAGCACCAAGGCCACATAGCCCCAGACCACACCTTCAAGTACAGCAGCAGCCACTGCATTATGCCTGCATCACTATGCAAAGTGGCCTGGAGTCAGACTCACTGGAATTGGGGACCTCAGCAGTCACCTAGTTTCATTTCTCATGTGATGGTACAATGCCCTAACCAGCGGTTCTCAACCTGTGGGTCGCAAACAATGAAAATACATCCTGCATATCAGATATTTACATTACAATTCATAACAGTAGCAAAATTACAGTTATGAAGCAGCAACGAAAATAATTTTATGGTTGGCGGTCACACAACATGAGGAACTGTATTAAAGGGTCGCGGCATTAGGAAGGTTGAGAACCACTGCAGGGTGGTTCTGCCGCCACTTGAATACTTGTGGTGCTAAGGCAGTGGTTCTCAACCTTCGAGCCCTTTAAATACGGTTCTTCATGTTGTGACCCAACCATAAAATTATTTTCGTTGCTACTTCATAACTGTAATGTTGCTACTGTTTATGAATCATAATGTAAATATCTGATATGCAGGATGGTCTTAGGCGACCCCTGTGAAAGGGTCTTTCAACCGCCAAAGGGGTCGCGACCCACAGGTTGAGAACCGCTGTGCTAAGGGATCCCACCTTCAGGGCTGCTCATACCCCTTTCCCAGGCCTTATTTGAAATCCCCAGGACTTTGCAACCCAAGACATACTGACCTGGATGAAAACAGATAGAATAACAGAAAAAAATCCACTCAGCCGATATATGAGCATATATCCATACATTCGTGCAAAGATGCCTCACAGATATCTTAGAGGCACATATACAGGGTGTCCCCCCAAAAATGGATACACACTTTGAATGATTATAAAGTCAATGTTTATTAATATACTGTACATTTTTGAAATTTAAAAGAATTTACAGAAATTAATAATGCCTTTTTTTGTCAAACCTGTTTTCAAATTGATATCATTCTGGTCCAGGCACTGCTGATAACACGAAGCAATGGAATAGCAAACAGCAAGAATCATTTTGTTCAGTATTTGTGCCCTCAATTCAGCAACTGTTGCGGTTTTGTACCGTAAACTTTATCTTTTATGTATTGCCTCCCCCCCCCCCCAAAAAAAAAGTCTAGTGGCACATTAGGATACATTTTCTTTGTTTAAAGCTTAGTCTGGCTTCACCCATGATTTCAAGCCAGTTAAACCTGAAAAGGAGTGAAAATTAAATGACTTATCAGATGTTAAAGTATATATATACCTTTTTTTTTTTTTTTGAGCTGTTGGTTCAAGAAATCTTTTTTTTTAATTAAATCTTTATTGTTCAGATTATTACATTTGTTCCTCTTTTTTCCCCCCCATAACTCCCCTCCGCCCAGTTCCCACCCCACCCTCCGCCCTCACTCCCCACCCACTGTCCTCATCCATAGGTGCACGATTTTTGTCCAGTCTCTTCCCGCATCTCCCACACCCCTTTCCCCCCCAAGAATGGTCAGTCCATTCCCTTTCTATGTCCCTGATTCTATTATAATCACCAGTTCATTCTGTTCATCAGATTATTTATTCACTTGATTCTTAGATTCACTTGTTGATAGATGCATATTTGTTGTTCATAATTTGTATCTTTACCTTTTTCTTCCTCTTCCTCTTCTTAAAGGATACCTTTCAGCATTTCATATAATCCTGGTTTGGTGGTGATGAAGTCCTTTAGCTTTTCCTTATCTGTGAAGCTCTTTATCTGACCTTCAGTTCTGAATGATAGCTTTGCTGGATAAAGTAATCTTGGTTGTAGGTTCTTGGTATTCATCACTTTGAATATTTCTTGCCACTCCCTTCTGGCCTGCAAAGTTTCTGTTGAGAAATCAGCTGACAGTCGTATGGGTATTCCCTTGTAGGTAACTGAGTTTCTTTCTCTTGCTGTTTTTAAGATTCTCTCTTTATCTTTTGCTCTTGGCATTTTAATTATGATGTGTCTTGGTGTGGTCCTCTTTGGATTCCTTTTGTTTGGGGTTCTCCGTGCTTCTTGGACCTGTAAGTCCATTTCTTTCACCAGGTAGGGGAAGTTTTCTGTCATTATTTCTTCAAATAGGTTTTCAATATCTTGCTCTCCCTCATCTTCTGTCACCCCTATAATTCTGATGTTGGTACGCTTGAAGCTGTCCCAGAGGCTCCTTACACTATCCTCGCATTTTTGGATTCTTTTTTCATTTTGCTTTTCCGGTTGGGTGTTTTTTGCTTCCTCACATTTCAAATCATTGACTTGATTCTTGCGCTCCTCTGGTCTGCTGTCGGGAGTCTGTATAATATTCGTTATTTCAGTCCCTGTATGCTTAATTTCTAGTTGGTTCCCCAATATAATATCGAGGGTCTCATTAGTTTTCTTGTAGATCTCATTAAGTTTATCGGCGGCTTCTAGACAGTTCTTGAGAGACCTTAAAAGTGTGGTTCTGAACTCTATATCTTCCATTGACAATTTTGTCCTGTTTCTTTGTCTCCGCATTTTGTTATGCTTCCTTGGTGCACCCCCTAGTGGTCTTTGTGCGCAGTCTTATAGTTAAACCTTGATTGTTGTAGCTAATACCAGGGAGGGTTTGACCTCCAGGCCAAGTGGCTATGAGAATCAGCTGTGTCTGCAGTGAGAGAACTTCTGTCCTCTAGGGAGGTGCTAATCTAGCCTTTGCCTGAGGCTATCCGGCAAATGCCTGTGTGCAGGGCTTGGGCGGGGCGGGTCGCACAGGATCAACAGGGTGGGCTGGAGAGAGCAGTTATGGCGGCTCTCAGTCCTGTCCCCAGGGGCTCTGCCTCTCTGAGTCCCAGCACCCGCTGCAAACCTCGGAGAGAAAGCTGCACTCGCTCTGACCGAAGCCAGACAGTCCCGCTTCTCCTGTTTGAGTCTGGGTCCCTAAAGACTCGCCCGTATCTGGAGCTCAGAGTCTGTGACTCCCTCCCGATTGAAAACGCCAACCGCGCCCTCCGCTGCCAGCCCGCTCCGCACCTCAGAATTTGACTTCAGCACTGCGCCTCCTCTGAGTGTCCGTATGCGTTTCTCTTTCCTCCTAGTTGTAGGACTTCCACTCAGCCAGCGTTCCTGTGGTTCTGGGTGATGTCCGTTCCGTTTTTTAGTTTCACTTTTGAAGTAGTTGTTCAAGACAGCAAACTCCGGCGTTAACCTATGCCGCCATCTTGGTTCTCAAAGTATATATATATAACTTTTTGGGGGGTACCCAATATATGTATATACTGGAGTGGACCAAATAAGTAGGTTTACAGTTGTGAGCATGCGAAACACAGACTTTATTCTTGTGTTATTATTTATTAACCTGCAGGTCTTTCCCCATACG